>NC_139967.1:9754619-10354619 GCF_963993115.1 Abramis brama | reverse complement strand
TTGAGGGAGACTATGAGATGACAGAGACATGATAAAGTTCTAGCACTTTAATATCAATATTCACATTAACCTTTTTCCCACCCTTCGTTTCTCTCGTTCGCCTAATGACACTCCTTATTCCTCCCCCTCTCCCTCTCCCTCTCTCTCTTTCTCTCTCTTCAAGATTTGCTAGAACACATGACTCGTATGACTCGAGCACAATACAGCCCTGGACAAATTAGCCGTCTGGTCTCCCAAGGCCTTTTCTTTTCAGCAAGACCTTGGGATTATCTTAGCAGAATGAGCTTTTAGCAGTTTATAAAAATAAATAATAATAAAAAAAACACCTGGGTCTTATCCTGTGATAGAAAAGATTGACAAGTTGACAAAGATTTTTTACATTTTCTGACAAAAAAATGTGTATGCAGTTACTAAGGTTTTCAGGTGTTGAAAGGGTTATAAAGCTGGTTGCTACAGTAGTAGGGCTGTGCGATATAGCTAAAAAAATTATCACGATATAATGGTTTCATATCGTTCGGTATCGATAATTATTGACATTTATAACCTTTTTTTTTTTAAGACAAGTAGAGAAGTTTGAATTGAATTTTATTTGAGTTTATCATCCACATTATTAAGGCAAACATCAAATTATATTAGTTTTAGCAGTCAAAAACTAAATAAAATTTAAACAAAAATCTGCATGTCTTACATTAAGATACAAAAGTAAGTGTTAAAGAAACTCTTGACCTTAAAATGTTCATTTTATGTTGAACTTAAAAAACTCTTGTTACAAAATGTGTGCAATGTAAAAGTGTAAACGTAGAACAAATCAAGGCAAACTTTGAGGTAGATCAACATCTGTAATAAGTAGGGGTGTAATGGTTCACAAAATTCACGGTTCGGTTTGATAGGACACAGTGGTGTCATAGTTTGGTACGTTTTCGATACAGCAAAAAGAAAGAAATGCCAGAGAAATTTCCTTGATTTAAAAAAATAATAATAATAAGTGTGAGTTTTCCTACATCTTGAAACTTTAAGTTTTAGAAATGGGGGTAATCTTTGAAGGATAAACAAATAATGCTTTGGTCATCACAATACACAAAAAATTACATTTAAATATGATAATATTTGATTTTTGAAGTGCTGGAAAAAGATGTGTGACATACTTGAAAGCATTTTACTATTCCTGCCAAACTTTCATGGTTACAGTTAGTGTTACTACATTAAATCCATGGTACATGTTGCTGATCTGTGGACTTAATGCCTATAACTAGTTCATTCATGGCACAATGTTTCTCCTGGTTTCCACGCCAGCGTTGTTTGCTCTAATAGAGATCTACGGTTAATAACGGAGACATTTGAATGCTTCTCACTAGGTCTCGCACTGATGTTATTACTTCTGTGGCGAATACAAATGCTTTCTTTATTGGATCTTGGCGCTGTGTAGTAACAGTGTTGCTTGATCAAGATCGGCTCACGCTGCACTGACATTGGTCCAAACTGAGCGTGAAGCACAAAATAATGATAGGGCAGGTTTCGTTCCACTTTCATTATGTTTGCCATTTGATGTTGGGAAACGTTGTGGTGGTCGCGCCATCTTTAACTTCGCAGTCCACTTATGAATCACGGTCGAATGGAACCGCACCTTCAGTCAACATGATGTGGACAGCGCAGTTCATTGTTGCATAGCAACGACAGACGCCACGGGAGCGCAAGAGCTTTGGAAAAAAGGAGAAAGCGGCACAGCCGCGCCTTCCACGCGTTTTTAGACGCGATATGTAAACGGCCTCTACGGGCGATGCTATATCGAACATTTTTTATAACGTTAAAAAAATAGTACGTTAAAAAGTAGTTGCTAGGGTGTTCTAGGTGGTTGCTTTCTAATCTGGTCTGTAGATGGCTTGGACCCACCTAAATAGACTTCTTTACCTGGTAATGGCATAATGGAATACTTCTCTTCAGAAAACATCACATAATTTCATCACTGGTTTCATCATCTTTCATGTAGCACAAGCAGTTTAATGTGAGACTTAATACCTGAACAAACCCCTAACTGTTGAGCAATAATAGCCTAATAACATTTTACAAAAAAAAATGTCAACATTTAGTGGTTCAGTTGTGTACTCTGCATTCAAGTAAACATCAAGTAAACATTAACTCAGCAATAAAGAGCAGTCAGATGATTCTTGCACACCAGGTTACATCATTTTCAAGAACTGTGTCATAGATTGTCATCATAAAGGAAATGACATTCAGATCAGACCCAAGACACCCAGCATTTGCATCCATTTTCCATGCTGTTGCATCAGCCCTTGTCTGTTTATAGTAAATGAGGGGGAACGAAAGCATTTTATTTTTCTGTGACAGATTCCTTGTCAGATTCAGATTCATATAGGGGCCTTTCAAACAGTTCAGGGCTGTCTGAGTGAGTCATCAACAACTAGAAGTTACATGGAGTAGTTTAAGACTCCGGCATGCCAAACAAGGGAAATAATTCAACAATCTAAACAATCTACACACCTCTTGAACACAGCATGAATGTCCTGAAAACTATAGATAGTTAACATCAGTAGTTTAAGAATCAAAATCAGAATCCAACACCAACACCGATTTTTACTCACATTTGGCACTTGGTGAATGGTAATTTTAGGCCCTGCATATATATATATATATATATATAGACATTGTAAACAGACTGTGTGGTCACAATTATGAATATGGGACTACTGATATATACGTTTATATGTACAATAAGCAGAATAAAAAAATGGATTTAAAGCAACACCAAAGCACTTCTGCTCTTTGGTCCCCCTACAGGTTGGAAGCGGAATTGTCCATTACCGAAGTCGTAAATAATTTAGCCTACTGCAGCCTACCGTCGCACGCACGCTATTTGTTTATCCAGCACCGGCTTTGGAAATAACAATGTCCACAGACAAGGTAGAGTATGTTGCATAATTTTATAAAAGTATGATGTATTGTGACATCAGAAACGAAGAAAAACAAAATAATGACATTGTTTGCTATTTTTTTGCTATTGTAACGCTTGCCGTAAAGCAAGTCAAATCTGTAGTTTCTTATGTCTCATTCGATCTACAGATCAGCTACCCGATCTGGCAAACTTCCATAGTGCGGTTATAGCCGATAGAGGGTCGCAAAGCGAATGCAGAAGTGCCGTTTCACCCTGTTATGAGTTGATGAACCACTGAAACGATTTTGGAAACATTATTTTAAGGTACAAAATAATCTTTGGTGTTGCTTTAAGGTTAGAAAGCATGACACTCGCGATTAAGGGTGTCACGATTCTCCAAATCCTCGATTCGATTACATTTTCGATTCTAAAGTCACGGTTCGATTTGATTCTCGATTTAAAAATAAATAAATTTGAATGCACAAGCTATGCCATTTTTAGACTTTTATGAAATATAATAATATCTGACCTTTGTTCGCAATGTACCACACACTACATTGTCAAATTTAAAATGCACGGTTCTAGCACGCTAATTAAATGCTTAAG
This sequence comes from Abramis brama, assembly GCF_963993115.1. NCBI lineage: Eukaryota > Metazoa > Chordata > Actinopteri > Cypriniformes > Leuciscidae > Abramis > Abramis brama. The sequence goes on along the minus strand of NC_139967.1, from coordinate 10,351,123 downwards.
TTTTCCACCACTGAATAAGGTCGCATGTCCTATAAATACTCCCAGCGCGCTTGTAATTGCCTTTGCACGTGTTGAGTTACTTGGAAGTTTTATTCAAAATGAAGACGGGTAGTAGTTTGTGTTACAGTTGTCGGTTTAACAGATAAATCTATGTTTTTGTGGTGCCTGCGGAGATGCCCTGCCATGTTAGTCGTGCCGCCGGTGGAATAATGTGGTATACGTACATAGCAGAGCTTGCAAACTGTTGTTTTTTTTGTCGACAACACGAACGTTGGTCAACATAACTCACTGGAAATCCAAAATACTTCCAAATACTTCCGGCGACTTCAGTGAAAGAAGAGGGGGTTCAAGTTCTATAGACGGCTGGTTGTTGTAGCTGTTAGGTTGACTCGCAGCACTTCAACATGTGTGGGGTTTTTTTTCGCTTGGCAAGCAGAGCTGACGTGACATGGGGGCGTGGCAGCATTGACGATTCCATTTTTTGATTCGATAATCGAGATTGAGCATTAATTTCGATCGATTTCGATTTAAAATCGAAATCGTGACACCCTTACTCGCGATGTCAGAATGCCAGTCTGTCAGTCAAGTCCGAAGCAAGACGCAACATGTTATTGCAACGATGTCTCAGATAGTCTGAAATAGCAAATAAGTTACTTTCGAGGGATTCCTTAAAAAAAAAGAACAAACTTATTTTCCTTTTAATGGACATATGCTGGACTTTTCCAATCATTTAGTCTGCTTAAACTCCACCCCTTTATTACAATCAACTGAAAGCTCACATTTTCATCTTTCGCCTTTGTCACAGCCTCCATCCGTTGAACAGGGGAAAAAAACATCACTCATAGCAAGCGTGTGCAAGAAAAAAATATTATGTAACATTTGGCCAAAGAAAAAGACAAATATTTCCATCAAATCAAAATACAAAATCAAACTGAGCAAGTTTAATTTATAAGGATGCACATATGAATCTTACAGACGTCAATAATTTAGACAAATGAGAAACAAGTAAAAGATCACAATATCTCAAATAGATTGCAATACACTGAACTTACAGAATCAGAATATCATCATAATGAAGCTTACTGATACATTATTGAATAACCAGGTCACTTCCCAACCTTAGCTGAAAGAAAATGAACAACCGTTTAATAACCAAAGTAATACATTCCACAGACAACTCAACCCTTGATCAACAAGTAGACACATGATGCAGAACTCACACTAGTTCAAATGAGAGAAATGCAGCCTGTTCCAGACTTCTCCAGTAAGACTAGAAGGCACCGTCCACATCCCAGCACTACAGACTAGGCCTGAATACCAATCTCCAAATCTCTCCTGCTCTACCTCCTATCATTTCCCCCCTCTTTTGCCTCTTTCCTCTGTGCGATTGGCAATTTCTGCTTCTGTCTCAGGGGGTGACTTTTCCGCAAGACCAATTTTGTCCTTGCACAGGATTCAGTCACATACACACACACACACACACCTGCTACAGGGGTTTAACCCTCATCAGTTCCTTGGTTCTCTCTCACACTCAGCACAAACTCCCACTGTGGCAATTAGAGAAGTGGTCTTGAGAAAACCTGGAAAGGCGGCACTGCAGGATCCAAATACTTTTCCAGAACCTCTCTTTTTTTCTCTCACAGAAAAGCGAGGAGGCGTAACGTACGAAGAAGAGCAAGTGAGGCTCACCGGGAGGCCAAAAATTTGTAGAGTTAGCCTTACAATGCCCCGGTTCATTCACATTGCCACATTCAGAGTTGAAAGGGAGACTTATTTAAATGATAATGAGGAACAATACATTGGATTTAGTGCTGCAGAGAGAGAGGGAAAAAAATCCATTACACCATCCGCGGTTCATAAGCCATGGGGCTGGGCCACATCTAAACACGCTCCCTTAAAAGCCATTATACGCAGCACTCAATAGATTTGCCTAGCACTTAGGACTTCAAAAAAGGATTAAGATGCAGGCTGGGAGAGAACGAGAGAAAAGCAAACGTGAAAGAGGGAGAAACGGGGCGGTAGGGTGAGCAGGACGGCAGCTGTTTTGGGGTTAACCAAACAACCTCTTTAAAAAGAAATGGGGGTGAACCCGCTTCTTAATCCAAGCCCATTTTCACACTAACTCGAACCCCTTCACCCATCCTCTTGCATCACTCTACACTTCTTGGGCCCCAGCAGATTTGGTGACAAGTGGGAGGAGGTGGATTGTTTAGCTACGGACCAGACTATTGGTTAAGATAGGGCAGCGGATGAAAAGAAGCCAATCGGGAAGCAACGGAGCGTGAAGCCAGTGAGCGAACAGACGGCTGAGATGCAGTAGGTGTTGCCGGGTCTCTGTGGGCAGCTTCTGTGACATAGTGGGTGGGTTCAAAACTATCAGTGTCATTACCTTCGTGCCTGATCCACCCCAAACGCAAAAACATCCTTGCTGTTCGGAAACACAAAAGCTTCTATAGTCAGTTTAGATGTAGCATATTTCATTTGTTGCAAATGATAATGAGATTTCAAGAGGTATTTTTTATTGTATTACTAGGATTTTCGCTGTTTTCATTTTTGAGAGAAGTTTCTTGTTTTACCAGTAGGCCTATATGATAAATAGCCTATACGTAATAAATCAGGATACTAGATGAGGTCAAATAAACCATGTGTATGGGTTGACATTCTCTTGATTTGTGTTTATAGGTGAAAGTGCAACAATTCTGATGAAATACATTTCTCAAATGACAATAATCGTTATGATTATAATTTTGAGCAAAATAATTGGGATTATCAATTTAACCATTATGGAGCAGGATGAAAGTGTGACAGTTTTCATTGACAAAAACTAGACTAAACAAATACAGGACATGGTTGACGAAATATAACATCAACTAAAAACTACATTTGACACAGGACTAAGACTAAATAAAAAAAATGGCTGACAAAATGAACACTAATAGAAAGGGACACTGCATCTGCTAGACTACAAGGTAGTGGAGGGGTCACTCAAGTCATATATATATATATATATATATATATATATATATATATATATATATACACACACCCCTAATGTATAACATGTACATAGCAGTATATATATTTAGCAGTGACGTAAAAATCTGAACGTCGTCCGTAATTTTGACAGATTACACTGGGATGATTGTACCTTGTAGATGTAATTATCACCTCTGTCCACTTGGTGGCGAGAAGAGCGCCAAAACTTTTTTTATTGTTTGAATTTTGTGATAAAATGGACAGACTTTGAAAGCTGAGACTTTGTTTCAAATCAAAAGTAACAAAGCACAAACTTATTGCGATTTACTTGACAAACATTCATGGTGAAACGTGAAAAGTAATGCAGTCTCTGATCAATTTTCTCATAAATAAATAAATGCATAATCTAGGCTATATGTTTGTCCTGTAAGTTTGTGAATAAAAAAATTAAAACGTGAACAAAAACAGAGCCTATTAAATGGCTTATTATCATTAAAATAATTCATAATAATAGATTATGATGGAATTTTTACAACAATGCGGAAGTCTAATGTCACCTGTGATATATAGCGTTATTAATGTTCTTTTTTCATTTTCTTTGTGAACACATTAACATATTATACGGCATAAATTAAGTATGCAATTCATAAATGTTGAGTGTGATTAGTGTAAACAGTCAGATATATTTAAATCAAGGTCACACTAAAACAACATCAGATACGACTCTGATTTGTTTTACATCTGATAGTGGACCAGATCAGAACTGAAAATGTCATTTGAAATGTCAGAAATGTTCAGTGATATTTTGGCTGTACAGACTAACATCCAAAAACCAGATCTGTTTCACAAAAAAAAGAAAAAAAGAATTTGAGCCATATTCAGCTGAGATGTGAATGTAGCCTAAGACAGTATTGCAAACTGAATATACTCTACTTCAATGTTTTCACTGCCTTGTTTTCACTCAAGTCAAATTAAAGAAAGTCTTGTCAGACTATACTCATTAATTCTTAACACACTGTTTCTGTAAAGTTTTCACAAGAGCCAAAGCCATGCTAAGCATGTGGATGTGTTGCGTTAAAATAAGATCTTAGCAAATGCACGCACCGCTAAAGTGGCAAGCCCCCACATTGGCTGTTTTTTTTTAATCACCCTGCGCCTTGCCCCCGGTTCTTTGAGACAACGCCATCCCCCTCGTTTGTTTCCATTTCCTTCTGACACTCCAACGACAAAAAAGAAATCCAGTTTTATCCGCCTCTGAAGCGAAGAGATCGTTAGCTAGCGGCGCACACGCCTAAGCGTCTTTGAAGTGGGTATGAAAAGCGCATTTGGTATGCAAAGAAAATTAGCATGTATGGCGAATCACAAGGGAAGATTTTTTACACCATTTAACAATGTGACAGTGATGAAAGATGATCCTGTTTACAAAGCTAGCGTTAGCGTGGCGTCCGGGCCTCGTGCGGCGGGACGCAACCGAACGGGCTCCGCAGATCTCTTGCTGTCTTGTGTCTTTCCCTCACTCCGAGATGGACAGATAGGCCTACAGATGACATGGATATGGCGCTCTGCATTTTAGCACCATTCCTTTGGCAGGAGATTAGAGGGAAATGTCATATCTGGCACTGTCAGCCATTACAGTCTGCAATTTTCTGCAGTCTTTCAGCCCTCCCTCCCTCTCTCTGTCTGCCCGTTGTTCTGTCGCTTTTTGCTGTCAAAACTGTCAGCCTGGATCACGCTTTTATCTGCCTCGAGCTCGTTTCTCGCTCTTCCTCGCTCTCCCTCTCTGACTTTTTCATGAAAAACAGCCTTTTGCACAAATTCATAAATGATGGCGATGAAGGGTGGGAGGGGGAAAGCGAAGACAGAAATTTCCCCTCCGAATCCTTAACAGCCTAAGCATCACATTTAATCTCTTCATTAAAAACATTTTATTCTTTTCATCATCTTCTCCTCCCTTCATCCTCGGCTCGCTGAGGCGCGCTGCCTCGCCGTCGTCGTATTACGGATCCATCTGAACGAATTTACAGGGGATTTCGGACACGCGTTTGACAGGCGTTAGTTAGGGACGCATATTCAGCTAGTCTCGGGGGAATTAGACACAAATTCTCATTACCCCTCTCTCAATCACATTATTTCTTCATTCAAGCACCAACCGAAACCCTACCACTATTTTTTTCCTATTTTTTCTTCGATAGTGCTCTGCATTACTCAGAAACGGCACCAGCTAGACTGGGGATTCTTTTCTACAAAGACACTGGTGAGGGAAACGGTCCTAGCTGACCGTGAGTTGACAAGCTAACTGCTTCTGAAACAAGAGTCGCCTGCCAAAAGAACAATTAGATCAGTGGTTCTCAACCTTTTTGACTCCAAAGTCCACAACAATATTAGAAGGCGCCCTGACTTTGATTTACTGGATAAGGATTTAAAAGGAAACATTTACTCACAATTTCTTTTCATATATTTTTTTACATTTTTAAAAACTTTGACAAGCAATATATTTTTATATAAGATATCATCACACTTTTAACATTAGGATATATCCAGATTTTTCAATACTGTGGGAATCCTAGTTCCTCACACACACAAAAAAAAAAACTCCATTAGATGAACAAGTTGAGTGTAACCGTACATATGCATATATCTGACCATAAAACCTTTTTTCAAACACTGCATCGCAGAATTTAGATTTTTCTCTAAATTTAGAACAAAATATAAAACATAAATGTATCAGAGAATAAAATGTAAAAAATAAGATTAAAAAGGAATTTTAATTAGATTAAAAGGCAGGGTAGGTAGGATTTTTCTAAAAAAAAAACATTCCAAATTTGTTTAAACTGTCTTTATATACCAATACATAATTAAAATATAAGTACTCTGAAAAAGAGAGTATAAAAATCGAGTGTCTGTAGACCTCTCACGACTGTTGTAAACACAGCTAATTATTTCCATTCACTCCACCCCCTCCCCTTCTGGGCTCCTTCCAAAGCCACGCCCCCAAAACACATTAACGCACGACACCAAATGCTCAGGCTCAGGAAGACGCATTTATTTATCTGAGACGAGTGCAGAGGAAGGAGCGCAGTGCATGCAGTGACATCATGTCAGAATCACATGTAATAAAATACCTGACTTTATCACTAGAAATATACACAAATAAGATGGCTTTTAGTACTCACTATCAAGCTAGCATATCGATACTGGTAAAGTTTAAAATATATTTTGTTTGATTCGGTAACGAGCTATATTTAGGCTATAGGTAACAAGCTATATTCATAAGGCAAAGCTAAAAACAGGTTGCATTGATACACGTTTTTCCATTACCATCAGTTAAACTGTGATGAAGGTGAATTTCATGTAAGAGTCATAACATATACGGTGTTTTGCATGTAAGAGTTTCCATGATGAAAACATTGTTGACTCTGATGAGGACTAACGTTACACTCCGGTGACAAGTACCGCATCGTCGGTTCGAGGACAGGTCTGGGGTCGAGGGCGAAGCAGAGGAGGTCGTTCAAGAGTGCGGGCAACCAGGGTCCGAGGAAGTAGTTTTTGCCTTGTTTGCCTTCGCTGACTGCATATGCAGGTGCTTTGAATTTTGAATGCTCTTTCTCTCTGCCATAATTTTACTCTTCGTAGGTTCCGCGCCTCTCTTGCACTCCCCTCAAATCAAACGGGTGTGCGCGCATATGGGCAGATCTAGCAACAGTGGTGGTAGCCTTGGTTGCGAGAGTGAGTGACAGTCGCCCAAACCAATCAATTGTTTCGTCCCGGATGGAAATAATGAGCTGTGTTTATTGCAGATTAAAAGGTCTACAGTCACTCGATTTTTAAACTCTCTTTTTCAGAGCACTTACATTTTAATTATGTATTGGTATATAAAGACAGTTTAAACAAATTTGAAAAAAAGTTTTTTATTAAAATCCTACCTACCCTACCTTTAAAAATGCAGCTGATTATGTGGAGTCTAAGCCCATAAAAGATGTTTATTGCATTTCATCTGGTTTTGAAAATAACACACAGGAGAGCGCATATCTTTAAGGAAAGCAATATGTTTGCTGCGAGTGACAAATGGCTGCAAGACAGAGAAATGAATGTGCGTACGCACCTGTTATGTATCCAACTGGCATTTCCCTTGAAAACCTTTTTTACACACATGTAAGAACTTGGCTGGTAAATGCCAAATGGACCTCTCCTATTGGTTTTCATGTTTACCGACGTCATAATGACACACTTCATTGTGCTTACCTCACTGAGTCGATCTTTAGAGCTGCTCCTGGGTGCTGTTTTCACCTCCGTCTCCTCCATTTTCTTCCCAGCCTGGTTCAGAAGACTCAGAGACTAGAGAGAGCAAAAGAAGAAAAATGACATTTTAGAATTAGGACAAAGCTTTATTTGGCTGTTGTAACTCTTATGAAAACAGCTGATCAAGAAACCACTATAAAATTATGCACTCTTGTATTTAATTCTCAAGCAGAGCCATGTTAGCGAAACAAAGTCTTTGGTTGGCTGGACACTACGAGACAACACAAAGACTTCAAAGAAACACAATGTTCTAATCGACTGTCAACTATTGTGATTCTTTTGTCTGTTTGCTTTGGAAATTTTAGGCCCTGCTTCCCAAGAGGTGTCTAGTTGTGTCTGGAACCAGGGCATTGTTGCCTTACTACTGTTATCCGGTGCACTCAGAGCATTAGCCCGTGAAAACCCAAGGGAAACCCAATGTTTGAGTGGAGGGCAGGTGAAGGAGGTGTTTTTTTGCTGAAACAGTGAAATGTAAGCAGCTTTATGAGCTCCTGCGATGAGCTTAGGAACGCTCTTGAGAGTCCCTGTTTGACCTGCATTTGAAGATGCACTGATTTGAATGCATGCAAAAGGACCAGAGCTCACCCGAAAATTATATTCACTGACCTTGTCCCTGGTTTAGATGGCCATCTGCAGATAAGGATACATGTGAAATGATGCAATAGACCTTATTCACAGCAGTGCCATCTTTTATTTTTTAAAAGGAATGAAAGTGAGGCTGTGAGGGATAGAAATACATCTCTTCAGTAGACAAAATTCCAGACAATATGAGCTATGGAAAATTATGAGTGATCTAGGAGCTTAATACAGCTTTATACAGCGGATGCCATTGAAAACACGGTAAGTCTATTCCTCACAGGCTCGCTTTCATACCTGTCATGGCGCTGCTCTGAATAAGGTCTATAGAGATAGATCTGTATTTTTTCTAAAGGCTAGGGCAAATAATTTTCATTACTTTAGCTTACATTATAGTATTCAAGTGCACAAATCTAATATTGAACAGATAAGCATGTGTACATCAATATATGTTTAAAATCTATATATGCATGAGAGTATGTGCAAGCTTGTTTGTTTAGCAATACTTTGTCTCCATAAGTTAGCTAAACCTGATCTTGAGACATCTTGAAAAGTACGACAAATGTAAGTTAGTACAGCTAGAATGCTGTATATATCAGTTTTATACAGTATATGCATGTTTGTTATGTGAGAATGTGTGTGTATTACTTCAGCAACTCTTGTGTGTGTGTCCCAAGTGGCTTGCAAGGTCTTGGCCCCAGTCTCCAGATCTCTACTCTAATTTAAACAGATCACTGCTACAATTAACCTTTCTGCTAAATATCAATTATAGCCCCAGGCAGAGCAGAATTAAAATGGTCATCAGCTAGTCTGACAGGTCCTGCATTCTGCCACCACCTGGTCATCGTTTTCCCCGATCCCTTCTTCCCAGCGGACGCACACAAGCCCCATTTAATTACCAGAGCCAATACTGAGCCAGCGCTGGAACAACACTGTGCCAGCGCTGGATGATTGGCGCAATGAATTACCATTCAGTTGAGGTCAGAAGTGAAAAACGCTGGAGTGATGCGACCTAGGCACGACGCTGGCACTATGTTGAGGATTTCCAAAAAAAGAGCTGCAGGTGGGCCTAATCAAGTCAGAGTAATTTGCCGTAGTCAAGACAGGGGCTCGATTCTGTCAGAAAAGCTGACAAGCTAATCAATCCCGCCATCTCAACGTAATCGGCAGGGCTGCTTAGAGAATCACAGAATTGCTTGTGTGTGTACTTGTAAAAGCAGGCAAAAAAAGCAGGGGTCTCTGTGTGTGGTGTGCCAAAACCTGGTTTTGATTTGTTTATAGAAGATAATATGAAAATGAATGTTTTCAAAAACACCATTTTCACTGATGGGGAAACAGAAGCCTGATTTTTGACTTTTTTTATATATATATATATATATATATATATATATATATATATATATATATATATATATACTTTGTGCATTTTGTGAGACCTTACATCAAACAAACATGGATTTTATTCGGTTAGCATTCTCAATGTCTCAACGGAGATAGTTGAAGGTTTTGCAGGTCTGCCCCTGAAAGACAAATCATGCAAAGTTTTGAAATGCACTTTAGTACTCCAGTGATTGTATTTTCTTCTAGTTATGGATTCATGTCTTGTTTAGAGGAACAAGGTCAAACACACTGACTAAGAATCTGTTATCGACAGTCTCATTGTCATTTTTCTCTCTCAAAAAGTCTGAAATATGTAGAGAATTCAAAAACAACATGGTCAAATTATCATCTGTACATAATGAACAACCCTAGTCTTATTGGACCCAATTTATCACAGCACATTATTCTAAAGAAAAGAAGAAGAAAAAAATCAATCTTCTATTGGCTATAAAATGTATTGCTGCATGGGTGGCAAAACAATATTAACCAGTAACGTCACAATCCAATCAAATCTACAATAGTCAGATTTACTCTGAAATATGTTGTATTACAACAGCAAAGGTTGTAGAGGCTATAGGAAGAAGTGAAGTTGGATACTTTATACACTCAACAGCAATAGTTTCCATATGTAGCGGAAAGAGCTACATACTACAACATACTAAAGCTAGCATCACATTATGTGCGTTTGAAACTACATTTCCTTCAACTACAAAACTTCTTAAATTCAAACACTAGATGGCAGTACATAGTTTATAGTGCAAGTACACAGTAAAGTACATTGTTTGGGACTCAAGTTAGCCTTAGTATGATTAGCGCAAACACATTTGTTCGATGAGTCAACGTTAATGTGGAGGAGATCAACCAATAAATGTTTAAAAGTGGAGACATTTATAATGATCTGACATTCAGTGGGTTTAGTGATGGATTATACTTTTGTTGCGGATTGCTAGTGAATAAGACTTTTGCGTTAGCATCCAGCAAGCAAAAGTGAATTCACTCCTCAAGTTTCCATACTCTTAAAATGTTTAAAATTGTTTTTTTGTTAATTTTGTCTAAAAAGACAAAAATTGTTAATTTTGTCTAAAAAGTACACTAAAGAGCTGTTCAATTCAAGAAATATAACAATAATTATATAAAAAAAATGTAATAATCGTTTCAATTTTATGAAAACAAGTCAGTCTATAGCTATAACAATAACACAGAGGAACGATATTGATGGCATCACTTTCAGAATTTTTTTTTTTCCAGCTAATGAATGATGAGAATTGGCAACCGACTTTAAAGAGCCCGATAAAGCTGTAGACAACATGACTGACAGAACGTTATCATCTGTTGGTGCGGAGGCTAATATAGTTATCATTCATGGTGTGAATGGAACTAACGCTGACTTCACGTGCTATCAGAAATTTCCTTTCAAGAGCTATGTTGTCGGAAAGAACAGGAATAAATGGAGGACACCAGGTTTATTCTTGCCTATTTATTGGAAAAATCTTATTAAAGCCAAAATGATATTTAGCGTCCCATTCATTGACCATTTAAACATTCATCGCGCTATATATTCTGGAATTTCGGTCAAATATAGGCTATTTTCGCCGTGTATAAAATATACAATATGCTTCAAATGATTATTAATTTATGTAAATATGCACTACTTTAACAACAATACAAGATGATGTAGCTATTGTGGGAAAAACTAATAAAGAATACTAGTCACAGCAGCAATTGTTCTCCCCTCCACCATGTTTAAAGTTTACGGCATGGCCAACTTGGTATCAAAATCATGCCCGAGGTTCCCAATGGTAAATACGACTTGAGAGGGAGTTCAGGTCCAATTTTTGACTAGAAAACTCGTTTTTACGATAAACCCGATAGCAAGTGAAGGCAGCATTAAGACGAGCATTAAGAAGGCAGCATTAAGTGAAATCCCCCTTCAAATTTCCATACACTTAAATTGTTTAAAAGGCCCTTAAGTGTTTTAATTATGTCTAGACAATATCGGGGGCTCACACATGCTAGCCTAGCTACAAGCAAGAAATAGAATATTACACCAAAGGATAGAGGAACTGTAGAGCAAAAAGAGATGAAACCAGACAGAGAAAGACAATAATGAAAAGGCGAGTAGAGGCCATGAACGGATCTGTGCCGGGCTGTTAGGGTAAAACCCCTCTCCTGCACACTGCTGAGTCCCTGCCCTGAAGGGAGGAGCGGCGGGCAGGCGTGCTGAGAGCCGTGCTGGGGTGAAGTCTCTCTGTTTTGTTATTCTGCTCTTTTGATCCTGACTAACCTCAAAGGGCCTGCTGTCTCCAGCCAAGAGCCCCTGAGCCGCCACAAGTCCCACCTCCATTAGCACGAGAATTTCACCTCCGCCTCGCCCTTGTTCTCTCCCTCCTTCCATTCCACCTCTTCTCACTTTATCTCAGCCGCACTGGCCCTCTCTCACCCTCGTCTTCACCTGTCAGCTGTTTTCTCTCAATCCCTGCTCAAGAATCAAGCCCTGTCAGTCCTCATTACCCCCGCCCAAGTCTCAAACCCACCACCCTCCCTGTTCGGATGAAAGCTCTCCGTTGCTAGCGGCAAGGGGCGGGCTGGGCGAGCATGACAGAGGGCAGGCTCTGGGGACACAGATCCTTCCCCTAATTTGCTGGAAAAAGTGTCCCGCACTAGAGGAGCCTCACCTCTATTAACCCAAAGCGAGAGTGAAAGAGAGACAAAGAGGGAACGAGACAAGAGGCAGAGAGAGAGAGAGAGAGAGAGAGAGAGAGAGAGAGAGAGAGAAAATGGGCGGGCGACAGTGGCACTTCTACAGTGGCTCAATCTCCAGGCTCATTATCCCCGAGCTGCCCCAGAGCAGAACAGGGCGCTCGGAGCATGGCGGGGCCACAACAGGGCCAGGGGCCAAATGGATTCATCTGCTCTCATTTGCTCCTGTCTCAGCAGAGGCAGCTGCTCAGAGAGAGGCGGACTGAGTGAGGGAGGAAAGGGCGGGAGTCGGGGAGATTTAAGGCTTTGTATTCTGTCACAGAATAGCGCCACCTGTCTCTTCTGTTATAACAGTAACTCATAGAACATTTTTAATCACTTATTCAAAAGCGGTCAGAGCCATGAAGTATCAATTACTGTACAATGGTGCTCATATAATACCGTTCAATATTTTGGGGTCAGTTAGATTCTTTTTGTTTTTTTGTCTCACCAAAGCTGCATTTCTTTGATCAAAAAATACAGTAAAAACATATAATATTGTATAATAATTGTATAAATATTGTAAAATATTACTACAATTTAAATGTACTTTTCTCTTATAATACTTTTAAAATGTAATTTATCCCGAATATAAATTCAGCAGCAGAAGAACAGTATTTATATGTAATATAAATCTTTTTTGTAACACTATAAATGTCTTTACTGTCTCTTTTGATCAGTTTTGATCATGTTGAGTGAAAGTATTAATTTTGTAAAATAAATAAATAAATAAAATTACTGACAACTTTTGAACTGTAGTGTAAGAGTCACACAAGCCAAATAGTGATTGACTAGTTATAAAAAGCAATGATTAATCACCCAATATTTAGCGATTTTGAGGTTACTTAGTTTGCCGATAACTACGGTAACCACTTAGATGTTCCTAAAAATTCCAACAACATTGCCAAATAACAAATCAACATTTTTGGTTTTCATATATTTTGGGGGTGAATTTTTGCAAACGCCAAAATAGATACAAAAAGCATGGGACTACCACAGCTACGTAGGAAGCAGTCTTGTTATTGTTAAATAAAATTGTAATTTAAATAAAGCTGAAATCAAATCAAATATTAATATTAGATGGAAAACTTAAGAATAAAAGCCAAGTCAAAATATTAATAAATACTATAATAGTATATGAAAACAGCACTGGTAGGAATTCAGTTATTCAGTTTAGTGCTCATTATACAACAATATTTGTTCACGGAATGACTATGATTGTCCAATCAGAATCAAGCATTCCAGCTAGTTTGTTTGTGATGACATCATTAACCAACCATCTTTATAATCTCATCACCATGTGACCTCCTTCTCCTCCTTCCCGGTCACACTAACCTAAACAACCCTTTTGGGCTTGACTGTATCCCAAGGACACAGCGCTATATACACTAAATGGATTCCTGCTTTTATTACAATGAGTCCCAGAGTATCCATTAAATGTCTATCATCACTGTGCATTGTTCATAGCTCAGTGTGATTGATGCCCACATTTTGTGGCCAAATGTATTACACAAGGCTCAAAACCCCAACATGCATCAATGCTTTCCAGTAAGATGGGGGTTGCACAGAGGCAAATTTACACAAATGCCAGTTCTAGGTGAGCCATTTGCGTACTCGTTCACCCTAGAGAGCAAGAGACAAAACTTTGCATTGTGCTGTGAGTGGAAATCACTGACTCAGATGGAATCAACGCAAACAGAAGTTCATTAAAGTTAGGCTGTTAAATAAAAGCTGTGTGTGCAAATAATAATGCCCTGCATCGGTTGACACACACTAACATAAAGCTAATAATAGCAATGGTCACACATTCAAGAACAGATCGCCAACATTCGCAACTCATTTTACTTGAATAATGTAACAAATATCAGAGTGAGAAAGGATATTCAATTAGGAAAAAGGGACTTTTTTATTGAAAGAACATGTTTTTGTCTATCAGGAATTGACTCAACTATGAAAAACGTGTCCCACAGGTGGACACTTAAGTAGCTTTGGTAGCGCCTAGAAAATATATTACAAAAATAAGTTAACAATAAAATTAGGTTCAATTAGTTGACATTACTCCATGCATTAGATAGAGTATCATATTATTATTTTTTTGTCTAGAGGCAACCATATTAAAGCTGCTTTATTACTGCTCAAAATTCAGTGCAAAGACGTAATGCAGCATAAAAGCCTGATTAAATTATGCCTGCTCTGGCTATATGCTACTGTTCAATTGTAATTCAATTAACATTAAATTTATACAACTTGAAATGTTAAAATTGCATTACAATATGTTGAAATTAATGCAAAATAACATTATCCAAACTAAAAAATGCAATAAAAGGGTTTTTTTCTTCTTTTTTTTCCTGTTATTTCATGTTAGCTATTGAATTAAAGGGATAGTCCACCAAAAATATTAAATTCTGTCATCATTTTCTCACCTTCATGTTGTTTCAAACATGTATGCGTTTCTTTGTTCTGCTAAACACATAAAAATATATTTTGAAGAATGTTGACTTGAAGAATGCAAAGTGTTTTGATTGACTTCTATTGTATTTTTTGTCTATACAATGGAAGTCAAAAGGAAACTAAACTGTTTGGTTACCAACAATCTTCACAATATCCTCATTTGTGTTCCACAGAAGAAAGCAATTCATACAGGTTTGGAACGACATGAGGGTAAGAAAATGACAATTTTCATTTTTGGTTGGACTATCCGTTTAACTAATATTAGCATATGGAACCTTTTTGTAAAGTGTTACCCAAAATAGATGTTCACACACAGTCCGTGGACATTTAAAGGAGCGTTTTAGCTCTGTTGCATAGAAAAATAGTCTTTGAATTACAATAATACATTATAAGAAGTTCTTATTTTCAAAAACATGAGTAGAAAAGTCTGATGCACGTCACATTTCAGCACTGAGATCAGTGATTGGAGCATGACGACAGGCCCCAACCAATCAGAGCTGCCCTTGTTCCTTTGACAAAATAGATTTGCACATACTAAGTATTTTTGAAAGGCAGGGCCCCATATGGCCTTATATCATGTTCAGTGGTGTCTTTACCCACTGACCCCGGGTCCCTCGGGGCCCATGGGTTAATGAAAGGGGTAGATCAGTGGTCCCTATGGGCCTGTCTGTCTGTCTGTCTGTACGCCCCAGTCCTATTTTCCACTCCCAAGCCATATGCCTTGGAGACTGAGGCACAGATATGACACATGGGCTTAAACATGAGCTCTCCTCGTCTCTGCCACCAACTGTCTCGGGGGGCACCGCGGGCCTAACCAATATACCGAAATACATGCACATAACACCGACAACACACAGAGACACATGTGACACCTGGAGGGCAATTAGACCACATGTCGCCCCAAGTGTTTACCTAAAATACACTGCGGCCCTGCTGCTTCCCACGATGCACCTCTCCCTCTGCAATTACGAAAGAAAGCAGAACGAAACAGAAACACTTTTGAAAACACGGATTACCAACAACAAAAAGTGGTTGGTTTGTTTGTCTGTCAACACTCCAAATGTGGCAGTAGACACTGTTTTTCCACCTTCACTCGTAACAAAATTTTCAACTTGAAACTTGAAAGAAGAAACGTGTTTTGCAAGATGTTATGAAAACTAATGGGGCAAATTCAAATAAGGCGTCTTTGTGATGCAGCCCACTTGGTTTGCTCATTTGCAAGGCAAAATCTCAGCTTTAAATTCTTTACAAAGACAAAAAGGCCCCCAGGCTAGTGCAGGAACATCTGGTGCTAAACAAACGTTTCAGCGTTCATTTGTAATGTACACGGCTTGCTACAAGAGTGAGCTGTTAAAATGGCTGCGGTGTAAATTGGCTCCATCAAGACAATAACACTACACCTGCTGAGAACACTGTCTGTTAGAACCAGTGATAATCCAGCTGTGACAGGTACAAATCCATTCAAAATACACTGGACTTTGACAACATAAACAAACTTATGGCTGGTAATTTGTTAAAGACATTTCAATTAAAGGAACAATATGTAAGATTTTGGTAATAAAATATTCAAAAACCACTTTCACAGTGTGATATATTTCATGCAGTTGTGTACTTACATTATCCCAAAAGTTCCCAAGGATTTGTAAATCCAGAGAAATTACAGTTTTAAGTAATGGCTCGTCCCTCGTCATTGTCGCATATCAATGACGTAATATCCGTGCTATCTTCGGTTTCCGCTTGTAGAAACCATAGAGATAATACACAGATTCCTCATTAGCGGCCGTTTCAATTGTCCGCTATAGGTAAGCCGCTAATGAGGGATTATGTATACATTTCTATGATAAAATATTTCGCACGCCGCTGTTGTGTCGTTCAGTCATCATGGTTCACGATTATTGATTGGAGAATACAGAAAATCCCCCAAAAAACGTAAATGTAGATCAACTGAGGCAAGCAGGCGTTGGGACAAACGGAGAAATAAAACAAGGATCAATATCGGTGTGGCGTTTTCGAGACGGAGAGAGCTTCGCGTCACACTTGGACTTGATCTGTCGACAGAGACTCTGCTCTTGCATTTGTTTTCATAGACAGGCAAGTAAATATATATTATATATTGTACACATACAGTTATATTGCACTTTTTTGTACTTCAGTAACTCTTTTTATCAAGTCTAATGACCGAGTCTATATGGCAGTGAAATTAAATACAGTATGTGTTGCACAAAATATTTAGCCATTACTTGCAAATACTGTGAGTTTGTTCAAATGTACTTATATTATGATTGTTTTTTTAAACGTTTAAAACTGCGCTGCATTAACCCACCAAATCATTTGACAAATAGCCACATATTACCAGGCTAATACAGCATTATTTCACGTTCCTTGCAGCTAATTCATTACGATGACATAAAATAGTGTGATCAAACGTACAGGTAATACAAAAACTAAATTATTTGCTGATATAATTTATATGATTCGTGAATTCCACACATCTCAGGATGGTAAGAACGACATCTCCCATCGTTCCACTCTCCAGCGTCATCAAGCTTCATCTTTGTTATTGTTTTGAAAATGCAACCTCTGGCGGTGAAAAAATTACCGATTGTACCTTTAAAGGGTTAGTTAATCCCATAATTGAATCACCCTCAAGCCATCCTACTGTAGGTGTATATGACTTTCTTCTTTCAGCTAAACACAATCGGAGTTATATTAAAATATCCTGGCTCTTCCAAGCTTTATAATGGGAGTAAATGGTACCTTAGATTTTGAAGCCCAAAAAAGCGCATCCATCCATCATTAAAGTACACTTATAATGATATACAATATTTCTATTTCAAATAAATGTTGTTCTTTTGAGCTTTCTATTCATTAAAAGATTCCTGAAAACTTTATAACACAAAAATATTAACCAGCATGCTTGTTTTCAACATTGACAATAATAACAAATGTTTTTGTGAGCAGCAAATCAGCATGTTAGAATGATTTCTGAAGAATCATGTGACACTGAAGACTGGAGTAATGATGCTGAGAATTCAGCTTTGCCATCACAGGAATACATTACATTTTACAATATATTACAACAGAAAACAGTTATTTTATTTTATTTTTAAATATTTCACAATAGTACTGATTTTACTGTATTTCTGATCAAATAAATGTAGCCTTGGTGAGCATAAGATACTTCTTTTAAAAACATATTTAAAAATCTTACCAACCCCAACATTTTTGAACAGTGTAAATGTACTAAAACTCATATTAAAGGTAAGCTAAGCTGCTTTCAAGAATACCAGTCATAGTACTAACCTAAGGGTTGATGATACAGTATATCAACAGGACTTTAATTCCACCAATGATGTGTAATACTGTACAATTGCTATTTTTATTAGAAATCTACAACCTGTTATCTCCTCTCGCAGAGATATTTTCTGAGTGTGACATTCACACTACACAATGACAGCTGATTAAAACCTACATTTTCAAACAGGACACACAAGATGCCACATATCCCTTTAATTAAATCAGGCACAGTTATCACTTAAGACGTGGTTATGGGGTGCTAATTCTTGCACTGTTAAAAAAAAAAATCTGATCCAAATTTGTTTTTCTTCGGATTTTTAGTCAAAAGCAACAATGGACTCAGCTCTTTAAATGTTTCTACTAAAACCCAAGCTAGTTACTTGTAAACTGATATTTTATTCTAAGTTTTAGTGTCTATTCGAAGTTGTATTTGCCATCTTTATTTATTTCAAAAAAAAAAAAAAAAAGGGAAAGATTCTACTATGAGTGAGCAAAATACAGAGCTGGCTGATACGAAGTATTTTTATCATACTAGTGCAAAGTGCCTGTGGTAAATCAGTTTTTGTGTGTGTTTTTAGTAATTGTTGGTTCGGTGTGTTTGAGTGCTCATTGTTACAATTACACAGTAGAAGTTCAGTGACATTTTTTTTGTGCATAATGACATACAATAAATATGGAAAATTGAACTACACAATTGAGGGAGCAGGCTACACAGTGAACTCAGAGAAAACGCTACGCTTGAGCAAACAGTTTGTGAATAGGCTTCTACAAATGATGGCCGTGAAAGAGACTGTGAACGCATTGAATAGGATATGTTTAGTTGGTGAATAGCATAGGCTACTATTACACAGTAGCAATAAGCGCACCAGAATAAAATATAATATTCAGAAATAAACAGTGTAGCTGACTTACAGATTCAGTTAACATCCACAAATGAATAAGCGCGACGATTCGGGGAGCAGGCTACACAGTGAATTCTGAGAAAACGCTACTTAAGCTCCGATGCTTTCTTCGACCCTCTCTGTCTCTGGTCCTGCGCTGTGCTCGCTCAGTGTGTGTGTGAGAGGGGGAGTGGCCAGCTGTGCTCACTCAGTGTCAGTGTGAGAGGGGGAGTGGCCAGCGGCTAAAGTGGCAAAAGCCAATGTGTGCTTCTTTTACCGATATATTTAACGATATCTTTTGCATTTCTAATCCAAACAACGCCAAACTTGGCACTGCACTTACTCAATTTACTCAAATTATTCATTCAAACACACTGATTCATTCACAAAATAAACAAGTGCCTCATTGGCCTTGTTTAAGTCCACTCTTATGCCCTTCCCTCGTTAACTTCCCTCAGTTTCGTTCACTCGGATGTACATCATTGCTTACTTTGCATGAACTCACTGCTGGTGGAACCCTTGAATGTGTTTAAAAGGAACACCCTAAGCCCTTGATCACCTAAAATCTGCAATATACCTTATTCAGAGCAGCACCATAATAGGTATGAATGAGAGGCTGTGAGGGACAGATTTACAGTGTTTTCAATGGCATTCGCTGTAAAAAGCTGTATAAAGCTCCTATATCACTTACACTTATTTTTAGTGCGGTACATTTAGCGCGATCTGCTGTGACGTCACAATCGTGTTGCATTGTGGTCTATGGATTTGCCTGAAGGGTAATGTATGTTATGTTGAGTAGACTCGCTCCCTCGGCCAAAACTGAATGGTCAAGAACTGTTCAAATACACTTCACTCGTCCACTTGATGTTGAACGCACTTCAAAAAGTCAACGAATTTGTTCATGAACTCTACTATTTTGAGTGGCATGAAAAAAAGTTATGAAAAACACAATTTAACGATAAAAAAAAAAGTACAACTTTTTAGTTCTAAAATCTGAACTCATAATTCAGACTTTTTATCTCACAACTGCCAGGGTTCCATAGTTTGACCATAACACCAATACAAATATAAGAACATGTGCACACGTGTGTTCTTGTTCAATAAGACACAAATACTTGTCTTTCCAGATTCTGTTTAATGCTGCCTGAAAATAACTCCCAGTTGACATGTGTGCATACGCATGTATGTGTATCCAAAAGACTTGACTGTGTGAAACAAATATTCAGCCTAGCATTTTTTGTCAGGCACAATCTTGGTCAATCCTACTCTACCCAGTGTATAGTCTTTTTCATCCAGGATTAAATCCACAAGCTCAGATGGACATCAACAGGGCAATTGAACAAGCCTGTGATAATGTCTAAAACAGAGGCAGCATGTAAGAATGTAATCTATGGGGGCCAAATAACATGGCAGGAATAACAGCATCCTACATTGCATGCTGGGACACTACATATGTGGTAACATGACCTGGATTTGAAGATGCATAATCTGTCAAAACACTGACACATGGCGTGCCATTTCTACACATGGACGCACAACATGAACACATACACGCATTAAACACTCAATCTGCTGTGACTGTCCTGAAAGCCACACACACCACCCGTTGACACTAACATACAGAACAAAGACACTCTTGTAAAACATTACCATGATTACTATAGTCTCGGCCCACAAAAAAACAACAACAAAAAAAACAAGGATTCAGGAGCTTCTTATACAGTGTTAGGGGATATATTATATTTAATATATCTATTTTAATTGAATGTGTTTTACTACAAAATTTTCTGGACATGTACTACTGCAGCACTATGGCATTGTTTGATATACATGGGAAGTAACATAGTATTCCTTGCAAACAAACTGTACTGTGGTGGTATCATGATACAGTGATGTTATCAGATGGTACTACTACGGTACTATACAATGAAATACGGTACTATACAATAAATAATACTATGAAATATACAATGGTTCTACAATTCATTTACCATAGTTTTTACGTGGTAATACCATGGTATATGTTCTAAAAAAAAAAAAACAATATGGTAAAAGCATGGTACATATCCAATAAAACTATGGTGAACCACAGTGAATTAGTGAACCATAATAAATGAATATGGGATCTCCTCTTAGAAGCATCCGGAATCCCTTCCATTCCATTTATTGAAGTACCACAGCATTACTGAGACCATAACTGTACCAAGGTACACAGAAATTTTTGCAAAGCACAGTTAGAAGGAGACCCCATAATAATGCATTATGATTTCACTGTAATTACTAAGGGGATAAAAACTATGGTTACCATGGTAAATGCGTGTAAAAGCTGTGTGTGACTGCATACAAAAGATTTGCAAATATTGTTACTGAAAACTGTAGTTGTAGGAGACAGTAGCTATGTTTACATTCATGTGCATTTTGGGATATCGCATAAAAAAAAAAACACTGGATGGAAACGCCAAGATGCGCTCAAATTATAAAAATGTTCACAAAAAACGCATGCGTTCAGTTGAGTCAGATAATTGTTTTCCATAAGAAAGCATGTCCATAAATTCTGATGGAAGTTTATTTAGAGAGTAAATTCCTCTGAGCATCAAAAAAAGACATGTCTTTGCGACGGGACGGCATAACTTGACTAACTAGCGGACCGATCTTGCTGCACAGCATCTGAAATGCTGTTTTGATCATTCTATAATGCCTGAGAAAAGTCTGACGTCAAAGTGGTTCAGTAAAAATACCTCCCAGAGCTGAGGAAAACCCATATTGTGTGTGTGTGTGTGTGTGTGTAACTGAGCCATGATCTTGACCTTGGGTCACATCATATTCTCTTAGCAGCTCAAGTGCAGTCCCTCACACTCTCAAAGCAATGATGTCAGCTAAACGGATGGGGGGAAAAGCTCTGAAGTGTGTGTCTGGAGATACTCAACACCTCATTTATTGCCTCTGAGGAATGGAGGTGTGAGAAGGCAACCACAGTGGGGTCTGTTTCCCTTTTCCTGGGCTCATTTATAATAAAGACAAATAGAATGAGGTCAGTAAGGACTTCTGATCAGTATGACTTCAAGGAATAACAGATGTAAAACAAACACACACACACTCGCAGAGGTTAAGTGACCCTGTTACTGAGGCCAGACCACACACTTGTTTCTCTGGCTCAGTGAAGTTTGATCTGTCATCGGGACTATTGTGGCCTGCTCTGGACGCGCTCACTCTGGCCTGGCAGACACAAACAAAAACCAGCCAAAACAAATGGGAATGAGTTTTTTGCATGCTTGTTTGTTTCTGAGGAGCGTGTGTATGCATACATCTGCTGGTTTGATTCAGTGCAGTGAGATTCAAGTCAATGCGGGAAAACCTACTTTGACACAGGACTATTTTACAATGAGCCTAGCGACCTCTGCTATGATTTATCAAAGCAACCCTCTTTATATTATAGAGCAACCCTCCTTCCTGCTTTCTAATCTTTGTGTTACTATTAAAGCGCTATACAAAATAAATGTGAATTACTGCAGAAACGTTATCTTAACTGATCCCGGGTTCATTGCCATAACTATTAATATCCGTTCATCCGTAGGGGTGGGTGATATATATTGTCTACGATAATATTGTGACTGTTGTTTTAATGATGTGCAATCTGACATTATGGAGTATGTCCCTTATTTTACAAAGACACATCTAAAAGGCGCATGCATACACACATTATTATTATTATTATTATTACTACTACCATCTGATACTGATCACAGTACCAATAGAGTACTGTTTTTTTGTAAGGGACAAAAAACAATGGTATTACCACAGTACTTTTTTTTTCTTGGTACTGTGCAATAATAGTAACTTTTGTAGCCATAATTTTTGTAAAAATTGCACAATTACTTTAATCATTACATCACTCCACTCCAGCTCGTATTCTAATTTCAAGCTTTCAAAATGTCAGGCTTCAAAATGTTTCACATAAATATGGGGAGAATTTCAATGGCAGCATTGAATTTCAGCGCTAGCGTTCAACTAGGAAACTCAATAGCGTCGAGTCACACTGTGAGAAAATGAAAGGCAGCCACTCTTTCTGCAGCTGCTTTCTGGAATAGTGTTGAACAGCTTGAGCTGTTTGGTGAAATTCAAGATATGCTTGTGAACAAATATCCTGAATGTTCGCCAGCCGGCCAAAGGAAACCCATTCTGACAAGTGTGTTCATGCCTTACTCATTCATTCTCTCTGACAGGGTCTATAATTTGTAGCTTTAAGGGTAACTTTAGGGCTGTAACACAGTACTTCATATAACTCATACAGTCGTGTAAACCACGTACTCAGAAAAAACTGAAGAAAAGATGTGGGCTTGCTTTTGTTTGATGTGAACATGAATCACACTGTAGATGTTGCAAAGCTTCACTTCGATGAAACTGATGAAAATCACTCAGATGGTTCGCCAAAGTCCATTTGAGAGCTTCAACTAAAGAATAGTAATATAATATAATATAATATAATATTAAAAAAAGGTGCATTTGCACTCATAGTGGTTTAATCACTGGAGTTCACATAAATCGCTGTAGTGTTGGTTGCTAGCTTTGCTAGAGGTTACTCTATCGCTGCAAATCACTGGCAGTGTGAATGCACTTTGTGTTTCACTATCCGAAGTAAGCTTCTAATAATCTTCGTTGAAAAATTCCAGATAAAAAATTGCAAGTAGTCTTGTAGATCATACCAAATATTCTTTAAATGTTTAACAATGACCATTTCAATCAATTCACACCTAGATTTTCTTCCAGAAACACTGAGAGGTCAGCGGTGTTCACAGACAGAAGCACTGCTGTGCCAGAGATCCCTCTTGAGATATTCCCCTCAGGCCCAGAGGAACAGGAGTCGTCTGAGATATTATATCTCTCCCAAGACAGAAGCAGAGCTCCTTCCTGAAAATGGATGTCTGGGGAGAATCAGCAGCGCTGAAGGCGCTGCGTTAAATGGAAATGCACAGCAAGGTCGTTTCTTTCTATTCATCTCTGTCCTCAGCGTCAGCTACTGAGCCGACACTTCAGTGATATTTTGCAGAGGAACAGGGTTTACCTGCTTTCCATCACTACAGAGAAGATGGGTGGATGTCTCAAATTGGAATTCTGAGGAGAAAAGTGTCCCGCACTCCTGAGAAGCATCCATCACTGACGTTCTCGATGGAGCACAGGAAACAGATCGACTTTCTCCTTAACGACGATCAATCCCAAGGCTGTCCTACTCGCAGAGGGAACATTTACAGCAGGCAGTAAAGAAGGCCTTTGGGGCCCAATTGCATCCAGTAATCCTGCTAAGTGAACTATGTCTCCCCCCTCCTATTCTGTTATTAGACAGGCTAAGTTCATAAATACTGCAGTTAATCTGGAAGCCACAACCCTAGCCTGAGGAGGTAATATGAGAGGGACACAAGGCCGCAAAGACGTGAAACCATCGCTGAGGCTGTTGAGTCACTGCTGGACACATTTGTACATAAATGAAATCACACTATTTCATGACGCCCTGTGAAAATCCAAAGATTTTACACTCTGAGAGGCCTGTAAGATGAGTCCAATTTGGAACATCTTACATAAAACTCTTTTATAAAACATTTTATAGCAGAACTAGACATTTGTGAAGAAAGCTACAGTTTGATGCAACTTTATAAACTGGCTGGTTCGTTTTCCATCAAAAATATGTCTGCATACACTATGGCCCTGTTTACACCTGGTGTTAAGATGCGTTTTGGTCGATCGGATCACAAGTGGGCAACGCTAAAAACAGGTGTAAACGAGGTCTAAAACGTTTTGAGTTTGTCCACTTTTGAACACTTCCAGAGGTAGTCGAAAACGCATTCAACCGCATTGCTTTCGTAGTGTAGACTCGTGTGGTCCAATGCATTCGAACAGCCACAAATGACCATCTACAGTTAAAAAAAAAAAAAAAATGGTTTCCACACAAATATTAAGCTATTTTCAACACTGATAATAATAACAAATTTGTTTCTTGGGCACCAAATCCCCATATAAGAATGATTTCTGAAGGATCGTGTGACTCTGAAGACTGGAGTAATGATGCTGAGAATTCAGCTTCACCATCACATGAATGAATTACATTTTGAAATACAATAGAAAACATTAGTAATTAGTAACATTTCACTATTAAATATTGCTTTTACTGTTTTCGATCAATATAACAAGGCCTTGGTGAGCATAAGACATAAAACTTCTTACCAATCTTACCAATTCCAAAAGAAATTAAGAGTAGTGTGCATTCAGCAAAAATCCAGGGGTTTCATTTATCCACAGGATATATAGGGCGACATCTGATATGAGAAACAACGACCTGCCTGTGCAGTATTGCTAAAATAAAATAGAGGAACTCCTCTTTGTGTGCATCTATGGGGTTTCATGAGCCCAAGGCGGCTGCAGTATAGCTGCTGAAAGCCAAGAGCGGTCACAGCTACCTGTTCTATTTCCCAGCCATAACCTATTCTTCCCCACCCCTTCATTTGAGAAATCATACATCAAAATGTCTCCCACAGGCATAAGAGCTCGTCGGGTAATCCTCCCTCATATATCTACCAGAAGGCCAGCACTCTTTATCAAGCCATCAAGGCCAGAGGTCAAGGACTTCATCCCCCACAATGCTTTTCACCTCGAGGCAGGCTGTCAAGAGGAGTCTGACACCGAGGCCAACTGCTTCTGCTCAGTGGCAGGCCAATGGGGAGAGGTCTAGGTCTCGGTGTCCATGGAAACACTGTTAGGTTTCTGCTTCTATAGCCGCCCTAAGATCTTTTCACAGTTTCTTCAAATGCATCACAGAGAGCTCAGGCAAAGGTGTGGGTCTCATACAGTATATTTAACTCCACAAAGCGCTAACAGAAATGTAGCTGATGACAGATTCTAAACCAAAGACGTTGACAGATGGCCAATGCACGCACAGATAATGAAATTAGAGTAAATTAACCCTTAAGCACTGAAGCAGTCACATGAACCGCTGACGTTATGAACTGATAGATAAACATTGTAAATAAAGCAATATTCTGGTCTATTAAACAACGCTATGGAAAGTCCTAAAATGTCCTCCTCGTCGGACTAAATTGCTAAGGTCGTCAGAGCTGTGATACGATGGATAATGCACATAAAGGGTCGTTCACACTTACAGTGATTTCAGCACTTCTCTGTAGTGATGCGGCGAGGCAGATTTTAACTGTATGCAAATGAGCAGTGACATGATGCGGTGGCTACCAATGGGAATGCTGAAATCATGGTTGAATTGAGAATTCTTGTAAAATTCCATTTCAATTTCTGAATTTGAATTGAGGTAGCAAACAGGACACAGAATTGCAATTCAAATTAAATAAAAATACACCCCTAAAATGGTCAAATTGATAATGTAAAACCTATGCCATCATTATTGTTTGTATCGCTGTGTATCAAGTGCTGAGAAAGCCTCGAGAGCTAAAATTCATATTTGATAATAAGTGATTCGTTTCTAACACGCACCGTAAGCGGTAAACCAATCAAAACAGACTGGTCCATCTGACCAATCAGAGCAGCGTAGGCTTGCAGAAAGGAGGGGTTCAAGAGAGACCAAATCTTTTATTCAACTGTTTCAGACACTGAGAGAAAGGCATATGATGTGATTCTGCAATGTATATTATGAGAAAATGTAAGTGCTTTTTGACCTTGAATGCATGTAAACCTATTGTTGGAAACCTCAAAACAAAACTAAGAACCTTTAAAATAGCAAAATAGGGGCAAAAAAAAAAAAAATGCTATTTTGAAACAATAAATTGTTAAGTTTATAAGATTTAAAGGCTGTACAGACATTGAATGATAGATTGCAAAACCCTGAATAGCAATGAATTCCCCTTTCCACTTCATGTGAAGTGATATATAGAGACATACTTAATATAGCCAACATATTTTTAACCTATGAGCGGGCGCGGATATTTTTTAACTTGTATGTACGAGGCTTGTGATGTCAGCTGTTTTAGTTTATTTTTTAATTCATCTACATTTCCCTATGCGCTAAAAGACAAAAAGCCTGCAAATAAAAACATTAAAAAAAGAAAGTTACAAGATTGATGTGCATAATACATTAACTCAGTGCCGTTAATAAACTAATAATGAGCTACAAATTGACACATAATTATACATTTAACTTTTTAATTAAGAGAGAGCGATGCTAGTCTATATCAAAATATGCGACTTTTTTTTTCCTTATCGGGGAGAGAGCAAGAAATACTGAGAGAAGAAAAAGAGAGAGGGAAGTGAAGCAGAAAGAGTGTGATGTTCCCTCTGACAGCGCAGCCGTGCTCGTTAAACCTTTTCTTTATCTCTTAACAATCGCTCTAATTATGTTCATTGAAGGGGGCCAATTAATCCTGCATTGTCAGACCCTGCGGCTAAGTGTTTCTCCCACATCCAGAGGAATCTGCAATTAACACAGCCAAATTTATTTAGTGACACTTCTCGGCTTTTGACTCCCTCCAATTATCCCTAATCAATGCTGCAGAGTGCCGGCGGGGGAGCAAGCAGGTCGCCCTCATTTGTTGAGAGAGGAATAAGTACGCTGAGCCCTCGGCCTCCGAAGGCCAGACGTGTCAGAGGAGCGATGACATGAGCCTGTCAGACGTTAAGCAAAGCCAAGCAAGAGAGAGAGAAAGGGAGGGAGCATTTCTCCCTCTATTAGCGGTTTTACCAGCCTCAGCAGATCAGAACACATTGAACGATATGTCATAGCAAATCATAGGAAAAAAGAATTAATGATTTTAATGATCTATCCATCCATCCATCCATCCATCCATCGTTGTCAAAAATATCGATATTTCAATGTCTCGATAATGAAATATCTGAAACAGTTGCAATATTCCTTTTCTGCAGTATTGATACACCGATACCAGCTGCATGTTCTCATCCTCTATTCGAACTGACACACTCACTCACTCATTCGCTCCGGTTGAATAATGCTTGCGTTGCGCATAATTTTAGTAATTTCCGCAGGTTTCGTGCTCACACCAAAAGCGTGTGCAACGTTTTATATAAGTGGCGCTCATAAAGCCGCCTCTCAAACAGCTCGCGGGTACCAAATTGACTACTTTTAAACAAACAATTATCGCTCGTGCTTATTGCCGGCATTTTTCGATGCGTCTTTGTGTTTATGCTCTGAGTGTACGTGCAAATTCACTCCTTGACAGTAGATGGCGCTTATTGAAAAACAGAAACACACTAGGTGGCGCTGCGCAACTTTACGCTTCTGATACTCACTTGTCACACAGAAGAAAGACAGTATTTACGTGCTTGCCAAAAGCATTCACACACTTTTTTTTCATCTTGCCTCGTTGCATCTTCTTCTTTGTCTACTTTCTTCGTCGTCATCTTCTATCAATGTGTGCTTGGAAAGACCGTATTGTGCTTGAGCGTCACCAAGTGACTTCAGCAGCTCCAGCCATGTGAACAAAAGCGCCAATCTAATTGGTCAGCCAGTTTTTAACGCGGCACGTCAACCAAAACAAACCAGGGGTGTTTTTTTTTTTTTAAATTACGCTTTTATGCCTGGTGTTTTGCGCGTCGGTGTGCATACTCACATTGGCGCCCTTTGTTTAGTCACGAGGCGTCCGGGTGTGCACGAGGCTTTAGACCCACCTAAAAAACTTAAAGCCATGTTTATTTAATTCTATTGTATTTATTTGTGCTATTGTTTGCAGTTTGTTTATTCTTATTTTATTACTGACTGTTTACTTTGGCCTCCCTGTGCTGTGTGTAAGCTATTACAACAAAATTACAAGTTATCAAAAAATTATTAGATAATCTGTATGGTTGTGTATATGGCAGTATTCCCGTGGTATCAAAAAAGGTATTGAATATCGATATTTTTCAAGGTATTGCATCAAAGTTGGAAATTTGAGTATCGTGACAACACTACTGTCTGTCTGTCTGTCTGTCTGTGTGTCTGTGCAAAAACTCAGGGTAGCTTTAAAGTCGGCATTAAATGGTTACAATAGTCTTTTCATAGTCATAAATGTTTGGCTGCACTGATTCAGTTAGTTTAATTTAACGTTAAAGGTTTGTTTTACTTTTCTTAGTTTGTGCATTAGCTTTCCTGTTATGTTGGTGTTGCTAATAATTTCCACTCAGTTCTTTTCAAATTTGTGTTTGAAATCAACTTTGTTTTGTGAGGAAAGCTGTTGAAGAAAATTTAACAGAACCTAATTTTAAGTTCATGGAAAAGGTGGCCATTCTGGTGGTGATTGTAAGAATGATAAATGTACGTTGTTGTCACATAGCACAGACCCTTTTGTGCTGGCCTAAAATGTTAGCCGAAACAAAAGGCATTTGGAATGTGCATTGATCACACGTTCCAAACACTCCTAAACATGTGCTACACACATGTAGGCTACAGCAGAAAAGGGCCACCTTTAAACACGCCAACATCTGAACACTCAACTTAGCAGTGACAGACCCAAAGAGAGCCACAAAAAAAAGACAAGAAATCTATTCAATCTCCTGGCATGAGCCGGTCACACACACACAAAAGCAGAAACAGACTGATTAAAAATATGCAGCTCAACACACACACACATCCATCCACTGAAGCTATGTCTACACTGATTAATATACATCTGAAAATGCATCTTTTTCTGAACGTTTTGGACTTTTGTCCACAATGAGACAGTGTTGTTGTCCTGCAAAACTGAGCTTTCCTAAGTGGATACATTTTGAAACGCAGTAGTTTGGACTGTGAAAGCAGAAGTATTTGATGACGCACGTTTATGAATCACGAGGGCAATTGCTTTTTAGACCATAAATGGAATGGCGATTGAGTGCGACCTGAACACAAAAGTAAGTGGTGAGGTATTTTACTAATAAAATGATTGTGTCAGAAGAAAAGCTTGAGAAATGTATGATGTCTGGTCTCTCTTTATCATCTAAAATAGGTTTTAGTACGTTTTACGAATGCACAAACAAGGGGCCGTTCACATAGAACGCATTTTTGCATCCCACTGCTTTTCCATTGTTTTTCTATGTAAACATGCACTAGACTGGCGGGTTTGACCATTGCGCTCACGTCTGGTGTATTTTGCGGTGTAATGCACATGAAACAGCATTAGAAAAACGCAGCACTCAAGTTAAAAGAAGTTAATCTTTAAAAAAACAAAAAGTGTCTGTAGAACTTTATTTTTGCATTTTTTAACCGCAAAATCGTGTTCTGTATGAATGGCCCCTAAGATGATTTTAGCATTTTGTGATGGTTCAGTGTGAATCAGAAACTTTTGGAAAACGCTTTGAAATGCTAGTGTGAACAGAGTGTTCAAATGAAAACACAATTTTCAAATGTATCTGGATTAATGCAGACATACCACATCCAACATTTCGCCTTTGCCTCAAATGAGGTCTTACCACATATTTAACACTTTAACCCGAATCTACATCCCTCCTCCCACTTCCACAAACCCCCTCTTCCCGTCTGGCAATCGTGCCGCCACACACGCCGCTTCTTGCTCTCTCGGTAATCAGCTTAGCTGCAGCCTGCTCGCTTGGCCGCCGTCGCTAGTTGGACAAAACCACAATGCGAAGCTCCCACCAGAGCCCGGGCCTAACCTTCCAGCATTCACAGTATGCCAAGGGCCTTCATGACCGCCTCGGTCCCATCTGGGGGGCTCTTTCCCCTGGGACAGAAGCAGTGATACGCCCCACTCTGTCCGGTTAACCTCCAGGGAGCTCTGGAGCTATTGTTTGTGGGCTATCAGTCTGCGGCCCTTTTGTTCAGCAAATGACAGATGCCACATTGTTTGACATGTACACGACACACTTCGGATAAGGGTGGAGAGGAGGCTGGTGAGAGGGGAGGAGATAGAGGCTGGGAAGAAAAGAGAAGGGGAGGAGAGAGGAAAAGGGCAGGGGACAGTGCTTTGTGCCGCCGCGAGCTGTCAAAGCAGCCGTAATCCCTTTCAGCCCTTCTATTGTCCGTCAGGCTCATAAAAGTGACATCACACTTAGGTCCAGATGACAAACGGCAATGCGTAATGCGAATTCGAACAGCACCGCATTGTGTCTGCAACATCATGCTGCCAAGACATGCATGAGGTTATCCTTTATAAATCAGTGCAAAAATGCATAGAAATGAATTTGGGAAATATAGAATCTGCAGTTCAGCATGCACATAAGAGCTAATCGAGGTGAATTTGAACTAAGCTACCTGAATACATCACCATTACCTCCACTGAATCTGCATTTCGTGCACATAAGCAAAAGCATATTTAACATTTACCCAAAGTGCATTCAGATCTTTTTTGTAGGGGAAAATGTGAGCATGTTAATTAGTTGTAGTACTAGACTTCATAATACCATATAAGCACCTC
The DNA here is from genome assembly GCF_963993115.1 of Abramis brama. Lineage (NCBI taxonomy): Eukaryota > Metazoa > Chordata > Actinopteri > Cypriniformes > Leuciscidae > Abramis > Abramis brama. Next base: position 10,320,171 of record NC_139967.1, on the reverse strand, counting down.
ATATGTATATGCATCTAGCAGGAGCTTTATATCTACAACACAAAAGGACACCACCATTTCCTGCTTCTGCGGAACACTGAGTCCTAACGTGAAGACACAGTGCCCCCAAGTGGGCTAACCCATAACAGACTGAAGGACTGCAAAGATGTTCATGTTGTATAGAGCTGCAATAGTACTCCCTTCCCCCACATTTCATGTGCACTTCCTGATCTATCCAGCAGGGAGCAGTGGTGTACAACACATACGCTGGCCAAAAGCACACACTAAGCTAAATATGGAAGTCTTGAAAAAGCAGAAGGTGCTGATGCTTTGGAATTTTTTTGTTATGTAAGTGGCTGTAAGATACTGACCCCGGATCAGTCCATATGAGTAGGTTAAGCTTTGTGGAATGAGCTTCATCTGATTGGTTTAAAGTGATAATCATCTTAAATGCATCTGAAAGCAGCTTTACTGGGTCACACACACACACAAACTCAGAGGGAATATAAAACCTTAAGACAAACACACACAAAAGCTGGCTTGCAACCCAGACTGTCAGAGAGGGTCTCGCAACCCTGTCTGTTTTCTTATTCCTAAGTGGGCCCTCTCAAAACAAACACAACAATGACAAAAGTGCAAAGGACAGAGACACACACAGAGAGAGAGAGAGAGAGAGAGAGAGAGAGAGAGAGAGAGAGAGAGAGAGAGAGAGAGAGAGAGAGAGAGAGAGAGAGAGAGAGATGAATCCCTTGATGAATATCAATATTTCATACAATTTTTGATACCACAGAGAAAATCTGTCAGATATTTTTATATTATCTAAATTTTTTGTCCATCCATTGAAAGTCTAGGTAATCAATATTTTCAGGCTTCAAAAACTACACATCGTAACAGTAATCCATGTGAATCATGCGGTTTCATCCAAGTCTTTTGCAGAGACACAATCGTTTTATGATGAACAGATTTTATTTTAGGCTTTTATTCACATACAACTGACTGTGCCTACATGAAATCTCTCAAAGATGGGTATTCTGTGTATATTTGACTGTTTAAGCGCAATATAGCCACAAAAATAACTAAATTTGGCACTCACAAGCCGTTTAAGAGGCGGCTTTATGTGTGCACCTTTTTGGCTGTGAAAAGGTTTATGGCAAGTCAAAAGGTCCAAAAATAAGACTAATGACTTGTTGCAGGAAGTCACTATACTATTGCCAGTTTCCCACTGATAGACCGGTGGATCCGTATACTCACTCTCCTCACTCAGCGGGAGACTGACTTTCCTCACAAAATGAGGACTAATGACTTGTCGCGGGAAGTCACTATACTATTGCCAGTAGCTACTGAGTTTCCCACTGATAGGCCGGTGGTGGATTTGTATATTCACTCTCCTCGCTCAGCAGACGACTGCCTTTCCTCACGCACATTGACAGAATATAATAATTAAATCTCTGCCTTTTTCACAGAGTGCGATGACGCAATAACTAACATGTGATCGTGATCTCTGTGATCGATTGCTCCTGTCTGCCTTGCTGCTGGTTTGCGTCTATATGCTCCGTATAGCTTTCTGTTTTGAATCTCTATTTACTATCATTCCTTTTTGTTTATATTGCTAAATATAACTTACTCATCAACATATATTAGATAGTCTAATATTTCCTATCACATTAATCTGACGTCACTAGCTTTTATCTAAATCGCTATCGCTAGCACAACACGCTAGTATCTCGCTAGCCTGTTAACCTGCCATCCATGCTTGACTTTTATTTATTTTTTATTCATGTGATAAATGCAGGGAGATAATCAGGCTGATGGAGAAGATTTCAGAACTAGAGACACGCATCCAAACTTTTATTGAGGATAGTAAGAATGCAAGGGCTTTAGATACTGCTTTGGATGCGACTAGCTTAGTAAACTCTGCTATAAACACGAGGTTCGTTTAAAAGGAAAAGGGGGAGGTATTGCTGTAATGTATAGCAATATCTTCAGTATTACTCAGAAGTAGGGCTGGGTACCGAGTTCGATACTTTTTAGGTACCGACCGAATTGCCTCGATACTATCGAGTATCGAAAAATGACTCGTTGTTCGGTACCAGATTTCGATACCTAAGGGGTTAACTCATATGAAATGCACAATGACACACTTAAATTCGCTCACGCACATACACGCAAACTCTACACACACGAGACACGCGGAACTCCGCGCAAACTGTCCACGCACATGAGCCGCGAGCACACACACAAACTCGCGCACATACTCAATGAGACGCGAGCACACACACAAACTCTCCACGCACATACTCATATGAGACGCGAACACACACACGCACACACACAATACCCTAAAGATGTGGAAAAGTCGATCAAAAGTGTGGCTACATTTCTCCAGGCTTGATGCCAACAGCGCGCGATGCAGTATTTGCGGTAAAATAATTGCTGCAAAGACCGGTACCACGACAGATATGATGAAGACCTTGACAGTGCACGGAGTAAACATAAGAGCAGAAAGTTGCTCCGTCTTCGACTGGTAAATGAAGAGATAAGTTACCTTGTTGATCACTCTGACAGTGTTTATATTGCAATAATGACCTACTAAATGTACACTGCCGTTCAAAAATGTGTTGGTTAGTCAGAATTTTTTTTCAGTAAGGATGCATTACAGTGATCAAAAATTACCTTAAACATGTGCAATGTTACAAAATATTTCAGTTTCAAATAAATGCTGTTCTTTGTCAAAGAATCATGAAAAAATGTATCATAGTTTCCAAAATATTAAGCAGCAAACTTTTCATATTTCTGCAGGATCCTGTGACACTGAAGTAATGATTTTGAAAATTCCGCTTTGACATTACAGGAATAAATTACATTCTGAAATATATTCAAATAAGATTTTAAATTGTAATACTATTTCACAATGTTACAAGTTTTACTGTATTTTTGATCAAACAAATTTAGCTTTGGTGAGCATGAGCTCTTTATAAAAAAAAAATTCCTTTGTGCACTGGCTAAGGAGCATGAGTCAAACTGAAAAAATAAAACCAAAGTTTTTATGAGGTAATGTGTTATGTAATCTTGTTAAAATGGATTTCATAAAATTGGTATCGAAAAAAGCATCGTTCAGGAACCGGTATCGAAATCAAGGTATCGGTATTGATATTGGTATCGAAATTTTTTGAACGATACCAAGCCCTACTCAAAAGCAAGCATTTACAGACATTCTAAACTCTATTGGAGTTAGACAACATGTGTCAGTACCTACTCATTGTCGTAATCATACTTTAGATCTAATATTGTCACATGGATTCATTGTTGATGCCGTTGAAATTCTGCAGCAGAGCGATGACATCTCAGATCATTATTTAATCTCATGTATACTTAATTTAGCCAAGGATGCAAAACCGACTGTGTCATAAATATGGTAGAACTATCACTTCTGCCACTAAAGATTGCTTTATAAATAATCTTCCTGATCAGTTTCATCTGGTCAGCATCCCAGATAGCCTAGAAGAACTCGATGTTGTAACAGATATGATGACTCTCTCTTTTCCAGCACTTTAGACACAGTTGCTCCATTGCGCTTAAAGAAGATTAAAGGAAATAGTCCAACACTGTGGTACAACGAGCACACTCGGGGGCCCTTAAGAGAGCAGCCAGAAAAATGGAGCGTAGCTGGAAGAAAACAAAATTAGAAGCTTTTCGCATTTCGTGGAAAGAGAGCACGATTGCATACAGAAAGGCCTTAAAAACTGCTAGATCTGCTTATTTTTCAACACTTTTAGAAGAAAACAAACACAACCCTAGGTATTTATTCGAAACAGTGACTAAATTAACAAAAAATAAAGCTTCAACACCGGACGTTTCCAAACAGCACAGCAGTAATGACTTTATGAACTTCTTTACTTACAAGATTGATAATATTAGAGAGAAAATTATAACTATGCAACCGTCTACTACAGTATTGCATCACACAGTGCATTGTAGTCTCCCTGAGGAAAAATTTCATTCATTCATTGCTATAGGAGAGGAAGAATTTTCTAAACTAGTTAAATCATCTAAATCAACAACATGTATGTTAGATCCTATACCGACTAAGCTATTGAAAGAGATGCTTCCAGAGGTCATAGATCCTCTTCTCTTAATATCATTAATTCATCTTTGTCATTAGGATACGTAAAGCTTAAAACTTTTAAGCTGGCTATGATCAAACCGCTTGTTTAAAAAAAACGCGCAAATGAAGAGATGTCTTATCGATCAGTTCAGTATGGAGTACCACAAGGCTCCGTACTAGAACCATTGCTGTTCACTCTGTACATGCTACCCTTGGGAGATATCATTAGAAAGCATTAGTTTTCACTGTTATGCTGATGATACTCAGCTCTATATTTCTTCACGCCCTGACGAAACGTACCAATTCAAGGAATGCATAGCTGATATAAAAAACTGGATGACTAGTAATTTCCTACTACTTAACTCTGAAAAAACAGAGATTCAAATTTTTGGACAAAAAAAAAAAAAAAAAAAACTTCCTCACGTAATAATCTAGAATACTGTCTAACACTTGATGGCTGCTCTGTCAAACCTTCGTCGTCGGTTAGGAACCTGGGTGTGCTCTTTGATACCAATCTTTCATTTGAAAGTTACGTTTCTAGTATCTGTAAAACCGCATTCTTCCATCTTAAAAATATATCTAAATTATGTCATATGCTCTCAGTGACAAATGCGGAATATGCTCTTATGGGTGGTTGCCCTGCACGCTTAATAAACAAACTACAGCTGGTCCAAAACGCAGCAGCTAGAGTTCTTACTAGAACCTGGAAGTAAGACCATATTAGCCCGGTTCTATCAACACTGCATTGGCTCCCTATTAAACATCATATACATTTTTAAATATTGCTGATTACTTACAAAGCACTAAATGGTTTAGCTCCCCAGTACTTGAGCGAGCTCTTAACGCATTATAATCCTTCACGTCTATTGCGATCTCAAAATTCCAGCCAGTTAACAACACCTAGAATATCAAAATCGACTGCTGGCAGTAGATCCTTTTCCTGTTTAGCACCAAAACTCTGGAACAGTCTTCCTAACATTGTCCGGGAAGCAGACACACTCTGTCAGTTCAAATCTAGACTAAAAACACATCTCTTTGACCTAGCATACACATAACACATTATAAACTTCTATAATTCAACGTTAGGCTGCATAGATTAGGTCAGCCGGAACCGGGAACACTCCCCATAAATTCTGATGTACTTGTTAAATCATAAGATGGATGGCGTCTACGCTAATATTAGTCTCTCTGTTTATCCCGAGGTTTACCGCAGTCCGCCGGATCCAGGCCGTATCCAGATCTGATGAAGGACCTGCACCTGGACATGACGACAACACAGTCCTGAAGTGTCAACTAGTCTCTACCCAGTGAAGGTCCCCCTTCTCCTTCCCTTTACCTCTGTACAGATAAAACGATGTCAAAATAGTTCCGGTTCACATGGCTACTCGGAAGCGATAAATAATTCTGCGAATGAGCGGGCCGGAGCACGTTAAGGGTTTTCTGTTAGAACAGTGTTGTGTAAGCGACCCCTAAGTTAATAACTAATGATCTTTGCAACTGAAGTGAATCGATCCAAACTAACTTTAGCTGGACAATAACTTTATTCTAGAGCTGCTATAAAGCCAAAACAATCTCTGTTACTTTAATTTCCTATTATCACTGTAAAGCTGCTTTGAATCAGTCCATATTGTTAAAAGCGCTATATAAATGAATGTGACTTGTGAATGTAAATCCAGCCAGTAGGGGGAGGCAAGTGAAAGTCTTAATGAGTGAGTCATTGGGCCCTATTTTAACAATCTAAGCGCATGGTCTAAAGCGCAGGGCGCAAGTGCACTTGGGGCGTTTCCGAATCCACTTTTGCTAGTTTAACGACGGGAAAAATAGTTGCCGCGTATGGTCTAAAATCTGTCTTTACCTTCTTGAATAAGTCTGCTCTGAACAAACTGCAAATGGTTCAAAATTCTGTTGCTAGACTTCTAACTGGTGCCCCCAGAAGGTCTCATATCACTCCCGTTTTGTTGGCTCTCCATTGGCTCCCTGTAAAATTCAGGATTGATTTTAAGATTTTAGTGCTGACTTTCAGGGCCTTAAACAGTCAGGCCCCACAGTACATCAAGGACCTTTTGAGCCCCTACTCCTCTAGCCGCACTCTTCGGTCCTCTGGCCAGAACCTGCTTATGGTCCCCAAGACTCGTTATAAGACCCGAGGGGACCTGTCTTTTCAGTCTGTTGCCCCCAGACCCTGCCCCTGTCTCTGCGTCTGGCAGACTCTGTTGACTCTTTTAAAAAAGATCTAAAGACTTGTTTATTTAAGAAAGCTTTTGGTTGATGGGTTTTCACTAGTGTCACTTTGATTTTTATTTTGTTTTGTTTTACCTCTCTCTTGTGTACAGCACTTTGTGATTTTATCTGTGAAAAGCGCTTTAGAAATAAACTTTACTTTACTTTACTAAAAGGGTTGTCCCTATTCTCATAATGAGTAATGGGTGTGTTTATGGCGTAACGTGCAAAAAAACAATCAGTGTAATTACACATTCCCAGCCAGTTGCGCTCGCACCATTATATAGTGACTTCCCACGACAATATTTTTGGACCTTTTGGCCCGCCATAGGGAATGAATAAAACTATACGCATACCCGTGCTGAAATTCAGGGGCTTGTAACAGCAACACTATTCAACCTGAGCGAGTGAGAGGAAGTGGCCGTGTGTCATCTCACTGTCAGAAAAGTGCAGCTAGTATCGGTACAGCAAGAAATGAGTTGGAACAGTTTTAGATATTTCAGTATTGATGCATATCGAAAATCTATATTGTTGATAGTGTGTGTGTGTGTGTGTGTGTGTGTGTGTGTGTGTGTGTGTGTGTGTGTGTGTGTGTGTGTGTGTGTGTGTGTGTGTGTAAAAAAAAAAGATTTCTGTGTACATATTACACACTCACATACATCAAAATCTCCAAACATTTTAATAAAGTAGTTGAAATTTGAATTTAAATGACAGATGATTATTTTTGATACTATAGCCAGTTAGCCACCACATTACAAATTACAGTTTCTCCAATTCAAATTCTGTCTTCTCATCCTCATACTGTCTTGTAAATCACCTCTGAAGCTATACTACCAAAAAGGAACTTTCCTCAGAGTGCCAACAGTTCTAAATCCAGGCTTTCAATATGATCCAGCTCCCATACTACACCATAATCTAAAAAATAAGTTTCTCAATCTAAAACAGTATGGATTGTAGATAATGAACTCTGTTGTCTGACTCCCAAACTGTTAAAGGGGTCATGACATGAGAAATCAAATTTGGCCTTTTATGTATTCTGCATATGCCTGCCTCCAGAGCAAGACATTGACGAATAGTTTTGAATCATCACACCATAGGCCCCGCCCACTGGTGTTCAGGTACTTAACGGCCTACACTGGATGTGAGTGTTGCATCAAAAGCAAAAAGAACCCATTATAAAATCAATGAAGCTGTCTACACTGGATCCAGAATACTGATGCACATTCACTTCCACATTCACAAATGGAGGAGTAAATTGAAGTGTAAAGGTACGTTCAAAATTACCTGTTTAAACAGCTTGTTTGCGTCTCAGTACCGACTTCAGAAGGACTTCAGAAGGATACCAGCGTAACGAACAAGTGTATGTTTTATTTTCAATGGCGTCCTGAATAGCGTGAGAGGATTACATGTTTGTTCAGAGAATTTGACTGCAGATTGTTTTGTAAATGAGGCACTGTGTGTAATGGACAGTTCACAAAGAGACTTTTGTTGACAGGTGAAGCAGGCAGCTGTATCCGATCTGACAGCAGCTCCATCACAAACCATAAGTAAACGATTTCAGAATGCTTTGTCTGTAAATGACCGTTTTATATGGATAATGTTTTTAAAAAAAAAAAAAAACGTACTCACGCAATAGCGAGTGGGCGTTGATATGGTTTCCCATGTAATGACGTTAGCCAATCATAACAGTGGCGTTTACTGACCAACCTTAAAGTCCCCCTGAGGTGATAATCAAGCTTTTAAATGTTGTTTGTGTCTATGTGGTGTTTTTAATGTGCTTTAAGACAAACCATGTACAAATGCACCATTGCTGAGTATTTCTCCATAGACACCAAAGACTGTCTCAAAAACGCGGTTTGAAATCGCTGGCGTTTCTGACATCACAAACTACATTGTAACCAATCACGTTAACGTGTGATCGTTAACAAGTGGATCTCTGAGCTGGTGTGAGTGAGTGGAGGCGGGGATAATTTGCACAATTTCATAGAACCGCATATACTAAATGAGGCATGAGTGTTACATTCAAGCTATTTTAAGGCATGAAGAATTTTTTTCAAGGAAAAAACTTTTAAATATGTAATTTTGGTGATCAAAGATGAGTTTGAAGGGATACAATTATTGACTACAGGGGGACTTTAAAGGAGCTGCTCCCTAAAAATGGGTTACTTCAGATAGAGGGTCAGAATGAGGGTTGAAAATAATTGTTTTTCCATATATTTTTTTTTTGTGCAAAAAACTTAACATTATAAGTGAACCTCAAGGAACATCTTAAAATATTTTTTTTTTAAAATCATGTCACAACCCCTTTAAAGTAGGTTTTTAACCTCTGAAACAAACAGAAACGTGTGGTCTCAGCTCAGCATAACCGACATACATCAAAACTGCTAAGGGAAACCAAAATGTAAAGCTGTCAGAACTAGAGTTCGCTCAAACATGCCAACTCTAACCTCTAGATTTACTACAGATAAAATAAAACAGACTTTTTCACACTTTGATCTTTGCATTTCTCAGTGCTTATTTTATTGTAGCACAACTAGAAGTCATTGTGTATAAGAATGAGCAATATCCACAACTTAAAATATGCAGACTTCTCCTTTCCAGACTCTATCCGTCATAGTTTCTGGCTGTTGAATAAAGGCCGGGCAGCTAATTCACAACCTTGCAAGTGCTGCGCTGGGCAAATCCCTATCGTCAGACATCTGAGCCTGGGGGAAATTACAGCTTGCTCTTTCAGTCTCTCAGCTGCTATTAGACAAAGTGAGCATTTGAAGAATACGTCACATTCTGTAGGGCATAAATTGTACAAGGGGCTGTGCAATATAGAACCAATTTCAGCTAAAAAGGCCAGAAATGCCTTGAGTAAGCAACCCATGAGAAATATCTAATCAACCTGGTTAAAATTTATTTTTATTTTTTTTAAATAATCTGTTCCGAAAATGGAAGCTGAACATTTCTGTGGGAGCATTCAAGGTTATTCTTGATTTTCTGTACATACTCTGGTATGTGATGTTCTTTTAACTGTAACGTGCATTGAGTCATGGATCCTTAAAGCTCAAATGAAATAGGCCTGCTGTGTGTGTTTCTCTTTATAGTTTTGAGAGGCCTCGATTTAGTGTTCATTTACAATTCTTTTAGCCTCAGATCACAGCAAGCTGGAAATAAGGGATGTGTGCAACGAATATTTTCATTAACGTTTAAATGGAGACAGTCTGTACAAGTGGAAATTAAAAGTATTAAAAAAAGACAAAAGATAACTGTTCAACATCTATACCCAAAATCAATAAACTGAAAAAAAAAAATGCCTGAGATTATCAAAATACTTTCATAGTCAAGACGTACACATTGAATGAGACGGTTAAACACTTCAGTGTAAAAACCTGTCTCTTATTTGCTAACCACCTGCAATCCAATTTAACCAATCTGTGCTGTATTTAAATTAAGTCACTGTTTCTTTACAGTGCAAACACAGATTACTTCTCATTCAGAAAACTAAACACTATCGTCTGGCACAATTCATGTTGTGTTAATACTACCAACAGAAAATAGATTAAATAAATAGAAATAAAAGGCATTATCAGCAGATATGATACCAACAGACTAGCTTAAACTATTTATGGCCTACTTTTGATAAACTAACACTTTTTTTTTTTTCTTTTTTTTTGCATGACCTTACGTGTTGCATAATGTACAACCAGTAGAATTAGTATAGTACTTGGAAAGCAATTTTGTATTCTGTCTTACTGCTCTGGTAAATATTTTCACTTTAGCTAGTTTATACTTAACATAAAATCTGCCAGTGCAGAAAGACAAAATATGCTTGAATTACAGATAAAATCTCTAAAAACAAGCCTTGATATCTTATGTAGTGATGCTTCTCAAGTAAATGCATCTTGCTTAATTGGCCTTTTAGATATTTTAACTTGGAGAGAAAAAAAAAAAAAACTCATTAAGAATAAGATGTTTTGCCATGAAAGTAAAACACTTCACTTTTTTTTTCTTTTTTTTACATTTTTTTTATAACAAGGCCGGAGGGGGAAAAAAGTTAAAAAAATTAGGGGAAAAAAATCTAATTCATTGGCATTACAGCTTAAGTGTGCAATTTCTTTGCCATTAGTTTCATCAAAACAGAACTGCAAGAATAACATCTGCAATTGGTTAGCCACAATAGCCAGTATATAGTCCTGCCTTTGGCTAAGCCAATTTTACCATGTCAGGCTGGTCGAGACAGTAAAGTCAGAGTGTTTCCATTTTTGAAGAAATCAACCAACAAATGGCTTATTTATAGTTGTCCATTCCTATTAAGCTGGAACAGGAGAGAAAAATGTCATAATACAGCTTTAAGAAGACTGAGTAAAGTTATACTCTATTAAATCTGATTTGCCCTTTAGCTGATGCTTTTGTAGCTTCAAGTAATTACAGGAAGAACAGAGTAACCTGAGGTTAAGCATCTAAAAGTACAATGGCAATACTTTGTAGCTCACTTGTAGTGACCTACATCCATTCAGTTAGCAGCCTAGATCCACAACCAACAGGTTGCACCACCCCACAATAGAGCATATTATGAGTGAGAGACATTTGGCTAAGTTCTCTCCATTTCCTGTGATTTTCTCTGTGAGCGGTGTCCTGCTGTGGCTGATCTGCCCTGAAGGATGATAACCTGAAGCAAGCCTCGTCGAGCACATCAGAGAGCATGACAGTTACTGGATCACCTAGGAGTTTTACTTCACACAATGGAGTATCAGCCATGAAAGCAGAAAGGAAGAGATTCCCTCGAGTTGCATGAGCTCATCAGGAAAAACCAAGCAATCGTGTGTGTTTGATGGGCGCTCCCTCGCTTTCCATCTCTCCCAGAGCGGTATGACGCAGTCAGTGCTAGATTTAATACTGATGCTCCAGAAGACAATGACATCTGGCAACACACCAACAGACCAATCAGCACTTCCAAACAAGTGTGTGTGTTGTATACACAATATAACAGTATTCACGCACACACTGGGTTTCCATGTTTTACGGGGACTTTCCACAAACATTGATTTTTTTTACTGTACAAACAGTATATTCTATCCCCTAACCCTACCCATCACAAAAAAAAAACGTTCTGCATTTTTATATTTTTAATAAAACATTGTGTAGTATGTTTTAAGCGATTTTAATTACGAGGTATCAGGAAATGTCCTCATGAACCACGTTTACGTTGTAATACCGGTGTAATACCCATGTCATTATACAAATTTGTCCTCAAATCACACAAACAAGCACACACACAGAGACACACAAACACACACTAACACACACTATCTAAATGGGGACTTAGAATAAACTTTACTATTTTTATAAAAGCTACGTAAAGTTAACGTAAAAATCTAAAACATGTTTTTCATTTATAGGAAAAATTCTAATAGTTTATTAATGTATTCATTTATATAAATTACAAATCACACACACATACACACAATAACCCGAGTCTGATACTCTCTGCTGTCTGGAGTCCTTGAGAAGTACAATACATGTTGAAAACTTCCCCCAAAATGGTTAAAAATAAATAAATAAAAAAAAATGACAGAACATTAGAACTATAACCATAGAACCACTAGAACCATAACTAGAACAACTGATAGATCGACAGACAGATATAACAATTAGTGAGATATTGTATGCTTTTTTTGTGACAGATTTATATATTAATAATAAAATTCCATTGGATAAAACATTTTCATTGTCAATAGAGGCTGAATAGCAGAGGAAGTGGCCAGTCCCACTGTGGCAGAAACTTAATTTAGGTCCTGTGGGCTAGTGTGAAATACATGCAGCACTGCATGGAGATCTTAAAGAAAAAAAATGACTAGCTGAATCATTGAACACACTTCACTCACTCATTATGAGTTGCATGCGTGAAAAAAAAAGTTAACGCTTAAATGCTTTGATGAATCTGCCTTTAAGTGTGATCACGAGCTGTTCAGAGGCAGAAATCAAGCCGAGCTGTGCATCAAAAGCCCCGACACGCTGATCAGAGACATGCTGTGTGTGTCTCTCTGCATCTCTCCAGCTAGCAAATATAAACACACACACACACACAGAACAGCGGCCCATGCGCATTCACAGTCTCTCCCCGTCCAGATGGCTGCTTTGTGGAGAGTCTTCCGCTCTGCAATTACAGCGATATGAAAGTGGTTTTCTTTTTTCCCCATTATTTCTGATCAGAGAGGGAAACGGAGATGCCAGCGGGTGTATGAGGGTCTGATAGACGCCCACGCGGGCTAGAACACACTGCATTTAAACACTGTGCCAGTGCGAGCGAACGCACAAAGGCCCGTGATCAGAAAGAGATCCCATCTGGAGAGAGGCTGCTTTATATTCATTGGGCTACAGTGATGGAGAAGTCTTCAGGGGAGGGTAATCAGATGCCTCTGGGAGAAGGTAAGTGACAGACACACGATGAACCGTGCTCTGTCTGTCCATTTCGCTTTAACTCTGGCCTGATAATATTCTGTCTCTCCTGATGGTGTCAGAAAGCTGTCCTCTTAGAAAACTCAGTATGAGCGACAGAAGACAGACAGTAAAGAAGAAAAGAAGATCATGGATTGGAGTTAGGGCCTAACCATTAGTATTCAGGGGTGTAGCAATCCTTATAACTACACTTTCCGAAAGTTTGTCACTGCCACTTTGAAAGACGGATAGAACGTTAGCTAGACAGAACCATAGCTAGACAGACAGACAGAACAATAGCTAGACAGAAAGAATGATAGCTAGACAGAACCATAGACAGACAGACAGAACGATAGCTAGACAGACAGAACGATAGCTAGACAGAACCACAGCTAGACAGACAGACAGAACCATAGCTAGACAGAACCATAGCTAGACAGACAAAACGATAGCTAGACAGAACCATAGCTAGACAGAACCATAGCTAGACAGAACCATAGCTAGACAGACAGACAGAACGATAGCTAGACAGAATCACAACTAGACAGACAGACAGAACGATAGCTAGACAGAACCATAGCTAGACAGACAGACTGATAGAACAATAGCTAGACAGACAGAACGATAGCTAGACAGAACCATAGCTAGACAGACAGATAGAATGATAGCTAGACAGAACCACAGCTAGACAGAACCATAGCTAGACAGACAGAACGATAGCTAGACAGAACCATAGCTACTGTAGACAGACAGATAGAATGATAGCTAGACAGAACCACAGCTAGACAGACAGACAGACAGAACGATAGCTAGACAGAACCACAACTAGACAGACAGACAGAACGATAGCTAGACAGAACCACAACTAGACAGACAGACAGAACGATAGCTAGACAGAACCATAGCTAGACAGACAGATAAAACGATAGGTAGACAGAACCATAGCTAGCTAAACAGACAGACAGAACCATAGCTAGACAGAACCATAGCTAGAGAGACAGACAGAACGATAGCTAGACAGACAGACAGACAGAACCATAGCTAGATAGACAGACAGACAGAACGATAGCTAGACAGAACCAAAGCTAGACAGACAGATAGACTTGTAGTCAAGACCGCCTAAACCGAGACCAAGACACTACCAAGACCAGAGGGTATCGAGACCAAGACAAGACCAAGACCAAGACCAAGACAGACCAAGTCAAGACCAAGTCGAGACCGGAGGAAAAAAAAAAACAGACTAGTGTTGAAGCTAAGCAATAACTTTCAATTCAAGAACAGCAGCATAGGGTTCAGCCGCAGTTTACATTCAATGCATATTAGATGGTATTACTTCAACTACACAGGCAGAACAATACAGAGACAGACCATGTCATGTGTGTGACTGTGAGCTCACTGTAAATGTTTTTGCAGATTGGGTGAGATCAACTATGTGTAGGAATTGCATGACGGCTGTTACTGCACTATTAGAGGATTGAGACTCCCTTAACTTTTGTGTACTGTTGAGGACTGACATGACTGGTACTGACTGGTTCATCTGACAAAACATCAAACACCTCCAACACCATCTTGCTCCTCCAACAACTGTCTAAAGAATGAGAAATATGTAACCAATTGAAATTATAATTAATGTGTAGATGAAAACGTATAACATCAAATTAAAGATACACAATTATAAACTTGGATTAGGCCTAATGTTTAGTCAGCACAACGGAGATATGCAGATGATATTTAAAAGACCATTTATTTAGTCTAACACCAACAACACAACATACACACACACACACACACACACAGATATCAAAGACACAAATTCATCTAAGCAAATGCCTGCCTATCTCTGCCGATTTCGGAGTCTCAGACTCCAAATGAACCCATTCTGCAACTTTTAAATACTTAATTACATTTTTAAAAACAAAATTATAGGCTTAAGTGCGGGATCCGAAAGTTGGTCGTTTTGTCGCTATGGTTACACACACACACGGTTGGCGGTGCGCTCAAAGTCATCTGTCAGTTGTGTAGTTGTGCAGTTACCCAAAATGAATGACTCCTGAATGAAGTTAAAACCCATCATGTTACTGATATGTGTTTTTTAAACCAAGTGATCAAAGTGCTCGTTGCCGCTGCGATCAGTGGCCGCGGATACAGTGTTTTCTCGTGTGGCTCGAGCACACGCCGCACTGTCAGCACTTGGACGCGCGCTTCAATCCGTTCCGTTGCGGATAATAATGTTGCATTATCGAACGTTGTGTTGTCGTGGATATTGTAGTATTGTATTGCTAAATCCCCCGACCACTATGTTGGTCTGAGACAGCGAGTCCAAACCCATTCTCCCCACTTCAGCCTACCCCTTCCTGCACTGTCTGCACTATCACTATCAAGAAGAGCTACAAATAAGCCAAAACAAAGGAGGGAGAGAAAATGGATACAGGAAGCAAGAGAAGGTTATATTTGTTCTTCTTCGTCATTAACAGCATGCTGTGCGGCTTAACCACAGCTCTAGACCAGTAATCTGTCAGCCGCTGATGTACTGCTGTCACATTCATATGCACACACCTCAGTGAGCCCTTCCAGAAACAGCAGGCATTCAGTAATGACTGCAATGGCCACATTAATCCGGTCAACGCCGGTCAAAGCAGTCAACACTCAGGAACAGGTATAAGATCACACGGGGTTCACGCTCCACTGCCCTTGTCCATCAAGCTATCATTTAACCTGTAGAAAGAAATGACAGACTCACTCGTTTGCTCTTCTTGGAGTATGTGTTCTTCAGCAGACGATCTTTCACCCGCTCCTGGTCTCGCCCCACGCTGCTGGCCAGATTGCCGAAGCCATTTTCATCTATGTCAGGGGTCATGCTCTCCTCGGCCTCCTTCTGTCGTTTAACTACAATATCCTCCCATTTCTTCTTTTCCAGTTTAACCGAAACATTCTTATTCTGAAATGGGGAAAAGAAACAGGAGAAAAAGAGAGCTTATTCACTTGCTCTGCAGATGAGTGGTGTTAAGCTACTGATATCAGTTTGATTACTGCAAAACACATGCATATGAACAACAATGTCAAAAACCTTTTAAGAGGAGGAAGGGGAGAGAAAACATAAAAGGGAAGAAAGGGAAGCACTGTAAAGGAAAGGAGTGAAAATAAATGGAGTGCAAAGGAACAGAGCGTAGAGGGAAAGGAGGATTGAAAAGGAAAGGAGCGTAAAAGGTGTGTAAAGGAGAGGAGCATTAAGGAAAGGAAAGGAGCAGAAAGGAAAGGAGCAGAAAGAAAAGGAAAGGAGCGTAAAGGAAAGGAAAGGAGCGGAATGGAGCGGAAAGGATAGGAGCGGAAAGGAGCGGAAAGGATAGGAGCGGAAAGGAGCGGAAAGGAAAGGAGCGGAAAGGAAAGGAAAGGAGCGGAAAGGAAAGGAGCGGAAAGGAGCAGAAAGGAAAAGAAAGGAGCGAAAAGGAAAGGAGCGGAAAGGAAAGGAAAGGAACGTAAAGAAAAGGAAAGGAGCGTAAAGGAAAGGAAAGGAGCAGAAAGGAGAGGAGCATTAAGGAAAGGAAAGGAGCAGAAAGAAAAGGAAAGGAGCAGAAAGAAAAGGAAAGGAGCGTAAAGGAAAGGAAAGGAGCGGAAAGGATAGGAGCGGAAAGGAGCGGAAAGGAAAGGAGCGGAAAGGAAAGGAGCGGAAAGGAAAGGAGCAGAAAGGAAAGGAAAGGAGCGGAAAGGAGTGGAAAGGAGCGGAAAGGATAGGAGCGGAAAGGAGCGGAAAGGATAGGAGCGGAAAGGAGCGGAAAGGAAAGGAGCGGAAAGGAGCGGAAAGGAGCGGAAAGGAGCGGAAAGGAAAGGAAAGGAAAGGAAAGAAAAGGAAAGGAGAGTAAAGGAAAGGAGCGGAAAGGAGCGGAAAGGAGCGGAGAGGAGAGGAAAGGAAAGGAAAGGAAAGGAAAGGAAAGGAAAGGAAAGGAAAGGAAAGGAAAGGAAAGGAAAGGAAAGGAAAGGAAAGGAAAGGAAAGGAAAGGAAAGGAAAGGAAAGGAAAGGAAACAAGTAAGAGGAGAGAGAGTGGAAGAGTAAGAGCAGAGGAAGCAGGGGGAAAAGGAAATGGAAAAGAAAAAAGGGGAGAAAGAGAATAGAAAGAAGTGGAAGAGGAAGTAGAAATGAAAGGGAATGGAAGGAAGAAGAACAGAAAAAGCCCTGCATGTTTCTTCATGACAAGCATAAGGTGATTATTCCAGCGAGTCTCAAATCACTCTCAATTATTGTGTGATTACAAGAAAATCTTGGCAAGAGAACAAATGGCAAAAAACTGTGCTGCTTTGTAATGAACTGAACTGCAGCCACACACAGTTGGACAAACATGTGTTTAATTCACAAAAATAAAGGCCTATTTGCACAGTCAAAAAGCACTTCAAGATTTCAAAACAAATGAATTCTATGATGAAATTAGGCATTATTGGAGTAAAATACGTGTATGTACTGTACACACTCCCAGTTGAAAATTCAGAATCAGACACGGTATGAATTTTCACAAAAGATAGTTTGTGAACATTTCATAGGCCTACTTCTGTATTGTTTTGTTACATTGGACTTTTGGAGGCTACTGTGCATAACAATAGAAATTTAAATGATCTTCATTCACGTAATATATCCAAACCAAAGGGAATGAATGATTTACTCGTATAGATAACCAGAACATGCTGTAGCACATCTGTCCTCATCTCTGCCTCTGTATAGTGTAATATCCACCGGGACATGCAATTCAATCAGGCCTTTTTACGGTCTCCTTCATCAATGACCCATCCAACTCAGGACATCCAGAGGACATAAAGCATGACATGGGAACGCTTAGGACAGGGTGCTATGGCACTATATACTGTATAATGTTACAGTAGAAATGTGTCCACTGGTTTATATTGTGGTAAACAGGGCTGTTATTTACACATAACTGATGCCATTGAAGCAAAGTATAGTATTGACTTATGAATAATCCTATTTTTGGTTTCAAGTTCAAATAAATAAATAAAAATAGTAAAAAAATAATTCACTTGAATATCCAAAAATGAATGCATTAACACATGGTTACACAATGTATAAAACCTTTTTTTCATATTATGAGGAAAAATAACTATCATAAGTGTTATGTAACAGTTTGGTTAGTCACACACTCAACGCTAATGGCCATGGGAAGGATTTTGTGCTGTCAGTTTTCTGGCATTGTAACAGCAAACTATAGTATTTTTTCTCCTAAAAGCATGAGTAAAAAAGACTTTCAAAGACAGCTGAAATAATCAAAATAATCAGCTTCATTTAAGAAACCCACCATGCTGTTTACACACTCATCTTTCACAAAGAAGGGCAGGGATGAAAATCTTGCAGCATCTGGTGAGATTTTAGTATTTAGAATCACTGGCGAATGCCGGGTCATGTGGAGTAAATTAGACCAGAGCCTCAGAGAGCAAAACAAAACAAAACAAAAAAATACTGAGATTTGGTGGGAGGAGGAAAGGGTGTTTATTCAATTCAAACTCATCTAACCCACCTGTATCAGGCCAAGAAGCATGTCCTAAAATCTGGCAACCCTGAATATCTGGCAACATAACCTCACCACTACAGGAAGTCTGTGGTCACTCGGCTGACTCTCACTATCCGCTGTTTCTCTTTGTCCACTACTGAATGCAACAGAATGCAAAGCAGCATAAAAAAAAACTACAAACAAATCCAATTTGAGTGTGTGAGAGATAAGGCAATTTACAAAGTTCATCTTTGTTACAAAGAATTGAAATGAGCAGGGATTTACACTACAAAGGAAATGAGTATGGCATAAAAAAAAACTAAATAGAGGTCAGATATTTAAAAAGATCTAAGCTTGAGGAATAATAAAGAAGTTGCTCCAGAAGAATAGATATCAATAGTTCAGAGGAGTTAACCTGATCTGCCTTTTAGCAGCCACAGCAGGAGACGTCAAAGAGATTAAATATTGATCAAATGACACAGTGGCTTCCTCTGCATAAGACAGAAGACAATGATAGACAGAATGTGTGTTCAGGTCTTTCAATAACAATTTTAGCTGATTCGAGAATTTGACGGTGGTGTCTTAAAAGGATAGTTTTGTGCCATCTTTATAGAGATGAAAGCTTGCTCTTATGTTGCTTATTTAGTTGATTTTACATATAATTAAATATATGCACCAAGGCTGCATTTATGTGATCAAAAACACAAAATTTTAATATATTATTACAATTTAAAATAACTTTTCTATCATAATATAATTTAAAATCTAGTTTATATATGTGATGGCAAAACTGAATTTTCAGCATCATTACTCCAGTCAGAAATCATTTTAAAATGCTGATTTGGTGCTCAAGAATCCCTTCTTAGTATCAATGTTGACAAGAGTTGTGCTCTTTATTTTTATGGAAACCGCAAAAATGACCAGAAAGAACATTTTACATGTACCTTGAGAAAAAGTAGCATAACAGTTATTACTACACATCTCATGATAAATTATTACTACACATCTCATGTACTGCATCAGAAAGGTTGTTCTTCATTGTTTGCTTGTGCTGTGAACGTCACATCGTCGCAATTGCCCTAAATTTAAGTCAGAGCATGAAAACCAGCGTTCAGAAATGTTCAGCTTGAAGGAAAACCATTCAAAGTATTTTTTGATACAAGACATAAATCACATGACTGGTACTTTACAGTGCCTCAACTCTGCAAATTATTGGCTCTGCTGCCATACACGTCCTCAAGAAGCTGTCAAAACAACTACGAGAGCCCTCCATCACATCACTAAATTATTCCCAAAGAGTTCAGTGAAGTCTGAGCAGACATTTCAGCTAATGTGGCATAAAGACATCACAGCTGAATGTCTTGTCGTGTCACACAAGACAACTTTGATTCTGTAAGTCAACATGGCTTCATCAGTGGAACACCTACACAAGCATCTCACACTTCCTGTGCTCAGCGTAAAGGAGAAACAGCATGTCAACTGCAATTCGTATTTCAGCATTTCCACTAGTTTTCCTGCATGCAGCCGTCAGCTACTGATCTTTGCATTCTCAGCTCTCCGGGAGAAAAGATAGCGAGAGGTAGAGATGAATAGAGAATGGGTGTTGAGAAAAAAAAAAGACACACTGTTATTTAAAATGGAGTGCAAGAATGTCTCAAAGTCCTCCACCTCCAGAATTCCTCCAGCTGTTCTGCACGGCAAACTTTACATACTGATTTCCTAAAGAAATTCTACAGTGTCATGTTTATACCCAGGATATATTTACAGTAAGTCTCAAGGAAATATGGTTCTATTTAAGCTTCTGGCTTGTTTTAAAGTTGACATTTGAAATTTGCCTTCTCCCATCCAGAGATATAAATGTGAACAACTCCCTAAACTTTAGGACATACCATGAATGATACCTCATTCACCAAAGCACAAATCCAATATAATTGTACGCATTTGTTTTCTTTCTCAATTGTTTACATTCACGTAAGCTATAGGCAGCTGTGTTTGACATCATTTTACGTGCATGTGACCGTTCAATCACAAAGAGACGCGAAAGAGAATGGAATATGGTGTTCGAATAGTTCTCTTTCGCATCTTCTTGCACTCAAATGGTTTAAAATCACGTTACTGTTTAAACTGACAGGACCTAAAACACATGCAAATGAAAAACTTTTGCTCTATGATGGTTAAACTTTGCAATTAATCCGAGAACCACGTGCGTTTTGAACCGTGGTGCCTGGTCCATACGGATCAACTACCATCACTACACTTGACATTGCACATTCTGCGATGTGACTAACGCAAATGTGCATGTTGCGAAAACAATGCTAAAACTATATATAGGATGGATGTATGGAGGGATGGATGTATGTCGGGATGGATGGATGGATGCATGTCGGGATGGATGGATGGATGCATGTCGGGATGGATGGATGGATGCATGTCGGGATGGATGGATGGATGCATGTCGGGATGGATGGATGGATGCATGTCGGGATGGATGCATGTCGGGATGGATGCATGTCGGGATGGATGCATGTCGGGATGGATGGATGGATGGATGGATGGATGGATGGATGGATGGATGGATGGATGGATGGATGGATGGATGGATGGATGGATGGATGGATGGATGGATGGATGGATGGATGGATGGATGGATTTGATAAAGCAATGTCGGGAAAATTCGTTTCGTGTACCTACCCCGAAGTGACAAAATAAAATAAAATTCTGTATCAAAATTTATAAGGAAAGACCAGTACTTTGTTTAGGCTTGGTTTGTAGGGAATTACAAACCTGCACACATATATTCAAACGCACATAACTATAGAACCAATTCTTAATGCGCATGTGAACGCCAACTTTATTAAAGAACCGCTTTATTTTATTTTTAGTTACCTTAAATTATACGTTTATCTCTGTAAAGCTGCTTTGAAACAATTTACATTGTTAAAAGCACTATATAAATTAGGATGACTTGACTTGGATTGATGATGCTAAGTGGATGGATGGATGAACGGATGGATGTCAAGTGGATGGATGAACAGATGGATGGATGGATGGATGGATGGAACAACTCTAAGTTAAATTTATCACTCACATTTTAGTTTCTAAATAATTTAGAACTTCCTTACTATACAATTTGAACAAAAACATTGTTAGACTAGTGCATCTCTACTGTAAGCCAAAATAAATGACCATTAACTTTCTTGACCCCATTAAAGATTGAACAGGATGTTCATTTCCTCCTTCCGAGGAAAGACTCTGATCATCCAGCTAGTTTTATAGACCACACTTACACTAAACCATCTCCCTACAGCATCTTACAACTCATGCATCTGGCAGTAGCCTTTGTATGGTAATACCAATTTGCATTATTGAACCGCCAGAATGTAGTGAACTATTACGGTACCATAAATCATTGCTTTGCAACACATAATAAAATTACACTAAGTGGAAATGTGTTTTATGCCATTTAAGGTTTTTTTCTGCTAGATGTGCACTAACTGCCGTTGCTTTTGTGAAAGCGAATCACCCAGAATCAATTAGTCTGTGGAAATAATCCCACCCAAGCAGCCCACAAACTGAACTCAAGCCAATATACTGCTGCTGATGGCCAGAACTGAGGAACTGAGAGACTGAGAGAGAGAGAGAGAGAGAGAGAGAGAGAGAGATTTGTAACAGGACTTCAGAAATATTTATCCATGCTCGGAGGGCACCGAGGCTGTAGATTTATGTGTATATGGTGAGCCGTTTCTGCACACGCTCAGATCGTTGGGATAAATCACTACGTTAGCGAACAGAGTTAAATTGCATTGATTTAGCAGAGTGTTCGACACTGTGCTGGCAGTCTGTGCAAATGAATGGAGTTGTTAGCTCCTGCAGATGCACACCCCCCGACAAACACATCTTTAATTAAGTCACATTGAAAGCACAATTTACAGTGACTTACACAGGCAAAAGGTTTCTGAATGGTAGAAGTCTGACAGAGCAGCAACTGTGTGTATGTGTGTGCTCAGCTAAATATACCTATGAGTGGCATAAATAGGCTTTAGCTGCTAGAACCAAGTATGACATTTAAGTATAACACACACAAAAACTGAACTTTCAGACAGTTTGCATGTTTTTCAGGGCTTAAATTAGACACATTAAGGGCTGTCAACTGATTAAAAATGTAATAAATGTTATGCTAATTAATTATAGGTAAATCACATACAGTTATGACCAAAGTGATGTCCATTTATTCAAACATTAAAAAAACCCAAACAAAAAAAAACTGCTAAAGATTTTGTAAGCATATTGCATAGTTGTGCTTTGAGTCAATTGTTTTATTTGTGATAATGCCATGAAACATGCCAAATTGTACAGACATCATTTTTAGCCAGGCTGTCATACAAAGAAATTATGAACACATGGAACAAGAGAGAACCAATCAAATATTAATAACTGATTATGTTAAAATATATAAAAAAAAGATACAAAAAAACCCCATAAAAAATATTTTCCTCCTATTTTGATGGCTTAATTGAACTTGTATGGTCATTAAAAAACAAATACCCAGTCTGAACATCACTTTTGGCCACTACTGTATATCAATATTTGCTGAGAAAATGTCCATATGATGATACTTCAAAGAAATTCAGACAAAAACACTAACTAGACAACACAAAAAGTGACTTTAGAAGTCAAAATACTGAGTTTTATTTCCATTGAAAATCAATGTTGCGTGACTAAATTAATGTACATATTTAAATTGCACTTGATTAACATTTAAATGACAGCCTTAATATTAACTTATTTTTTTCAAATCATAAAGGGAGAGTTTTAAAATTAAATCAGGTGAAATGGATATCTTTAATTTAAACTCTTGAACCTTGAGCATTTTGTTAAGATGGTGTAACCAAAATAAATAATAAAATAATAAAAATAAAAAAATAAAATGTGTATTTATTGAAAGACAAAACGAACAAGAATGATATTTTGGACTATGTGTCAAGAATTTAAAGAGCTTTTTTTTAAAATGAACATTGTTTTTTGTGCCAAACATATGGATCAAAACAGCCGTGAGAAGTGAACGTTGTTCAGGTCTCTGAGGTTCTCTTCATTAGTAAATCAAGTTGCTCAGAGGACAGCACAGAGGAGTTCTGTCTGTTCTCTCTTTCCCTCTATCTGCACCTCTCTGTGTAAGTGACCAAGCAGGAGGCTGGCTGTTCCAAGTCATTAAAACGCATCCACAGACCCGAGAAGGCCCCGAGTTTTGGCTCATTACTTCGATTCCCCATGGAGCTCTGCAGGAGAATCTCCATCTAAAAACACTACCTCCATTCGGGCCCAGTGCCCTGACTCTCCCCGTCTCATCTGCAGATTTCACTGAATCATCTCCTCTGGTTACTGCCACGGCCCGTGCCTGACTCTCAGCCTCATAGTAGCTTTGATTTAACATCCGGCCCCTGAGAACTTCGTCAACTCCATCCACTATTGTGAAGTTTTAGATTTACCAACACTATGTAAAAAGTGTAGAATCTGTGTACGAAATCAGAGCAGATAATAAGTCATAAGTCATGGAACTATAAGTCATGAACAAGAGAGGATGTGCATTACAGTAATTTTAACAGAAAAAAAAAATTTAAGTTAAATAAAGTTGCTTATTGCATTTTGATATTTGGAATATGAGCAATACATCAATATTGCATATGTTATGATTATTATTTACTAAATACAAACATTCTACTATAATGGTTGAACCAAGTGGACGGACGGATAGATAGAACAATAGATTGCTAGAACAATGGATGGGCAGACAGATGATAGATGGTAGGGTTGCGTGGTATACCAGTACTGGGAAAATATGGGTATATATTTATTTCAAACGGTACTATGTCATGATTTTGCTCATTTGTTCTTGATACACTTGTTTCAAAGTTCACCGCTAGGTGGCAGTGTACTAACCAAACTGACACGAAACCGGCAAACGTGACAACAAAATGGATAAAGCAGGTGAATCTCACTCAGCACGACATTAATTAATAAAGAGGGCAGTACAAGTGAAATTTGGAATTACGATGCTTAAAACTGATGAGAAAGGTGAACCAACAGACTTTCCCACACCAGTCTGCAAACGTTACAAAAAAATCAAAGCTTTCCAAGCATCTGTCGCTTGCCCATCCTGGGGTGCGTTTCCCGAAAGCATCGTTGGCCAACTATGGTCGCAAGTTCATCGCAATGTCCATTGAACTCTATTGGTAACGAGGGAACTTGCGACCATAGTTGGCTAACGATGCTTTCGGGAAACGCACCCCTGACTTGTACTAAAGGCGAGACCCTACAGGTGAATAGGGTAAAATGTTAAAATAATAGATATCACCATGAAACTTCCTCAGTTGATTACTTACACAAGTATATTAAAAAAAATTATTACAAGTTTTTGAAAATTGTATGCTAATTTATGCAAATTAGGCATTATCTCATTAAATATGCACGATTTTGCATATATTTTCGTCAGATAGATCTGAACATATGATAAAGCCAGGTGCAAAATTCTTGATATAATGAAAGCATATATCCAGAATTTTCTTTTTCTTTTTCATTTTGTGTGTAAACAAAATGAAAAAGAAAAAGAAAATTCTGGATATATGCTTTCATTATACTGTCCATATTTTTTTTATTAAAATGTCACATAAATCAGGCCAGGAATGATTTCTTAACAAATCCCTCAGAAAATATCTTCAGAATACTGCTAAGTGTATAACTGGAAAGTTTGGTGTACATAGGTGCTACATAGGCTGAGATGTTTGTACTGGAGAATGACAAAAAACTCATTTCGAGAAAACGGCATTTAAAGATTTAAATAGCTCTAAATGAGATTTCGTCATTAACTTTAAATCCCCCTTTGGACATTCACGATTGGTTACTGATAGAAAGGAAATGCCCATATTTGGTTAGTTACATAGCGTTGTGCAGGAGACTCAAAGCTTTACAGCGATACCGGTCATGACAGACTTCAGTAGGCTTCAGTAAACAGACGGAACTCGGCATGTCGTGTTGGAATGCTAATTTCTTGGTAAATTCGGGAGAAACTTACTGCCGCAAGTAAATAAAATGTAATAAAATAAACATCTTAATCTCTTAAGAGATTGACAGGTGAGTGCATCACTCAAAATATCTAATTTAGACATTTACTTTTAATCAATATGGAAGCTTGTTTCCGCCACTGAATAAAAAAAATTAAAAAAGGTAATTGTTATTTTACAATAAGTCTGACTTTTTTTCTCAGAATTGTGTGATATAAACTCGCAATTGCGAGTTATAAAGTTAGAATTGTGAGATGTTAACTATTCTGACTTTTTCTCGCAATTCTGACTTTATAACTCATTATTGTGAGTTTATATCATGCAATGGAAACAAGCTTACATGGATCAATGCACATATATAAGACAGAAGCAATGTAATTTGCAGCCAGAAGCCATTTGCTCATTTGAAGAGACAGAAAGAGGGGAAACGCGGTACTGCTGATTCACTCACGCTGTTTGTGAAATTACTTCTCATGAAAAGTTTTAGAATTACTGATTTTGGATGGGTGGATGTTTTTCTTCTCCAAAAGAAATGTGCATTTGTGAAAACATAAAAAATGTTTTCATAAAAGACAAATTCATTCATTTAGTCCTACTCATATAATAGAATCACTTCAGACAATCCTATCAAACACTGATGAAGTCTGATGAAACATGAAGATTCCCAAACTAGCAATTGAATACATGTAATAAACTCCACTCATCTTTTTAATAAACGGCAAGGTGTCATTTACTGCAATTGAACCAGATGGAACATTTACTACTCGCAGCTGATGGCTCCAGTAGGACAGGCCTTGTTACCATCACATCTGAAGCACTCGATTGATTTTTAGTTTCAGATAGTTCTTTCCTGTGTATTTATATATTTACTGAATAACCAGATACAGCAAAACATGCTAAAGAGAAGCACACTTCCAAGTATTTTGAAAATCATAGTTAAACCAAGAACCATGTGGGCTGTTCTGAATTGTTTTCTTATCTGACGCATGCAGCCTCTACTAATGACTGTTGCTTTAAGAGGAATCAGAGCACTGGGCAAATTTAGCCCATGCTTGGCTTGGGTTGAACAACCCAGTGTGGCGTCCTCCAGTGACTCGATAACTGTTTCCTGCTGCACTGCGCTTGCTTCCTGCTGTGAGGTTCTTGAAAGTGAGGACTGACTGAGCTCAGAAGAAAATGACAGTTGACACTGCAAAACAATCTGGCCAAAAAAAAAAAAAAACAAGGTCAGTTTACAGGCTATTACTGACTAAGCCTTATATAACTGCACTCATCCTTAGTAAAAACCAATGATCTGGTGTTGGAGTTCATCAGGCATCATTCCTCAGGTGATGCTTGTCATGCAATCAAAGCTGTAAACTATACAGGGGGGAACCCTGTAAATTAGTTCATTACTCTAATATTAAAGGTAAGGTAGGCGATTCGGAGAGGCTAGCAATAGCGAGCTAGCTTTGAAAGCATAATATCCCACCCTCCCTTCAGAGCGTCTCCAAAGCCACGCCTCCTTCAAAACGCATGAACGCACACAGCAGGGTGCAAACTAATGCGCCGTGAGAGAGAGCGTTAAACTACCTCATGTCTCAAAGCACATAACATTACAATAATAATGAACATAAATCTAAAGATCACTGACCTGAACCCCGTGACTGCTGCAGATTAATTTCAGCATTGATTGCATTGCTCGATGACTGACGTCTGTCTAACTCTGCACAGCATGAAACGCTATGCAGACAATCAGGGTGTGTGGAGGTATGCAAATACATGCACTGATAGGCAGGTAGGACATCATATCATTGCATTCAAATTCAATGACTGGACATACATTTTATGTTCCTACACCTTTCACAGAAGTATATATATATATATATATATATATATATATATATATATATATATATATATATATTAGGGATGTGCAAAGCAGCCAGTATTTGTATCTGTATTTGTATTTGTTGAGGGGGGAAAAGTATTTGTATTTGTATTCGAGTAAAATTCTAAATAGGTGTAAAAATCCATTTCTTTGCGTTACACTTCTAATTTACGTTATAGTGTAAGTATTCTTTAATTATAATAATTATGGATATGCAATATTGGTTGATGTTTTTCCTTAAATCCAGCAATGAACATGTAACAACGAATGTCATTAAAAAATAATAATAACATAACAGCCATTACCTACGTTAACGTTACTCTGTCAACAGCCTTGTCTAAATTACCGAGCTAACAGAGCTACTAGTGTTGTCACGGTACCAATACCAGTGAAAATCCACGGTTCTCGGTACCAATTTCGGTACCAAAGCTTAATTTAGATTAAGTTTACATATATTAAAGTGTATCGTTTACAAAGATGGAAACTGTAGTATTAAAAACACTTTACAATAAGATTCCATTTGTTAGATAACATTAGATAAAATGACCTAACAATAAACAATAGTTAGGCCTATATAGGCTACTGTCGCAATTATTCTCCTTGGGGTTAATTTAAAAATACATTTTTTAAATCAAAAGTTAACATTATTTATGTTAACATTATTTAATGCACAATGAATGAAGTGAACAAACATGACCAATCAAGTGTTTGTATTAAATAACATTCAAAACATTAATTAATGTTGTAAAAATATATTGTTCACTCAATGTGTTGATGTTAGACAACGCATTAAGTAATGTTAATGAATGGTATCTTATTGTAGTGTTACCAAACTATACAGGAGATAAAACGTGTTTTATTTGACTTGACTGTACTTTTATGTAATCCAAAACTGCATTCAAATTTCATTTTAAAAGGGCTTTTTAAACCTGCTAAGAGTTATCCAGCCAAGAATAAGCCGAACTGCTTTTCTGACGGACTGATATTAATAACATAATGACGGCTTTTTATTTCATTTCTCATCTCCATAAATATAAAGCTAATGCAAGGGGTAGAAATCAATGAATTCTTTGCTGATACTTCCTCGTCATCATGGAGAGCGCAGTTCGCACTATGAGTTCGCACCGCTTTCCCCTTTCCACAAGCGCTTGCTCTCTCGTGGCGTCTGTTGTTGCTATGCAACCGCGCCGCTCATTTGAAATCTGCACGCGCAAAAAACGCGCTATGTGAACGGCCCCGTATGACAACGTGACATTAGCCTAATCCAAAATATTTCCATATGTGGCTCTTTCCTCCTTTCTTATCAACAAGTGGATTTACAGCCACCACATCAGCAGCACCGCCGGTCAGGAAACGCAGCTTTTTGAAATAAAGTTTTTCTTGTTCCCGAATACAAATATTTTTAAAGTATTTGTTCGAAATAAGTATTCGTAAAAAACACATTATTTGTGCCTTTCCGAATACCGTATTCGGGTTCGGCTCCACCCCTAATATATATATATATATATATATATATATATATATATATATATATATATATATATATAATATTATATTATATATATATATATATATACACATACACACACACACACATACATTTAGACCAATTAACTTAGTGATTGCTATCAGGATGTGAAGAGATTTTCAACTAGCAAAACAACAACAACAAAAAAATGTCTGAAACAAATCATCTACCCTTACCTTTTAACAAAAGGTTAAAATTAACAACAAAGTCCAATTATTAAATTAAATTGCTATTAATTGTTATATATATATATATATATATATATATATATATATATATATATATATATATATATATATATATATATACATACATATACACTGTAATAATCAACACTCAAAAACTTGTTTTTATATTTAATAATATAATTAAATCTCTATAATTAAAATATAAACATTTAAACAGTAGCCGTTTTGTTGACAGATTTATTCAAATGCTTAAAATAATGAAGACATCACTTACAGGTAAAGTAAAAATATAATGAATATGTCATTTATTTAGCAAAACGCTCCGAGTTATTTCTCTCTAGCTATGAACACTGAATGGTTTCCTGAGGTAAATGTACAGCTGTTGACGTCTTTCTGCAATTAAAACACTGATTGAGAGCGATTACATGAGAAATTATACTTTCAGTAAGATGTACAGTTTCTTTCAAAATACTTTCTGATGTTCATTCATGTTTACATGTTACTAGTAATAAAGAGGTAGACATAATCAGCTCAAGTGCGCTTGAACTGAGGTGTCATGCCACATTAAAGAGCATTAAACCATATTTATTGTTTGAATTTCCAAAATAAATATTCAATTTGACGTGCAAAAGCATTGGTGCCTTTCCAGTTTGTTGACTAGTGTCATATTCTGGAAGGTCTGAGAACATATTTGACTAATTAAGCCTGGTGATGACAAATCTCTGACTCATACTCTAGATCTCTAAGGGTGTTTTGCTGAAACTTGGGCTCATCTAACAAGCTATGTGAAATTCATCATCCTTCAACATATCAGACCTATAAAAAGATATTAAAATTCCCTAAGTATGTTTCAGCTTATATACAATACAGTACTGCAAAGGTTGAGCAAACATCTTATTGGTTAGATAACACATATTCCATGGATCAATCCCCTTGGAACTTGGTTCACCACAAAAAATAAACTGTCAGCTCTCAAACCCAATTGGTTTAAATGGCATAAATCCATACAGTACTAAATTTTCCTTTTTGGGTAAACATTGCACTACATCAGTGTAAGGGCCAAAGGCCTCTAGGTTCTCTCGACATTTCTTGCTCTTGGGCAAAATGGTGGTACTTCATGCATCACCCCTAAAATCTAACCACAGGACATACCATACCTTATATTTGAGAGAGAGGCCATTCAGCCTATATAATACAAAAATAAAATAAATAAAAAAACACGTCATATCTGATGTGTAACATCATTAAATTTACAGTTTTGAATTTGTTTTTCTTAGTTGTTTCAGCTAATGATAGCTCCCACTTTAAATTAAGCCCGACAGAAACATGGTTAAATAAGTGCAACGAGCCCTTCAGTTGAGTGGCACATTCATTGTGAGCTTGTGTGTGTGACTCCCTGAGAGAAGAGCTACTTAAGGCAAATCTTCACCTCAGGAAACTTCAACCATCTATATCCCTCTCTTATCTTCCATAGCTTTCTCTAGGGAAATAGCACCTTTGACCTCTTCTCTCTCTGTGCCTGTGTACAATTTATTCATACAGGAACTCAACTCTTAAGGGAAAACAACAAAAATCCCATTCTGAGCCGACCAACCTCCAAACTAAATGGCTTCTCTCATCCAACAGTCAAAATGAAATTGTCCTCCAAAAAGCTCTAGCACATTTAATTCGGTCGGTATTCCCAAGTCGGAAAATTCTGATCAAGGATGATGTCATGGCGCAGTGGTTCTCCAACAGCGTGCAGTTGCACCCCGGGGTGCAGTGAAAACAGTTCCACGCAGCCTCCATTTCCTCACGCTGCAAAAGCCAAGACAGCCTGCCATTTATCGTTATTACATCTGAATGTATGCCAAAGTCTATCTCATAAAGAAAGGGCCGTTTCATTCTTAAATTATGAATCTTGGATGATCACTTGCTGGGCTGCCACGGTGTAACATCCAGCGCCTGTCAGAAGCGGGCGTTTAGTGTGTATCTAGGAGGGTAACCTGCTGATGCTCCTGACTTCATCTAGATACACACCACAAAACTCACTCTAAAACAAGTCTCCAGAAATCTAGCAGTTTGAATAAACCTAGGAAATCTACTCAAACAGTTTGAGAAACCAAATGTTGCTCTATGGCTGTGTGTTACTCTGGCAGTAAAAAAATGTATTTGACTCAAAAGAAAATCCCATTTGTACTAATTAAATCAGCAGGGATGCACCTAAATAAAAAAAAATCTGCCTTGATGATAAGCTGATAATTATACTCAGGTTATGGCCAATAACAAATAAATGGGCAATTTCAAAATTGTACACTATTTTATCTAAATACATACAAAATAAAACAAATGTAAACTAAAACCACCTGGTGTAAATGCTAAGTATCACAACATTGTAATGTACCGTATGAAAAATGGATATTCATTTTGATATTTCTTAAAGGGATAGTTCACCCAAACATGAAAATTCTGTGATCATTTACTCTCCCTCAAGTTGTTCCAAACCTGTATGACTTACTTTCTTCTGCTGAACACAAAAGAAGATATTTTGAAGAAAGTCGGTAACCAAATGTCTGATGGACCCCATTGACTTCCATAGTAGGAAAAAAAAATACTATGGAAGTCAATGGGGACCAGCAACTGTTTAATTACCAACCTTCTTTAAAATATCTTCTTTTGTGTATAGCAGAAGAAAGAAAGTCACACAGGTTTGGAACAACTTGAGGGAGAGTAAATGATCACAGAATTTTCATTTTTGGGTGAACTATCCCTTTAAAGATTACATTTAATAGAGTTATTAAATGTAATGTTTTAAAAATTAACTTTGAGTGTTAGATAGCAAAGGTAAGTGTTAAGATGGCAAAAGTAATCTAAATGTAAAATCAGTATTAGTAGTATTTATCACAGTATTATTAAAATTAGAACATTAGCCGATAACCAATATAATGCCAATATATTGTGTATCCCTATCAATTAGATTTTTTTAAGGATTAAGGGTTAAGGTTTTATTTTTTGTGTGTGTTTGTTTTTTTAGTCATTTCATTTAGAGAAATGAGCAAAGAAGCTAAATAACTATTACCAAAACTCTAATATTAGCTGATGATCAACATGATGCTAAATGCCGATATATTAGTGATCAGCTGGCCAATATAATGCAGATATTTACAAAATACAATTCAGTGATGAGATGAGACTCATACAAACTTGCTGAAATTAAAAGAAAATGTATTTCTACACAACACAATTCACTAATTAAAAAAAAATAAAAAAAATTGTTCACTAATTTGTAACTGTCAAAACGGGAGAAAAACTTCTGGTTATCTCCATGCATATGTAGAACATACCATTTCACACTGATGTGTAAATGACTACTATAGCAACCCTACTAGATGCTGACTGAAATGAACAAACAGATCTGAGTTCTTAACTTTCAAAATGAACAATCCGTCTTCAAGACTGAATCTGAATAACAATTTAAATTTGGTCCAGTGTGAACACCACTTTGAAAAAATGGGTCCCAAACCTCTGAACGCTGCTGTGCATTTTGGGAGAAGAAATACAATTTGTTAAATACCTGTTTGGTTGCACATCTCTAAAAGGTGAACACAATAAATAAATCAAATCCAGTTATAATTCTGGTCTTTTAGTCTGAGAAAATGCTGGAAATTGGATAATGGATGCTTTGTTAACAACTCTGAAATTGCATGTCAGTACATGCAAATAGCTGAAACGACAGCTCACCACAAGCTGAAAAGACCAGCACACCTGATGAGTGTTTTCTATTCACACAAAGCAGCCAATTATGAATAAGTCTAAGTGTCACAGCAGAAAATGAGTGAGCCTCTCTACATGAGAAGGGGCCTTTGTTTAATTGTATGCAGGAGAGACTAGGCGAGTGAGAGAGAGATACGAGAGCGAGCGAGCGAGACGTGAAAGAGAGATGAGAGAGATGTAAGGTTAAGGGCTATCTATTATGTATGACAGAAAGCTCTTGGCAATGCGCCTATGTAGGAGGACCTGTGGAGATTCAGTCACAGCAAGAGGAGCAGGCCAGAGACCAAATCCCTTCAGCACAAGAGATCATCAGAACCTGTGCTCACTATTACATCTGACTAACACCATGGCAGGAGAGCACATTACATTATAAATGAATGGCATACAAGTAACATAGAGAGCAGAATGGTTCATGGCCGATTTGATACAGACTTTGGATTGGGACAGGATTGTTTTTTGACTGACCAGTGGCAGTTTTTGAAAAACATTCTGAAAACTAAAGGTTAAATTTTAAATCAAACTGCTGCAAAAGCCTAACACCACCTAGCAATGACGACCAGCAATTCATGGTTCACAGCTGATGTAAACTAAAGGTTATTGGCTAATTGGCCAATTAAAAGGATGAACCATTCAGTATGTTCAGCCCAAACTTCCTGTCCTGTTTCAATAGGAAATATGAAAACGCATGAAAAATAAACTGTGCCATTTCATGGAGCTTATAAACATGAAAAAGATTTTGAAAAAAAAAAAAAAAAAAAAAAAAAATTATATATATATATATATATATATATATATATATATATATATATATATATATATATATATATATATATATATATATATATATAAAAATATATATATATATATATATATATATATATATATATAAATAATTCACAATTCATTGATTCTTTAAACATTGTTGAGTGTTTCTCAAATGGACTGCATTTATATTGCGCTTTCAACACACCCCTTACATATTGCCTCTCATTCACCCATTCATTCACACACCGACGGCGGTGTCAGCCATGCTCGTCGGGAGCAGCTGGGGGAGCAGCTGGGGTTAGGCGTCTTGCTCATGGACACCTCGACACTTGGTCCGGTGGAACCGGGGATGGAACCACCAACCTTCCGGTTTGTAGACAACCTACATGAACCACTGAGCCACTGCCGTCCCACCGCACATCTAATCAACTCCTGACGAACATAAACCTATTTTAAAATTTTAGATGAATTACATTAATACTAAGATAATAACGATAATAACAATAACGATAAAAACAATAATGAGATTTACTGTGAATATTTACTGATAGTCCTAACACTGTTTTCTCATCGTTCACTCAAATTTTTTTTACTGAAGGTTCACACAAGTTTCAACTTAAAAAAAGAAAGGCTGAGCAATATAACTTAAACAGTACAGTTGATGAAACACAGCCAGCAGACATGCATCCTCATCAGAGGAAATGTTCGACTGTTCAAGGCTAACACAAATTTAAACAAGCTTTGCAAGGTCTGGCTTTTTTCAAGAGCTATTAAGGTAGGGGTGTGTGGGTGTGTGGGTGTGTGTGTGTGTGTGTGTGTGTGTGTGTGTTTTAATAAGAAGCAATCCAATCACTTCCAGCAGGAAGACGTTTACACAGCTCCTACATTTTGTGAGGAAGCAGAAAAACTGATTAGCTTCATAGCAACACACACGCACACTTTCAGCTACTGGCAAGAGTAAAAATGTGCTACAAACTCTCTTGTGAGACATTGTGTATATGGGTAGGATGAATCTGACAACATAATAAACCATCTGATAGAATCGTTTTTCACAGATGCTTCATTTACCCAGCAAGCACATCACCCTTCTGCTCTTCCCTGCCTGACAAAAGGCCCAAAGCACATTTGCAGGAAAGAATTAGTCTCTGAATTCTATTTGTATGTGAAATATTGTTTAAAGTCGGAGCCATGGCAACGTGCTCCATGCATGATGACTTGTGATGGTCATGTGAAGTTCAAATCTGGCCTGCATTGCATCCCAACCCCAAGCTCTGTCTCTCTGCAGTAATTTTATGACACTTCTTATTACACTGGTTAGATTGATAAGAAATATTGCCTGAAAATGCTGTAAAAGCGTTTACAGTAAAGGCTGTAAAGTTTACATCATTGGCATGATGACATCTTCAGTCTTTGACAATCTTTGTAGTCCCATTTAGCCACTTGATAGCAACCACCTTTTTCAAGACATATAAAACAAATTAAAAATAAACACTAAAATGCGACAGACTTCGGGATGATGGCATTGGAAAGTTCAAAAATTCCACATTCCTGCAGCACTCTATGGAACAAGGCCAATAGGCCTTATGTGCAGGACAATAATTACTTCCAGCCATTTCAAAGAGTTATCTGTATAGCTCATTTCACAATAAATTTTTCCAAGCAGCTTTACAGAACTTTGTGTCTTAAGGTAGGGACACACCAAACCGATGCCAAAGAACTAGCGCTGATGAAAGCCGACTATGTTGGCGCCTCGCGTCGCCTGATGCCCCGTTCACACTACAAGCGACAAAGCGTCACGATACCATTCATTTCAATGGGGAGCGGGCGATTTCCGGCGATTTCCAGCGATTTCCAGCGACAGCGACCGTTGGCGACCAGATGGGACGTGTCTGGCGACGCGACAAAGTTGAGATCTGTTCAACTTTATGCAAATGAAGAGCGACTTTCGGGAGCGACAACCAATAGGAGTGAAGTCAGTGGAGCGCACGTGATCCGTCACTCTTCAGTGCCGAGTCCGACCGAGGCAAGTTGAATGAGAAGCTCATTTTAGCAGTCAGAAACGGTCCTATAATTTATGATAGGTCTCTGTGTACATACAGTGGTACTCGTCATGCTGACTCCGAGACTGAATGGTTTCGTGAACCCATATTTGTCCGTTTGCTGCAGTTAAATAGCCGCGATAGCAAAGAGCACTCGCTGTTTTTCGTTCATCTTTAATATTATGCATTTTATGTACTAATTTCATTTATATTTAGACTTTTCCTTACAAAACGTTTGTTTGTAGCAGCAAAAAAACGGATTTGTTGTCTACAACATGGAGTAACATCCGTGAATGTCACTCACAAACATTACTAGGCAACCAGTAATGGGAACGCCCACTAGAAACCTCACCGCAAGCCACTGGCGACATGCAGCGACAAAGTCGCTTGTAGTGTGAACGCAGCTTAGGTCGGCAAAATAAATCTGTGGTTGGACACACCCAAAGGACTACAGCCGACTGTCAGCTAGCACGCGCATTCTGAGCAGATATATGTCATTATATTCGTCATTTAAAACAGGAAAGTGAAACTAATACTGCAGGTATACAACCCATAAACAAAGCAGCACTTTCTCGTGCGCGGATTCTGAACAGCCAATCAAAGTTCTCTCATACAATGACGGCCCAACACCAAAAAAAGGCAAAAAAATCTGACGCCATCTGACTCGAGCAAACAGTGCGGAACACAAACAATGCAAACAAATGCAAGTCATACGCAACTAAGGTAAAGGAGTAAAAAACTAAGTTTTTAAAATGGCCCAATTAAGTGACTCAAACATTACCAACTGTGAAGTTTTAAAACCCAACCAAACCAAACCAAACTCACACCTTTTTTTCATTCCCTGAGTAGACCCAGATTCTCAGAATTCAGAAGTGAGGAACAAAGTGTATGTGCACCTGAAAGACAACCCTCCCCAAAAAAACTGACTTGAAACTAGCACAAAACCATTTGTTGGGTTCTGTTAGGCAGAAAAAAAGAACAAATTAAATCCATCCAAAAGCCTCTCTACTCGACTTTCCCTGTTTCTGTCTTCCTGAATCACCTTGATGAAATGATCACTCCCAATAATCAAAAGAAAGTTCTTCAGGGACCCACTTAACCACAGGCTACCACTGGTAATTAGCTCCAGCCGGCAGGAGGGGGAAGAGCTGTGCCACCTGCAGGAGAACATGCACTCTGGAAAAGAAGGTCAAGAAACGAGGGGGATTTCAAAGACCATGTGTGAGACTGACCCTTAAAACTTGGTTGTTTGATTAACACTGTGCCCCTGCTCTTCATTTATAAGGCATGTGTGCGTGGTTGAATACCGAAGCATAGATTCAAGCTTAATAATGAGGCTGGATTGCTTAGATAATCATTTAATTGTCAAACTCTGCAGTCCATTAATCTAAGAGCTTAATAATTAAGTGGATTAATTGGCTGAATTTGGCATAATGAGACTGCTGATCAGTGTATTGACTGACTGAACTGGTTTAGTTATACTCCTGTTCATTGTTTTAGTGATGACAGTTATGTAAGATCTCAAAGCCTATTGTACATTGATGCGAGTTGGTTGCTTGGTAATCTCCAAATAATAAACAAAACATCCTTTTGAATTCTTATTAATGATGTCTAAACTGATTTATGGGGAATTTGTAAATAGCTTTAAATGGGCCTCTATTGTGCTTTTACATTTTCAACATTCCTTAGTGTAATGTTGCTGTTTGAGCATGAAAAAGGTAAAGTTACAAAGCAGTCACTCCAAAGGGTGTTATTCTCTAAGCACTGTTTCTGAACACCCTGAAATTCCTCGATTGTAGTTTTCTTCGCAGAACGTATATGTCCTCATTTAAATAATTTCCACACAAAACATGCAAACAGGGGGCAATGCCTGGTTGAGTTGTGTAAGTAGTGTGTTGAAACTCATGGTTATGGTAAGGGGTATGGCTTTTCTGAAACACACTCAAAGCGGTTGACCAATCACAACACAGTGGTCCAGCCGACCAATCAGACCACATTGCACTTTTCGGAAGGAGGGGCTTCATAGAGACTGGAACTAATCAGAGCATTTTCTGACAGACTGGGAAGACCGGTGCTGCAAAAATGTAAAATATCTGAAAAATTATGTTTTTTGAACATTCAAGCATGAAAATCTATTCTAGTAAACCCCAAAATCAAGACTCTGAAAAGGGGCATAATAGGTCTCTTTATGATCTAAGCTAATGTGAAACTGAACAACATGCAAAATAACATGTATAAAACGAAACCAGTCCTCCTGTTTGTACTACTTATCCGTCTGACAGTATTTTTACTC
Organism: Abramis brama; assembly: GCF_963993115.1. NCBI lineage: Eukaryota > Metazoa > Chordata > Actinopteri > Cypriniformes > Leuciscidae > Abramis > Abramis brama. Next base: position 10,282,458 of record NC_139967.1, on the reverse strand, counting down.
AATATTTCCCTTAAAGTTATTTCTGCATTACAGACTCATCCATCAACAACAGACTGAGAAAAAGTGACAGTGAGAGAGGGGAAAAAAATGAAAAAGAGCAATATAGTATTGGCACTAAACACAGTGCATCCTGCCAGCAACCACAGCTGCTAAACGGATGGATGGAAACAAATACACTTCAAATCAACACAGCACGCAATAAAACAAACATCTACATCAGCAGCCAAACTTTTAGCCTTATTAAAACAGCTTTACATGTAATAATAGAATCACTGATCATTTTTAAATTATTACAAGAGCACAAAGTCTAAAAGTATTGAGGGCACAGGCGTCTGCCCTAGATCTCAAAACTTTATCTCGGTAACACTTTAGTTCAGGGTCCAATTCTCACTATTAACTAGCTACTTATTAGCATGCATGTTATTTGGATATTGGCTGTTTATTAGTACTTATAAAGCATATATTAATGCTTTATTCTGCATGACCATATATCACTTAATCCTACCCAATACAAAAGAAAGCAGGGGGGCACTGCTCTACTCCATAAATCAGATCAGTGTGCAGCCGGTGATTTGTGTTTACCCGTGTGTGTCCCCAACAAAAATGAACATCAATATCAGCAGCAGCGTTCCCCGTGCCATGAACGGAACATGACAAGCCACACAGGAAATTGCTTTCATTATTAATTCAGCATCTTGTATAAAAACTGTCCTCTACCCTGCACATAAGGTGATCACTGGGGATGGAGCGAGTACATTAATCAACTCCTTAATGAATAAAACATGAGCCGTAATGCTTTAAACGATTCCAAATCGCCTTTTCATATCATCCAATAGTGATCTGAAGACCAGGTTAATGACAGAGGAAATTATATCATAACCAGCTCTAATATTCACAAAGTTAAGGAGCCCTAAAAATGACTTGTGACTTTCTCAACAGAGAAATATTTAACAAGTAATTAGATGACACACATTCTGCAACTAATACAAAAGCATACAATGTAACAGAACAGGCACACAGATCTTAAAATCTATTTACAGGATTTACATTCAAGTCATATCATGTTTACCAGATATACATATTGCAATATGCAATTTATTGAGGTAATATGTTTTTGGGGCTTTATCGTGTAGTTTGAACATGTTATTACTATGGTTTTCTGTACAGGTACCATGGTGATATCATGTTTTTTTATATCATAATATAAGCACCATACGTCATATTACCCTAACAAAAAATATACTGTGGCAGTATTATGGTACAGTAGCGTTAATAGATGAAAATGAAAACATCTGAAAATGGACTATAGTACTAAATTTCCATTGTATTTATTTAGTACTTCCAAGAATACCATGGTAGTACCATGTTACAAGTCCCAAAATATGATATTTAGCATGATGTGTCTAAAAACAACATGGTAAGGTTCAAACAACATGCAATACCCAAAAAACATGGTATTACATTGACCCAATATACATAGGAGTATTTTTGGTATAAAATGCACAAATAGTTTCAAGCAATCAAAAAATGAACTGCAAACGTAACAAACGTGTTCAGAATGAGGTCAAGAAAGTGAGGCATCATTTCCAACAGCGCTATAATTACCCTGCCGTCCTCGAATCGCACACACTCATCTCAGCAGCATCCAAAAGACACAGCATTCGGGTTCATCTAATTCAATTACATCCATGTCAGGCAGAGGCTCCTGTAAGATTCTGGTTGTCGTGGTGACTGAGATGGTACTTAAACATGATTAATTAGTTGCTTCTCCTCCAATTACCAGGCAGGAAGTCTCCTCGTCGACGAGCTGTCATGGAGGGAGATTGAGCGAGAGAAAAACATACGCAGTCAAGTTGTTTTTCCTCTGGTTTTTTCACCCCCCATTTCTCGTTTTCTCACTATCCTCTTCTGTCAAAGAATGGATGTGACTGCCAGAACCACCACTGACACTGTCGGTTTTCAATCCATCACTCAAAACCTCAAAACCAAAAAAGATCAGCTCTCTACGACTCCATACTCCCAAAACTTTCACATTTGACAATCTCAGCATTATAGTTTTTTTTACTACCCGTCTTAAAATAAGTTACTCAATATTAACTGCTTGTTTATTGAACAGTAAGTGATATCAAAATCCCAATCGTAAATAAATTCAAAAAAAAAAATTTAAAAGAATTTTTAAAAAGATATTATAAAAAAGATACAAATAACAAAAAGAATGAAAAAGTTTTAAAAAGTATATAAAATTAATTCAATATAAAAAAGTCAAAAATCTTCAGAAAATTTGGACTAAACTGCTCAATTCATACTTTTTGAAGTTGCATAGACTGTCATTGGTAGTTGCGTACGTAAACTGTCAACTGAGGGATCGAAATCTCTTAATTTGTGAAGGATGAACGAAAGTTTGGACATGAGGGTGAGTAAATGATGACTGAATTTTAATTTTTAGGTGAACTAACCCTTTAATCATGTGTACATTGTCAGCACAGAAAGATAAAAAAAAAGGTTTATGAAAGAACCATATGTTGATTACCCAGCATTGACATTGCCTATTTTGAGTTGTTTTCTAAGTATTTACCAGAGTGCTGAGTTATTGTTCTCCTGACAGTAACTAGAGATGGCTAGGGCGCTGCAGCTGTCATCTGCTGTAGGTGGAGTGTGTGTTTGGCAGCACTGGTTACTCATTCTCATGAGCTGCACTTATATTGACTTATGGATCTCCAAATCAAATCAGTACAACCACACAGAATTTACAAGAGCTTTCCAGAAACTCCTTTTCCCCTGAAGATTGGAATCAAAAGCAGATAAAAACCAAGATGTATGAAGCACAGCGTAGCATTCAGGATGGAGGGGTCTGATAATATATCTTCCATCAGTATCTGGCTTGTTTACTCTTTCCATAACAACACTTTTCCAACAAACAACAACATGTGCGCGCACACCTTCACCTAACTTCCTCTCAATTAAAGAGCTAAATGGCAGGTTATTTATTACTTCACCTCTATCAATAGCTTGTAAAACAAACAAAACAAATCATTTACAGTAATATAGATAGAATGGAAGCCAAACAGAAAAGTTGCCAGCAACGCAAAGGAAAATAAGTTTAAATTATGCGACTATTTTGTGATGAACATATTAACCAGTAGAAAAGAATCACTTACCAACCCTCTCTGTGCAAAAATATATTTCATTTATTTAATATATTTAGAACCCTCAGTGATTTGATTATGGAACAGGGCCTGCGTCTGGGCCTGGTGCACTAAGCGGGGGTTGCAACTGGTGCCTTCTCAAGACAAAACAAAACAAAACAAAACATGAAATGCCATTAACCAGGTAAAATGTATCCACCTACTGTTGAAAAGTAGTCTCTCCTCAAAATGGATGATAGCTCAAGAAACAAACATTTTAACTAAAAAAATATGAGCTTCACAACTGTTGAAATGGGATGGGACCGAGCACTGCAACACACTTGTACTCAATCAGCAGTAGGGACGTGTCCACTCATGATGGGAGCGGAGAGAGAGTGAGCAAGAGGGAGATTTGAAGAAAGACTGGAGAGAGAGAGATATGGCTGAGAGACATTACAAAAGAGAAAAGGTCAGAGGAATATTACTGGAAAAAGAAGGGTTATGATCAGGTAAGAGCTTTAGGACCCGCGTTAATATTAGAAAAGCGTTCCAGCGCTCGAAAGACCTTAGCGGGAAGGCCTGAAAACAGACTCTGAGTTTGTGTTGTTTCTGCTCCATACGTGAGTAACATTGGTTTTGCAATGTTTCACAGAAGCAAGATGTAATGTTAGCTATAGTAACAGGACAGCTTTGAGTGTCACTGTTTGTCTTGAGCTGATGTGCTACTGGCGACTAACAACCAACTCTTGCTTGTATATACTCTTGTGTGCTGTATGTTCATTTTGTGTTCTTCCTTGTTCATTCGTTCATCGTCTTCGCTTTATGGGAGGGATGTGTTTGTTTGGGTTCATTTCAAACATCAACAGTGTTTCTCAGAAATTGCTTACTACACCTTTAACCTCTTGTCAGATGGGCGAATGAAAATGGTTGTTTGTTAACCAACTGCATACTGCTGTTCCTTTAATTCCAGCACAGAGCTTTGTTGTTCCTCTCATCTCTGTGTTTGTGCACTTTCAGTGGTACGCTCCAGCTAAATGGATAGTAATATCCTGACTGAAGCTGGCCTTCACCTCCCAGAGCCTGCAATATTTATGACATGAGAGAGTTATCCACTGCCAGGGACGCAATAACTTCAAGAAAATACGACAGGGTGAGAGTGTGTGCGCTTATGTGTGGTAAGGGTCTCCGAAAGCTTTACTGCAGAAATTAGGGTCAGCATCATAAGGATCTTGGACTCTGTAAACCTGTTTCAAGTTGAGGGTTAACACAGGATAAATATGACACAGGAGTGCAATAATGGAGGAAGAGAACGTCCACAGGATGTAGTGGCTGCACTCATACCCCTCCAAACATCATGCCGTCTTTTCTGAGCGCTCTCAAACTGGTGCTAGTCTCTGTCTCAATGGCTGTGCAATGACCCATTGAAATGAAACCAATGTCACAAGTTGGCTAAAAACGAGAGAAGAAAAAGATCCCAATGCAACAAACCAATTGGTTCTCATTGTGTATACACACATACATATTATATTATATTATATTATATTATATTATATTATATTATATTATATTATATTATATTATATTATATTATAAAATGCAAATGAATAATTTAAATTTAAAATCTTAAAAACATTAAATAAATAAAATTTAAATGAATAATTTACATACAACATGTAAAATAAACAAAATTAAATAAATACAATGTAAATAGCTTAAATAAACATGAATTAATGAATGTTAATAAATCACTTAAAATATTCATTTATATAAATAAATGCAAGTAAATATCATGCAATTTCATGTAAATTAATTTTTTTTTAATAATTATTCTTAAAACGTTCATTTAAATAAATACATAAAATGCTACGAGAACCAAAAATTATTGTTAAAGTATGATATATAGATAGAGAATTGTAAGCATTGCACTACTATAAAGTACTCTATGGAAGCTTGCTTCCGCCATGAAATAAAAAAAAAAAAGGTAATTGCGACTTTTTACTGTTTTATCACAATTCTGACTCTTTTTTTTTCTCGCAATTGCACGTTTACATCTCGCAATTCTTACTTTTCTTTCTCAGAATTGCAAATAATCTCACAATTCTGAAAAAAGTTGCAAGTTTATATTTCGCAACTCGGAGAAAAAAGAAAAATATCTTTTCAATTTTTTTTATTCCGTGGCGAAAACAAGCTTCCATACTATTCTGTTCTATTGTCAAGAGACTTGAGGGAAATGACCGCTACATAGACAGCAATCACACAGAAACCCCCACGTTTGTTTTTTTCCTGAATGACCTACTGAACATATAATGTCTGGAGCTGCACATTTCAGTCATACTTCTCTTGAACTGTCTAAAGCTGTAAAATACAACCCTGATTCCACTGGCAGTGCTTCAGCAATCTAGAACGCAGAGTGCCGTGTAACCTATAGGCAATAAACCTCAGGGCTAATTCCTGTCATTACTGAGTATCGACAGCACGCTGCATCACAAACAGAAACCATGCCAGCTCCTGAGAGAGCGAGAGAGGGAAATGAATGAATAAGGATTTATAGCCACCATCATTCTGCTGCAACTATGTTTCCTGTTCTGTTCAGCGAGCGGAAAGGAAGGCTGGTAGTAGCTTCCTGTGTGTGGGGTGCTGGATTCCAGGAAATGATTAGGTGGGGGCTAAATAAGCCTGTTTCTGCCCTGGCAATGATCAACAAGGGCTAATAAAACCCTCCTTCCTTCTGTCTCGGTGTCTATCCCTCTTCCTTTACATTTTATTCCCTCTCCAGCTCTCCAACAGTGAATATTTCCCACACGTAAAGCACTGCCATGTTGAAAAAACCCCCTGAATAACAGCCTTTTCACCAGCATATGTTGCATTTAGGATGTTGGTTCCCAGCATGGGTGGATGGTGTCCCCATTAGGCTTTAAATTAAATTGTCAAGTTTTGATTAACCATGTCTGATCAACAGTCACACCCCAAAAAATGTAGCATAGCACAGTTTCTGATTTGTCATTGATGCAAATCTCCCATTCAACCACATCTCAAAGTTGCTCTATTGGCGGTTGAGACCTGGTGACTGTGGAGGCCATGAGTATAGTGAACTCATTGTTTGAGATGATTTGAGCTTTATGACATGGTACGTTATCCTGCTGGAAGTAGCCATCAGAAAATGGGTACACTATGGTCATAAAGGGATGGACATGGTCAGCAACAATTCTCAGGTAGGCTGTAGCATTTCAACGATGCTCATTTGGTACTAAGGGGCCCAAAGTGTGCCAATAAAATAGGCTATCCCCCACATCATTACACCACCAGCAGCCTGAACCGTTGATGCAAGGCAGGATGGATCCATGCTTTCGTGTTGTTTACACCAATTTCTGACCCTACCATCTGAATTTTGCAGCAGAAATCAAGACTTAAAAGACCAGGCAACATTTTTCCGATCTTCAACGGTCCAATTTTGGTGAAATCTGCTGTAGCCCAGCTGCTTCAAAGTTCAACGTGTTCTGCATTCTTCAGTTGTAACAAGTGCTTATTTGAGCCTTTCGATCAGCTTGAACCAGTCTGGCCATTCTCCTCTGACATGAACAAGGCATTTTCACCCATATGGCAAAAAAAATGTATCACAGTTTGCATAAAAATATTAAGCAGCACTACTGTTTTCCACATAGATAATAAGAGATGTTTCTTGAGCAGCAAATCAGCATATTAGACTGCTTTCTGAAAGATCATGTGACACTGAAGACTGGAGTAATGGCTGCTGAAAATTCAGCTTTGCATCACAGGAATGAATTACATTTTAAAAAATATTATAATAGAAGAATAGAGAGAGAGAGAGAGAGAGAGAGAGAGAGAGAGAGAGAGAGAGAGAGAGATCCTGTGACATGAGTATGAGACTATCACAGTGCTTGAAACTTAAGATGGTAGTAACAGTATTGTGGGTTGTTGTTATTTCTTGAGTTTATTTTTAAAAGTTCTTTGTCTTTAACAGTCTTGGGAAGCGAATTCACAACATTTCTGTTGTTAGAGCTACACTCCACAAATTCAAAACCAATACAAAACCAATACAATACAATACAATACAATACAGCCTTGTTGTATAATATAATTCTTGCTTAAATTGTGTGTGTAACTATATCTATTAGCCATCATTTCCAGTGGCCATTTCAGTCATGTTTTCTAACCCTATGACTACAAAAACTACAAAAAGTAATGCTATAAGTACTCTGATATATACATCGGTACTACATTATCATCATCAAAAATGTTACTTAAACCACATAATTTACTCAATACTCCAAAGTACATCAAATAATACTAACACGCTGTCATGCTACAGTACATTTCTAAAAGAAAGCACCATATCCAAGAAAATGCCTTAAAGTTGGCTATCAAAAGCACAGTCCTGTGTCACTTTTGTTACTATTTTCCAAGTAACCACTGCAATTGGGTTCATTATATTATGTCAACCGTCAGCAACTTCTTTAAAGTCACGATCAAACGCAAGTAGTGACAGATTTTTTGTTCTGTATTGTAACATACATAGGTAAAATGGATTATCGAAAAAGAAAAAATGTAGGGTGGTGACCGAGCTGAATGTGATCTTGCAGTCGACTGTAAGAAAAGTGCAGGGTTTAGGCGGACTAAATGATTGGAGACATATACGTCACCAAAGAGAAGGATGACATTGTAAGGATGTCACCGGAAAATTGAGTTATTACTTTAATAAAAAAATATTAATACGATATGAGAACAAAAACAAACAAGAGGTCATCTGACTGACATGTAAAGCAACCTTTGTAACAGACATACACTATATCTCTTCAGTCAGTTCAATGAGTTCTTGAGACTTTGAATGATAAAATTATGTGCGATCAATGAATGTATTATATATCAATACTCCCAGTTTCTGGCAATAATAATAAAATAAGCAGCTTTGTCATAATTATATGAGGAACCAGTCAAAAAGGTTGAGAATCACTATCTTAAAACATCTATTCCGATTAATCTGGCTGTCAAAATGCGTTGAAAACTCCTACCTGAAAACTCCTACCTGTATATCTATAATTTCCTGTTAACCTCTCCATTACAACAATCTGTTTTTTCAAGTGCTAATCTGTCTCTTTCTCTGTCTTTGTCTCTTGCTCCTCCACAGGTACTATCTGCTTTATGATCTGTATAGATGACTGACGGATCAGACTTTATCTCCTCCTCCTCCTCATGTACTAACCAGACCCCAGAGGGCAAACTACTAATGAAACAGTCAAGTTCAAATAAAGAGAAGAATGTCAAGGCATTGCTCGCCAGTAATTACTAAATGTCTGTGTGTGAGCACAAGCGCTTAAACAAGTCACAACCTGTTGCACTCATGTAATTAAAACCGTGAGATTGAGAGCACTTGCTGTTTGAGCTTCACCAACACACATACAGCAGCGGTGCGGCTAAACCACAAAAGGTTTAACACCACGGTAAACACAAGATGAAATGTCTCTGCTGTCTGAAAACACACTCGGACAACATGGTATCCTAGAATTCCTCTAAACGCACACAGCAGGAGAAATACTACAGCTCCAGCTGGGCTTTCAGTTCTATGAAAACAATTATGAAAATGAACCAGGAACTTAAAAGTAAAAATGTTGCTCTTGAATGAGTTTGTTTGCCTAGTCAAACTCAGTGGGGTGTTGCTGTGGTGTTTCCCTCCCACGGCTTTATTCATTCATTCTCACTATGATTCACCCATTTCTGTATGAAATGATTCTCTCATGGTTTGCAAAAATAAAGTGAATAAAGTCATGAATCATTAGTCTTACTGTGCTAGAATGACACTTTGGGACATACAAAGACAGAACGTATAAATGGGTACTGATTCATTACCATACATATAACGTGGTATATACAAGGACTCCAAATACCTTGTAAATACATTGGCAAATTAATATGAGTACAATGGTACAAATATTTCGTTAGCACTTTATTTTTTATTCGGTTGCAGTCCTATTCCGCACGTACATATGTACTTATTATAGCAATTGCAATTACTGGGTTATAACTAGGTACTAACCCTGAACCTATCCCTAAACCTATAACCAATGTAGTTACCTTATATAACCAGTACTTTCTTGGGTAACTACACTTTAAGTACACATACTGTAAAATAATATGTTAGTATAACCAATATTTCATAGTTTTACCATGTAAAATCGTCATCGTTTCATGATAACACTGTAGTACTTTAAAGGTTTGCCCTGATTAATGTCCATTTAAAAAAGTATTAATTTAAGTAAAAAAGCAAAACTGTCATAAAGTTATAATATATGATGGTAAAAAAAAAGTTGTACTTCAGTAAATGGCATGATATTGAATGATTGCCATATTCATATGAATTCTAACATAAAAAAAAAAAGAATGAAAAAAAAAAAATTATGGGACAGGTCAAAAAAACATGGAATTATGGAATATGTCAACAAATGCTTTAGAAAAGAAAGCAAACCCTGGCACTTAATCCACAAAAAACAACACTTATCTGTTCCATCTCCGTTTCTCTCACACTTTTCTTTCTCATTTCTGTTCACAGCCCTTTATGAGACTCAACAAACAAATCATTCTTCATTCAGAGCGGACTGGATCGGACGTGTCTCTGACAATCTCTGACTGAGGTCTGTGTTATATAATGATGACTGCAGTGCAGATCACACCTGGGCAATTATGTGATTCACATGAATAAAACAAAAGAAATACATTTACACTTTTGTCCCTCTCTCCATAAAAAGAGAAGGATGTGAACAAGTGTTGTGACCCAATTGATTTAATTCATTAAGCAAGTTCACCAAATGCGGTCATCAACAACTTAACTATTTATTTAACACCATCATGTTCACCAACAAGAGCACTAAACTACCATAATGGTGACATAACAGTGTGCATCATCAATACTACATAAAGCTTACGGTAGATGGTAACACTGACAGAATGAGTATAATGTAATGTATAATTAGGGTGACCACCCGTCCCGCTTTGCGTTGTACCGCACAGCATTTTCACCCCTTGTCCCGCACGTCGCATATTGAGAAAATGTCCCACATTTTCATCAGTCTATTGGTTTTTAATTATCATATTAACAAAACGTGCATGTGTTCTTTTGCCTTTTTAAGAAAGCATTTTATTTATTCTTTTTGCGACTTAGTTTTTCGCCTATATTTAACAGCGCTTCGTCAGAAGGACGAAATACAACAGCCGTGTTTTTTTGTTTTTTTTTCAAAATGGACCGGTGATTCATTCCATGTGTTCCCTGTCAGAAAACAAATGGATAATTCGGTCAATTAAAATTTTAGCCTAATTTAAAGGACAAGTTCGGTATTTTACACTTAAAGCCCTGTTTACAGATCGTTTCTGATTAAATAGAACAGTTAAGATTAAAATTTGGACACATGCTGCTGTCCCGAGAATTTTAGGTTTATTTCGCTTCCCCCCCCACCTACACAATGGCAGCCTATGTGCACTGGAACAATCCTTCCAAAAACGCATTAAACTTTCGATTACAAAGACGTGAAACTCAGTGGTCAGGGGTGTTCACTGATATGCTCACAAAAAAATCGCTGCAAAAGATGCTTTCCAACAGGTGTTTTACCATTCGTTGTAAAACTGTGGATCTATTTTTCCAAACGTCTCACACCCGTAGATTCTTCCGTTGAGAGCTTGAATAATAGACACTCCAGCCCAGTTGGTGGCGATAATGCACCTTTGCCAAATGCAAGCAAACCACTGGCATTTCATTGAATACACAGAAGAAGCAGAAGAAGAAGCGGCGGAGTAATACCGTACCGCACACAGCACATCTAATACAAGTCAATGGAGTTGGACAAAAACTACGATAAAACCTGTTGGAAAGCATCTTTTGCAGCGATTTTTTTGTGAGCATATCAGTGAACACCCCTGAACACTCGGTGAGTTCCATGTCTTTGTAATCGAAAGTTTAATGCGTTTTATGAAGGATTGTTCCAGTGCACATAGGCTGCCATTGTGTAGGTGGGGGGAAAGCGAAATAAACCTAAAATTCTCGGGACAGCAGCATGTGTCCAAATTATAATCTTAACCGTTCTATTTCATCAGAAACGATCTGAAAACAGGGCTTTAAGTGTAAAATACCGAACTTGTCCTTTAACAGAATTTATCAACTTATTGCATGCTGTGGTTGTTTTAATTCACATCCTTTCAAATATATGAGTTTTTGGTTTAATATATTCTTAATATATAAGACTGTCATTGATCTAATTTCATGTTGTTTTACATTTTATTTGTTCATTGTTTATTTTGTTGGATTTTAGTTGGACTTGGTAAGAACCTTTTCAAAAATAGTTATCTGCATGATGCCTGCTGCCTTTGGGCCCAGTGATGTTGAATTTAAATGACATGTAAATAAAGACATGTTATGTTACATTGTGATGTAATGGTGTTTTCTGGAAGGGATTAAAGAACAAAGAACTTGTATCAGCTGAAAGGCAGAATGAAAATGTTTGTATTAAGTTAGATAGACTTTGTAGAACAGTTTCAGGTTATGTTTTAGTGTTGGTAACATGTCCCACACAAACCCACATTTGGTTTGTTTGATGGTGGTCACCCTAGGTAATATAGAAAAGTAATTTTTTAATTTAACATATTTAGAAAAATATGATTTTGAATGAAGTCTCTTATGCTCACCATGGCTGCATTTATTTAATCAAAACAACAGTAATATTATGAAATAATAATACAATTTAAAATAACCGTTTTCTATTTTACTGTTTAAAAATGTAATAATTCATGTGATTACAAAGATGAATTTTCTTATTATCAATGTTGAAAACAGTTGTGCTGCATAATATTTTTGTTGAAACCCTGATTTGAAACCCCTTTGTTGAAACATTTTTGCAGGATATACCTTAAATAGAAAACTTTTTCGTTAAAAGATTGCGATCTCGATTCAAACACCCACGCAATCTCATTTCTAAATTACACGATTCACCGGAGTCTAAAACATTTGACAAAATCATCAGTTGTCATGCACAGGTATGAAACCACTTAAAACATTTTCAACCACGCAGTATCATTATTTCTGAATTATAAATATAGAACTATTGGGATAAAAGTGTATAGTTCAAATAAAAACACTGTCTACATAAGCGATCAAACTAGAGTAAATCACCTTTAGAAAGTAATATGACGCTTCAAATAATGATTGTATCAATTACATGGTTATGCCACCAGGTGGCGGCAACTGACTTAAAACAATTCAAATGTAGAAAAAAGAATGTGTCATTGAATCACTCAAGAGATTCATTCAAGAAACTCATCCAGTAATATAACAAGTGTATTTATGAGTGAGTCATTGAATCATTCACTTAAACCTATTTTTTAAGTAATTCATTCAGATTAAACATTTTAAATAGACTGCAGCAATTAACATTTTGTCTGAACCTCTATATTATGTTACTTTGTTTAGTTGTCTGTTCAGAATCGTGAATCTCTGATTGAAAAAAAAAACAAAAAAAAACAATCATGATTCTCAATTTATCCAGTATCATGCAGCTCTAAGCACTTGTATGCAATAAATGGTGATAGATAATTGTGAAAAGTAAATATAACCGATAGTTTACAGTATGATCCCAAAGTGCTGTGCTTGTCAAAGATTGCAGTTATGACCACAAGAGAAATAGCAATGCTTTCAAACAACTTAAATGCCATCAACTTTAATGAAATATCTGTTTCAGATATAAACTGATGTGCTTGTTCCCCCTCAGAGTAAGCAGAGAAAGAAAACATCTCCAAGGAGAAAATCCAAGCGGATGAAAATACTGGAGATGATGAAAGAGACAAATTACTGCACACCTCTCTCAAACACACACACACACACACACACACACACACACAAAGTCCCTGAGTTCTCCAGCTCGCTCTCACACATGCTGCTATCTATACAAGTCCCTGTTGGGATTTTGAGACATGCACTGTTTCAAAAATCAATAAGCACATCTTGAACGGCAAGAGAAAATATCAAACTTAAAACAAACAGAAAAAGTGCAGTGTCCTCTCTAGAGAGCTGACTGAAACCATCTTATTACAAAAGACATTCATTCTCTCTCTGCAACATAAAAGTAAATACATCTAAGTCAACACAGAATTTAAATGTCAGGCCAAACATCAGATAACTGCGACACAATTGGGAAAAATTCATGTAATTATCTTTGACACTCATTTTCACAGCAGCGACTGTATTCTACTCCACGATAGCACACTTTTTGAAGATCAGGCTTAGTTTTTTTGGTGGGTTGGACTCTGCACAGTGTTTACACTGTAGACAGTGATAAGCTTTCATAAATCCGCCATCACATTTCAATCACATCACTATAACTATACTGTGCCCCACATCTCTAAATCAACTCCCCCAAAAAGTGCTCCAGAACAACCGATCGACATTATTTACACAGACGACAGTACCAAAGCCAGTACGCTTCAGTCTGACAGTAAACAAATTCTCGCTTACACACAAACCGACAGCAAAAGATGGCCTTATCTGTGACAGCCCACCTGTACATACTCACTCTTCCTCATCCTCCTCCCTGCTCGCTTCCCTTCTAAAAGTGGGTGACTGGAATATTAGCATGAAATTGTTGGGTAGAAGCGACAGCTTCTTTTAAACCCCCCACTTACAGCTCTCGCTGAAAGAGCCCGTGACAACCAGCTCTTACGGAGTGAAAGAGAGAAAGACAGTAGTGTGGGGGAAAGAGAACTGGGAAAGGTTTGAAATGTTTTTCCAACACCAAAGCTTATTGTATGCACTTACAGAAAAAAAGCTTGTATCATTGAGCAAAGAGAAGATGTGAATACCTCATACTAAATTCTACCAATCAGTAAAGATGAAAGACGAAAGCTGTAGAAAAATACATAGCGATAAGCCGTTAGACAGCATGAGCACAGTGATATTACCAGTTGAGGGTTGCTGCTTAATAAACTCACTGTAACATATAGCTCAATCATACCGCTTTTGTAAAACAGTGGCAATAGCAATATAGAGCTCTGCAATAAAATAGTGCAGATAACAATAAAAACAACAAGTTAAAATGAAAAAACTTTTATTGTCAACTAAAACTACAATTAATTTTAATTGAAATAAAGCTAAAATAAAATAAATATTACATGAAAAACTTAACCTTAAAATTTGAAATTGGAAGCTAACTGCAATAAAATATGTTCCGGTTAAAGTACCAAATTTACGAAAGCCTAAAAGAAATAGAAATATATTACAATAGCACATAACTAAATTACAGAAATTTCTAAAAACATAAAAATAAAAGCCAATTACAAAATATAACAATAGCAAAACAGTATATAAATAATACTAAAATAAAAATATTCAAGCGGTTTAAAACCCATCTGAATTGTATGACAATTAAAAATTGAATCGCCAAGCTACTTTCTATGTTAAAATTCAATTTCCATGTGTGCATAAATCTTCTATTTTATTCAAAACAGCTTTGAATGTGGCTCATCCAATCAGATTTCAGAGTCTGCTGTACACTATGATCCTAAGTATATTCCTCTGAACAAGCAGATAGACAAGACTTGAAAAGATAACTCTAGAGTTCATCACGGGGGCAAAAGGAGGATCAGGAATGTAATCAGAACCAAAGCACCACTCTTGGCCACTGATATAACAGCACAGTGAAATTCAGTCAATGCCCTGTACTGCAAACAGCTCGAGCTATCTGGTCTTGGAGGAGATGAACTGAAACCACTGTGTTTTATTAGACCTGATCTGTAGAGGTTGCAGGGGTGGTTTACCTACAGGCCCAGGGCTCATAACTCCTGCCAGCACAGAGGCTTCTGCTAAAATGTTCCGCGTATCTCTAGAGACTGATTGGGGTTTGCTCTCACAGCTTGTAAAGTTTTATTAGAATTTCGATATAAATCCACAGATGGTCTCACCGAATAGACCATGGAGCATTTACTGTCTCTCAGTAAACACCTCTAACAATAAAGAACCTGTAATTTCTAAGTCAAATGAATCGATTCAACAAGAGAAAGTGAAACCTTTGAGGCATAAACTACTGCTGAATCTATAGGTCAATGAAAATAGGTCATTAAAATGGTTGCATTTGGAGGTCAGTCTCTTTACTCTAGCCTAGAGACAAAGAGAGAGGCCAGAACCAGGTAGCAAGAGACAGAGACAGAAATAGAGACATGAAAAGGAATAAAAACAGACAATTGAAAGAAAAAAAAGAAAAAAAACAGAGGAAGAAAAGGAATGATTGACAGCTGGCATCTGGCTGAAGGATGTTTCACTGAAGCAGCTGGAGTCTCAACGAAGGTGAAATCAACATCATCTATTCTACAACCATATAAATAAAGCTTCTTCAATGGTTCTTTGGGGCAGCTTATGGACATTAATTGTGGAAAATATCATAAGGGTTATTACCATGAACTAAAACTAAAAATATATATATATATGAGATCAAAATTGATGCTCAAGGAAGGGAAGGAAGTAGGTAGGTAAGGTAATGGAAGGGGAAGAAAGGAAGGAAGGAAGGGAGTGTATGATTCATTATTCCCTTTACCATTCTAAATGGGAAATAATGTACTTCGGAAAAACATTGACAACATTGACAAGTCTTGTCTTTCATTGTCGCGTCGACTTAAATCACCAGTTTTCTAAAGGACTAGAATCTTTGAGATGTGCTCTGGCATTCTATGGCATCAAACTGAAAAACGTTTTTGTTCAGCTCTAATTGGAACCTTTATTTTAGTGTCTAAAAAGTGTAAATAAAACATCAGCTTTTCTGGACCAATGCTGGCATGTTTGTTGTTGTAAACTTTGTCCAGACAGTATCTATCCCCACCAAAATGTTAAAGGAAAAATCACTCTCAACTGTTTCCCCTCACACCCCTAAAGGCAACCATCACAGCTTTAGCGTCATGCTAACTCCTTCACAATAGGCTTTAGAGGGACTGTGCAAATCGCAGTGGCTTAGGAGTGCTCCCGAACAATGGCTTCTTGTGTGTGTCGTGAATTCCTACTGCTAGCAGATGGCCAAACTTCTCCCTTTTTTATTCTGACAGAACTGTGGGGCTGTGTGTGGGTGCGATAAAGAGAGATGGTCTGTGGTGAACTTGTGTTGAAGAATTAAACCCACCATTACCGTTTCAGCCAAGAGGCTAAGATTCTCTACTCTAGATTATAAATGTTAAGACTGCACAAAGATCACAGTGTTAGCCGGTTCTATATAGCAGTTATCACAGCAGGCGCTCAAGTCTCAGAACTAAATGAAACAGTGAAAGGTTGAAAAAAGGTCTACAAATGAATGCATAACTGACAAAGTTAGCCAACTCTGAGTCAGCAGATAGAAAATCAACTTAAACTACTATTAAAGGTGCTCTAAGCGATGTCACGCGTTTTTTAGGCCAAACATTTTTTTGTCACATACAGCAAACATCTCCTCACTATCCGGTAGCTGCCTGTTCCCTGAACACACTGTAAAAAAAAAAAAAAAAACGTGGTCTCTGTAGAAAGCCCAGGCTCCATAAATGGCAAGGAAAACAAACTGGCCCAGCCTGGACCACGAAACATAACAAACAGTGATCCAGCCAATAACCGACAATAATGATTTGGGGTTGGGGGGTTAGTGCGCGTGCACATGAAGGGGGGTGTGGGGAGTGGAGGAGAGAGAAGCATGAAGAGAGAAGTTAGCTAGAGGAGAGATGTCCTAGACAACGACAACAACTAACGTTAAAAATGTATATTCTTGAGAATTTTGATATGGCCGACACACGACCAAAGAGACGACGTTCCGATGAACAAATAACAAAGAATAGGGAAAAGGAGAAGGAACGTGCGAAGTCCCGAATTTACATCGGAAAAGCGCTCAAAAGGTGGTGGAAGAAGGGCTACCAATCCGACATTCAGGTGGCTCTGTTTTTGCTGGACAGGTGTGTAAATCCAGTTTGGTTTTTCTAAATGGTTCATGACTGTTTCGGGATGAGGAGGAGGGAGGGTCGAGCTAGCCTCCGTTTTGTTTGACAATACCTTGAACTTATTATATATTTTTATATATATATTTTTATATATATATATATATATATATATATATATATATATATATATATATATATATATATATATATATATATATATATATATATATATATATATATATATATTGATCAAAAGTTATACATTTTTAAAGTGAAATTCTATTCTAAATGAAAATATATTTTCCTTAAAAAAAAACACACATCTGTTTTCAACATTGATAATAAGAAATGTTTCTTGAGCACCAAATTAGCATATTAGAATGATTTCTTAAGGATCATGTGACACTGAAGACTGAACTAACGTCACTGAAAATGCAGCTTTGCCAGAGGAATAATTTAACTTAAAATATATTAAAATAGAAAGAAAATAATTCCGTAAATTGTATTAATATTTTTATATTATTACGGTTTTTACTGTATTTATCAAATAAATGAAGCATCGGTGAGCATAACATACTTCTTAAAAATAATTAATCTTACCAACCTCAAACTTTTGAATTGTAGCATATGTATGAATAGATTTATAGTCATGTTTCAGATGGTCATGAAAAAATAAATAATTGTATACAGAAAATATGATACAAAATTGGATGTCATCAAATTAATTAAAGCAAAAATTAACACAGACAGACGGATGGCAGGCATACATACATACATGGATAAATATTTTTGCTTTTCTTTTTTTAAATCAGTGCAGTACAGTCATGTGGCAGCAAGTATGCTATGAGGATCCTAGATGATTTCAATTATGAAAAAGACTGCCTTCTGCACATCGTATAACAGTATATCATTTGGCGAGACGGTATTTTGCATGTCATGCCGCATGACATGCACACACAGATATATATGTGTGAGAGAGAAAGACAGAGAGCTGGGCTGGATCTTTCAGTGCTCTGCTCAACAGATGTGAGGCTGTAGGCCAAACCCAGAGCGCTCTGAATCTCCAAGGACAGGACTCGCTCAAATATACAATTTCATCCTCTCTCTATATTTCAGCTTTACGGGGCTGCTCTTGACGAGTGATACCGGACAACTCCTCGCCTGATAAATCTGATAACAAATGAATGAAGTTCCTTCCAGAATTGAGGATTTACAGTTCTGGTCAAAACACTCCACAGCTGCTATACTAAACCTGCAGCTTTGCTAGGCTTTTGAATGCTGTTTTAATACACTTAAGACCGTTTTATAAAGCTTAGCCAAGTGTGTGTGTTGTGCACAGGCGTCGTGTTTACAGTGCTTCCCTCAAGGGGAGATTCAAATAGTGAGCGTTAACATGCTTGTGCGCACATGTGCATTAAGTGTCTCTAAGCGTAAGGTAAATCAGCGTTTACAAACAGCTCGCTGTGGGCCACTGCGTTCCGCATTATCTTACCTTTGGGGAGACTGTTGTTGGTGATGCAATGACCCTTGAAATGCGGAAAACATGCACACACATCTAGAGTCCAATTTAAATTCCACCGACAGATGGAGATCAGTTAGATTAATCAAACAAAAAACCAACAGATTAATTACCAAAATAATCATTAGTTATAGCCCTAAATAATTCACATACGCAATTATGTTCATCATACCATTTTGAGGTAGCCACATCAGGTCACCTAGACTTCAGGGACGGCATGCGACGATCCGCAGCGATTTCTCTCGCCCCTTTCCTTCAAGGACTAATACAAGATAAGTGTTACAAAAATGCATTATTCAAGGATGCCGGTTGTCGCCAGCTTGTGTTTTCTTTTAGTTCAGGGTAAGTACTATTTGCGTGCCGTGCATGTGTGTGTGTTTGCCATATACTTCTCTTCTTTGACTGTTATAGTCAAATAATCTTTATGATCTCTCTCTCTCTTGCATTTAATAAATTGCTTATGGTTTAGAATCAAGCGCCTCATTCGCAGTTCATCTAACAACAGACCAGCAGAGAAGGAAATCAAAACCCACATCACACCACAACTACAGCTGCGAAACATCTTAAAAGTGTGACAATAAACAGAGAGAGAGAGAGAAAGTGTTGAATACTCAAACGTGTGCAAAATCTAATCAAGATTAGAATTTTAAAAAAAACGTAGAAGGTGCGATTAAATCTCTGAAGGTCACCCAGTACTGCTGGTTGCTAGTTGGTGTTCCTACTCAACGGTATCAAGAGGATCGCGAGAGCATGAGTAGTTTCTCTGCTTAACTTGCCAACGGTTTGTCGCCCATGATGCCTCAAAGCACCAACTCTTATAAAACATTCAAGTCTCTTAAAGGTCTCAAGTCTCCACCAAAAGAAATAGCTCTATCATCATTTACTCACTCTCACGTCATTCCAAACCTGTATGAAAAAAAAAAAAAGAAAGAAACTGTCCATAACATAAAAAGTAAATTGTGTCTAATTTTAGTTTTTTCCTTAAAAATATCTTCCTTTGTGTTCTGTACAAAGAAGTTAGTAATATGGGTTTGGAACTACATGAGGCTGAACCCGTAAGACTTTCGTTCACCTTTGAAACACAAATGAGATATTTTAAATGAAATCTGAGTCCAGTCCATGCAACTACCACTTTGTCACTTCAAAAAGTTCATAAAGAGAATGTAAAAGTAATCCATATGAATAGAGCAATTTAGTCCAAATTTTCTGAAAAGACTTGATCGCTTTATATGATGAACAGATTGAATTTAGGTGGGGGTGCCTTGGTGAGGGTGAGGGTGAGGGTGAGGGTGAAAGAGAGAGAGAGAGAGAAAGAGAGAGAGAGAGAGAGAGAGAGAGAGAGAGAGAGAGAGAGAGAGAGAGAGAGAGAGAGAGAGAGAGAGAGAGAGAGAGAGAGAGAGAGAGAGAGAGAGAGAGAGAGAGAGAGAGAGAGAGAGATGAATGAATGTTAATGTGTCTCTGCCCTTGGCATCTGGAAGTTCAATTACACTGAAAGTCAAGCAACTGACAGCGAGCACACAGAAGCACTGATATTTAGAAAGAAAACAACACTGTCTCAATAATAAAGTCAAAGAGAAGGACAGACGAGGAGAGAGAGAAAGAGAGACATATGACATTCAACCTGTCAAAACTGCTTCTGGATGTCAAGTCTGGCAACTACTTCAAACATAGGGCTCTCTTTGCAAAAAGCTCACACTAGCAAAAACCATCATAAGAAGGATTGAAAAATGGATATTTAAAGAAACGCACATTCAGTCCATCACAGGCAGCATTAGGCCAGTCAGTATTATTCCAGCAGGAGAAAATCTTAATCGCCACACTTAACGGCTGACTTAATAGAGACTCCTGTTATTACACGTCTTGAGGCCATTTCAGCTGTCAATCATCTCAAGTGATGATTATGAGGTCACATGTTTGGTTTTAAGTGTTTCCACAGTAGCCACTAACTGCTCTGTGCACAGTACAAAACAGGGCATCTTTGTGAAATGTTTAGACAATTAGTTTAATGTGACAACTTTTGCAAAGGCTTGTGTTGTATTAGAGATTTTGAAGCATATTTTGTGCAGCAAATCCAAATGTTTTCTGAGATTAAGGACTGATGTTAGTTTAAAAACAACATGAAATTCAATAACCTAAAAAAGTAACAGTTTGAATTTTGCACAGTTTATTAGTGTATGTTATACTCTAAATACAAAAAAAGGTTTGATTTAATAATTCCTTGCAACTTTTCTACTTCAGATATTCACAATTATATATTCTGCTTGGCTTTTGGAGTTAAATTTCCATTTAATTTTTTAATACTAATACTAATTAATACTAGATAATAATGCAAGATAATACTAATAATACAAGAATGCATTAAATTGATCAAATATATTTCTATGTCAAATAAATAGTGTTATTTCGACTTTCTTTTCATCAAAGAATCCTGAAAAAAAACAATAAGCAGCACCACTGTTTTACACACTGATAATAAGAAATGTTTCTTGAGCACCAAATCACCATTTTAGAGCGATTTCTGACGGATCATATGACACTGAAGACAAGATGAAAATTTGCCTTTGCAACCACAGGAATAAATTTAATTCTAAAATATATTAAATAGTTATACTGTATATTTGATCAAATAAATACAGCCTAAGAAGAAAAAAAAAGATTTATTTCACATTACAGAAGTTAAATGCATTTCCAATGTGGTCTTTAAAGGTCTGAACTTGCAACCCAAAGGTCAAAGGTCAAATTAATGACCCTTAACCTTACTGCTCAAAGACTGAATTGTCCCTGTAGCGTTACAAGTTGTTCTGCATAGGAAAGCATCTGCTAAATGACAAATCAGTTCCATTCCCATTCTCTCAACAGTGTATACAATGAACCAATTACTTTATTAAGTCAAGCATAAAACAACAATAAATAGTGTAGCCTCAATATAAACACGCTAATAGAGCGGCTACTACCCTCAAGGACAGAAACACGCAGCTTTGGTGTCTACGAGAGTAGAGGAATGCTGGGTTCGGCAGAGGCCTGTCATGCTTTGGCATTGCTCTGTTTCTCTTGGGAAAAGAGAAAAAGTACTATGACCTCACAGTTGTCAAAACAACAATATATCAATATTCATTAGAGATTTCTGCAGTGGATGCAGCAACTAAAAAACATGCAACTCACTATTATCAAGCTGTGCACGTAATGCAAAAACACTATGGAGAAATAAAGAAGGAAGAACAGCAGAACAAAAAGCCTCTGTAGCGTACAAGTCTAGAATGCCTTCTAGGCATTAAACAGATTTGAATCTACTGATGCACAGATTTCCTTCCTGTCATTTTTCCTTTGCTCGCGAGGAGCTGTAAAACAACACTAAATGCTATTTAGAGATCCGTCCTTGTCATTTTCTCGGCAGTGCCCTGCAGAATCTCTCAGACGTCCTTTGCTTTGGGGCTTGTTGGTTTGTTTTCTTTCACGTCCTTTTTATCTTTGTCATTCACAAACATGCATTACAAGGGTGAATACACAAGCACACAGTCATGCCAGTGTTCTTCTGAATACTGATAGGGTTCTGCTGAAGAGAAGAACTGACTAAAATTCAGTACAGGAGGAGAGGCGTGCGTCCTGGGAAAGGTCATCCATCGCTTGACTGGGACCGCAGATGACCTAGTCTAGAGGGCTGCATCAGCAAGCACGACATGAGCGTGTCTATGTGTGTGTGTTCTGCCTCAGCTGCAGAGTTCAACTTAATACAACTAAAAGTACTTTCTCCTATCGCAGCTTATCATGCAGAGACTGTCTAGTCATGCATTTACTGCATAGACTGTAAAAAAAGATAGATGACTGTCTCTGCTTCCTTCCACTGTAGAAAAATGAAGCCAAAATATCGCAGATATGGTTGTTGCCAATTACGTCATTCAGAGCCCTGCCCATACTCCCGCAGACGTTACAACTGATTTTTAATATTTAAATTTGTTAGAAATACAAACACTTGAACATATGAACTACCTAAAATGACAGAAACCATCTTTTGGAAAAAATTATTTGAAGTGCAATTGGATTTTTAAAGTTTGGCTCGCAACTTATTCGAGTACAAAGAAAGGGAGAGGTTTATGATCTATGCTGCAGCCAGCCACCAGGGGGTGATCAAAATGCTTTGGCTTCACTTTTCAGGATGTGTGTGGCACACTTGATTGGTTGATTTACCCAAAAAGTGTAAACACTGGTGCTAGGGTTGTGCAATTAATCAAAATAAAGCCAGAATCACGATATGGCTTAGTGCGATTAATCAAATCGCAAAGGTAGCTCCACACAAACTAATCTCTTCATTTGCTCTGAGTTTGGTTTGCTTATAATGTGCATTTGGTAATGCAACATGCACCAACCATCTTCCCATACTTGTAATGAGAAGTGCTTATAAACTGGCTGTTGTCCACCAAATTTAAGGTTTAAAGGAGCATTGCGTAGGTTCTGAAATTTCTTACAGTTACTGAAACCAGTGGCCGTTAGAGGAACTGCAGCCAGTCTCATGCTCGTTCTCGGTGCGCACACGCTCGTACGAGCACGACCACATCAACCAGGGTTGCCGCAGCAACCACTGACGGCTCATCGAGATTCACCAGCATAATGTTTGAGGTAAGAAAACACCATTTGAAAACACTACCGATCGCCGCTGCTAACTAATAATGGCTGCCGTGCCGTACGGATGTAAGCCCAAGTAGACGAGAACGCGCATGACGTCACATTTTGTGAATTTTCGGAGATGGTCCTCACTGCAGAACATGAAATCCACGGGGAGGAGTCGGATCCAGATCCAACTCCTCCCACCTTACATATACCTAAACCTACCCATCTCCACCCCCTGATCCCTAAACCCACCCCTAAACCTACCCATCTCCACCCCTTAATCCCTAAACCCATCCCTAAACCTACCAATCTCCACCCCTTATATCTGGATCCAGCTCCTCCCCCCAGATCTCATGTACTGCATTGAGGTGCTACTGAATTTTCGCGCTGATTCGGGCCCGACTCCTCCACACCTCCACACACAATTGAGCCTACAGGCTGATAGAGGCAACCGTGGTGGACAGTCAAGATGTCATTCTTTTTATTACATCATGGTTGGCTCATACATGTACAAATGAAAACTATCTTAAAGATTTTTTTAAGTAAAAACCTACACATAGCCCCTTTAAGGGCCTTCTGCCAAAATAAATGTTTGATGGCTAAGCATATGAAAATTAAGAAATTATATTATTTATTTTTTTAGCCTGGCTCTGCCCTCCTACGTACTTCCGCTCAATTTTCATTGTCTGGATTTGCAGTATATTCGTGGTGGGTTTTCTCCGGCCAAATTTTTACCGGTCCAATCAGCGAACAGAGGGAGTGGCTGAGAACGATGACGTTGAGGTTGTGCGCTAGTTTGAGTTGCAGGGGTTACGTCACGACCAAACCGCGAGTACCCACCTTCAAGGAAGTTAACGCTTGTCAATGGAGGGTGGCCAGACTCTCTGTACAAATGAAATGTACTAGAGTCTGGTAGGACCAGGCTATATTTTTTTCAGTTTAACATCAAAATTGCAATAGTAACATTAATTTATTATTACTATTTTATCATACAAATCTTGTTTTGGCCAAATTGCACAGCTCTACAAACAAGCAAAATAAAATAAAAAGTACTTCCAAAATATTAATAAGTATATATCACAATTTTTATCAAAACAATTTTCCCACCTAAATCGTGGCACAATCAAAATTTAGTTTTACCATCCCAAGTGGCCAAACCCAGCAAAATCAGTCAATGAGTGTGAATTTTTGGCAGGACTACCTGATTGGCAATGGAAGAAAGTGGAAGTTATTATTAAACCTGTTTGAAAACAATCTTTTTTTCTTTTTTTATGACACTATACCAGCATAGAAATTGCACAATTCATACTTTAATTACAGCTAACAATATATCTAATACAGTGCTATGCATAAGTTTAGACACCCATGCTAAAGTTGACTAAAAAGAGGAATAAAAAAATCATCTTTTGGCACGAAGTACTTTCCATAAGATCATCTCTCAATGCAAATCAAACCAGCTATTAGGCTAACTGAAATAAAACCATGCCAATCTCTAGGTATGGTGAAGGCTATGTGATGATGTGGGGCTATTTTAATTCCAAAGGCCAAGGGAACTTCATCAGGATGCATAGTATCCTAGATCCATGAAGTAACTGGCCTTTAAAAATAAAAATCTGCCTGCTTCTATGGGGATTTAACATAGGGGTGTCCAGACTTATGCACCCTGTATTTTAAGGAAGAACATTTATTTATTTACGATACATTATTCATTCACAAAGAAAATTGGTGTCCTTAAAGGTTGGATTTTTCCTAATTTTTTTAATTAAGGCATTAAGTTCAATTTCCAAAAGATGATTTTTTATTCCTCTTTTTAGTCAACTTTAGCATGGGTGTCTAAACTTATGCATAGCACTGTATTTACAACTTATTCACAACATAGCAAGATATAATTATTGATAAACTGGTGATAAAATGAAGCAACATCATGAATATCAGAGAGGGTTTGAGATGCTAAAATTGATGTTTTCTGAATATATCTGATACTCAGTTTACTCAGAGTTCAGTGAAAACGGCCGCTTTAACCCCAGAGGACCACCAAACAACTTTAGTTTGCACTCAACACAAGTTATAAATTTTAAATAATCTCAACAGTTCTTGTACAGAGCCAATGTCTGTAAACCGTAGAAGAGAAATCAATATACTATGATGAATAAAGCAGTGAGAGGAAGAAAAAAATCATCACAAAATTCACTAATGCTCCAAAAATGCAGCCCTAGGGAAAGCAAAAGAAAATGAGAGAATTTTAGCTGCATGAAAACTTCATAACATCCCATAAGAATGGGTGAATGCCAAATACATATGCATCAATCTTGACAAACAATACAGAATGCAGAGTCATTCCATCTCACTCTTATGTCATTCTAAACCGGTATGACTTTTTTGTGGAAATCAAAAAGAGAAATGTTCAAGAAAACTGTTAGAGAGTACTGGTAGGATCTTTTTTAATAAATCAGTGGATTCAATTCAGAAAACCAGTCTAATGATTTGTTTACAAAGACCGATCCAACTTCAGCAGCTCACTAGAGGAGAAGATAACTATTAGTCAATTAATTATCATATGACTTCAAAGATTTGGAATATATGTTTGTAATGATATAAGATGTGAGTAAACAGTTTTTTGGCGAACTGTTCCTTTAAACATCTCTGCTGCCTTGTTCCTTGTTCTGTACCACACAGCACTTTGCCTTTTGAAATAAATCTGTGTCAAGTTTGGCGTCTTGTCAGGTTTTCAGTTGCACTGGGTTTGTTTGTGTGTGTGTGTGTGTGTGTGTGTGTGTGTGTATCTGTGCGAGTGTGTGTGTATCTGTGCGAGTATGTGGGTAGCGGTGAGCACTGCTGTTTTTAGCAGTCTGCTAACAAACTGATTATGTTTAACAAGATGTTTTAAAAGCCATCACATACATAAACACACATACTTGAGGTGCTTAGAGAGAGCGAGAGAGACAGATGGAAATAGACAGACAGCAACAGGAAGAGAAAATACAGCAGGCGACCGAGCGTAAAACTCTGCTGCCATTGCTTTCTGATTATTATTGCAGAACTATTTGAGATTTCCATTTGAATACCTTGAGAATGTGCAAGTGCATCGTGTTACCAAAGCTTTTGAGATAATTTATGTTTTAGTCAAGTCCTTGACGTATTATCAATTCAATTTAAAGGAACAGAAAAATTCTGTCATGTACACTACCGTTCAAACGTTTGGCGTCGGTCGGATTTTTTATGTTTTTGAAAGAAGTATCTTATGCTCACCAAGGCTCATACAGTAAAATTGTGAAATATTGTTATTTATTCCTGTGATAGAGCTGAATTTTCAGCATCATTACACCAGATCTTTCAGAAATCATTCTAATGTCTTGATTTGATGCTCAAGAAATATTTCTTCTTATTAGCAATATTGAAAACAATTGTGCTACATAATATTTTTGAGGATGCTGCAAGGCTAAGGGATAGTGTACAGTCAAAAGATTGTTCTGCAAATTAAACCTCTTCAGGGTCAAGACCCCACTGCGATATTATCCTGCTTATTATACACACACAAACATGCATATACACTCCGCTTACTACTTGCCACATAAGTAAATAATTTAACACAAAATATTAATTTGACATTCTATTACCTCAAGATGACTCGCAGTACCCGCTTGAGCGGTCTGTTATCAGTTTTAACAGTTGCTGTCATGCAATAACAGACTACCAGATGGCGCAGTTGAAGAATAAGAATTGAATACCGTAGAGAGCCGTGTATAAATCTAAATGAATTATGCATGGTTCTGTACTAATACATGGATGGACAGGTTTGTAAAAGGACTGCCAGTGCCAGGTAAACTTAAAGCTGACAATGAATCTACTTCAAACGTCACAACTACCGAAAACAGTAAACACACGAGCTGCGCGATGCAACAAAACTAAATGGAACCCATTATAATCAGTGATGCTGTTTACACTGGATGCAGCGAGACACGACACAACAAATCCCAGAAAGTAAACTGATGCCCCGTTCTATTTCTGACGTACTCCAGCGGTCGTGCAACTTCTGACACAAAGGACAAATGGATTTGCAATGTTCACTTTGTCACATCTAGTAGACTGGAGCCTCGAGACGGCCGTCACATCCAGTTGTAGACAAAAGAAAAGAAAATATGATGATGCATACCCAGTCCTTGGATTTACAAGTACAGTGGTGAGTAGAGAAGAGAGACCACAATGTGTTGTGTGCCTTAAAATATTAGCATCTGACAGTATGAAGCTGAACATGTTAAGACTCCACTAACATTACAAACACAAAGAGAAGCCCGTTGAAATTGAGAAGTTGTAGTACAGTATTAATTACAGTGATTCAAAGAAATCCTCGAGGATTTTGCAAGCAAGGTCATGTTTGAGAGTGTCTTTATGTGTGTGTGTGTAGATGGGGAAAAACTGTGGCAGAAAAAGTTTTGGCCACTGCTCCAACACCTCTGCCTTGGGAAACTTGATACACGTGAAATTTATTCCAGGTGTCTTAACCGAAAGAACTGTCCAGAGAACTCAACAGCCAAGTGAACAGACGTGTAAACTTTAAGAATGCCCACAATGCGGTCAGCACTCTGGATCACGAGCTAAAGAACCGTATTTCTGCCAGCAGCACTCTAGAAAATTTCTAGGAAGATTTCGAAGGACCATACACCACAAAGGCATTTTAAAGCTGCGTGTGAAGTGTGTACGTGTACCACACCCATGTGTCAGCAGGGTTTGGAGAGATTATTGCAGGGCTGGTGCCAACCACCTCATCTCCGCTTCCCCATGAGATGCAGACCAACAAATAAATAGGTGTTGTGTAGTACAACATACAGCTAGGGGTGAGAATCACAGTGATTTCCGAGACTAAACAGACATGCTTTGCGCTTTTCCAAATGCTTCAGGTCAGGAAATCACACAATTAGCAATTACTTTGACCAAAGCTTTGTTATATCTCTCTCTGGCTCTGTGAAGCGTTAAGGCAGTGGCGTTGAGACAGAAAAACTATTGTGCTTTCTGCACTAAACAATGGCTCTTATTTAGCCTGTGGGGTCCAAATGTGTGTTAGCTCATTTACTTAATGTCTGCCAAAAATTCCTGATATGGATCCCATTACAAAACCAATAAACAGCCAGACAGTGTGCCAGTTCTGGAAGAGCACGCGGAGGCGTACAGAATAATCCTGCCCAAGGCACCCTGCTTGTCTCACATGGGCTGCAGGAGCCCAGCGTCTTTGAAAAGTGAAGTGAAAAGCTCTTAAGACCAAACCGAGGTGGTCCTTCTGTATCCTCTAGGAAAAAGAAACTGCCAAATCAAAAAGTATCAGCCAGTTACAATAACAAAAGAATCCAACAATTGAATTGTTAAACCTCCACTTCACTAAAAATGTGTTAAAGAGTTATAACACAAAACATGTCAGAAAAAAAAAAAGAAAAAAAGAGAAAAACAACTGTTTAGGATGCATTAAATGAATCAAAACGGCAGTATCCTGAGAACAAAGTCAGCATATTAGATGTCTGAAGAGTCATGTGACACTGAAGATTGTAATAATTATTTTAAATTGTAATAAAATTTCACAATACTACTGTTTTCATTGTATTTTTATCAAAAGAAATGCAGCCTTGGTGAGCATAAGAGACTGAATGTAAATGAATGGCTACAGTGCCTTTAAAAAAAAAAAAAACTAACAAACTATATATTATCCAACTTAAGGAGCAAAGCTTTTCATGTCCAAAAATTGTTTTTTCTTGATCGTTTGAAATGAAAGACTATGAAAAGATGCTTTACCTTTCAAAAACACTATTGGAGACAAAACTGCAAAAACAGCTTTTTGAAATCAGGATGGTTGTTATGACAATGTTCTTACACATTTCATATTCAAAACCTTTAATGAGGTATAATTACTAAGCTTTAAAATTACAGTAGCAAAAAAAAAAAAAGGCCTGTTTAATGTGATAAAGGGCAGTTAGCATGGGCCATTTAACCATTCCTGTTAAATGCTTTAACTACATTGGTGGTTCCCAAACTGGGGTATACGTACCCCTGGGGGTATGTGAGGTGACAGAGGGGGTAGGTGAACAAAATGCTGAGTCTTGCCGTTCATTTAATTCTACCCCACCTTAAAATAACATTAAAATGGAGGATGTATTTCTAACAAACAAAATGCTGCTTCTAGTGTAAAAACAGGAAAATGGTAGCACCGTAAAAGGTCAAATACATGTTATCCAATCAAATTACCAAATTATCTTTTGTGGTCAAAACTGTCTACATTCACACAAGCAGCGTGCATGTGATAGGTTGCATGCAGAGTATGCTGTCTTAGCAAATTGCACCACATTACTGCCGTTCTCAATGCACAACATTACTGCCATTCTCAACAATGCACAAAGTCAGGTTGCAGGACTAGCTAGCATGAAAAAAATAAATATAGACACAGACTGTGCATAGAGATCGATTTAAGATTCAAACTCTCTTTGATACAAAAAATACCCTGTGTGTAAATGCATCTATGCAGCTTGTTCTACTGCAGTGCAAAGATGGCTTTTGTTGATACTGATTTCATTTGGTTGAAATTGATTTAGTTTAATTTATTGCTTTATTTATTATATTCATAATTCAATTAAATTGACAAAACATGATGCATACAGGGTTAGAAAACTTTGCCTTTATAAAAGATGCACATGAAAATCCCTTTAAAGCACCAAATATTGTCCCTTAATTGAAAACATGTGACTGCAGTCTAAGTGGAAGAGAGGAAGAGAGGGAGTACGCAGAAGGATATTATTGTTAAATGCCTCAGGGTGCACCACTCTAAAAGTTTGGGAACAATGAACTACACCTGAAAGCACTGAGAAGAATGGGAATGCTAGCAGATAGCTTTCACTAAGTATTACAGACCTCACTAGGTAAAAGGATCAGGGAGAGGACACAAAATGCATCATATAAATATAAATGCAAGAAACATTGAAAGTGAACCTCGAGGAAACAATGCAAAAAAAAAGTGTTATACGATCACCCTATGCAAAGCAGAATTCATGATATTGCATTCATGAAGTGTGGCAAAGCCGCATCCATCACTGTTGTCATCTGATGTCTCATCACTAGGGTCAAATCTGACAAAAAGAGACAATTTTCCAGTAACAATACAGTGGACTGAAACTGACGGCAGTCAAACACAACTGTGTCCCTCCCTGCAGACTAGGGTGTTTTTCTTTGATTTCCAGTGCAGTGTCAGTCATGTTCTGTGGCAGCAGTGTGTGTGTGTGTGTGTGTGTGTGTGTGTGTGTGTGTGTGTGTGTGTGTGTGTGTGTGTGTGTGTGTGTGTGTGTCAGTGTGCTATTTCCAGCCTCAATACAGCCAGACAGTGAGGGCCTCTCTGTTGCTCAGTCGAAAACCTACAACATCAACATAACAGCTGCTCCCCAACTAAAACCATTTCACCACAAGAAAAACATGCTGTATTGCATCTAATGGCATTTATGGAAAAAACACACACTGCTGTAGACACCCTACATAGTATTTCCAAGACAACAATTCAAACTAGATAATACAAAAACTAAAGCCAGTAAGGAGCGACCCAACAAACAACCAAAATTGTTTATCATACAACAACAGCGATCAAAATGTCCTTAAAAGTCAAACATTGAAATGAACTGATATTACCATGAACTCTATTAGCCCACCAATATGCAGAATTATTAACATGACAGACTGGTATGGTTAAACAACAGAAGAAGTGTGACTTATAGTTTGCATGTTCATGCTTTCAGCGGCCAATAATACACCACACACACATCACATTGTGGTCAAACCATGTTTATCTTCTTTGTAAGTGAACACATATTTAGTAGTCTGAGTCAAACAATGAGGGGCATCACATGGTTTGTTTCCATTTGTCTAATTAGGCTAGTTCTACTAAGTGAAAGGCAACCTGTGCCAAAATAGAAGGCTGAGCAGTGTCTTTCGTTAGAGATTTTTCTAAATAGTTTATAACGTGGCATGTTTATTCACGTAGCACAGTAGGCCTACTATTAAAAGTTATTAATGCTTTGGAGTGACAAAGAAACGTGCATGAATGAGAAAATAAAGAGCGGGATGTGCATGGTGTTAATAAGAGTTATACTGTGAATAAGATTTTGTCATTTTGCACAGTATCATTATTTCTGTGTTACAATAATTCAAGTCATCACAGAAGTACTGGGATAAAAGTTTAAAGTTCTGATATAAACACTGATGTCTACGGTAGCGACAATAATGCTTCAAATAAAGATGGTATCAATTACATTTTGTCAGAATCTCTAGTAAATTACTTATTTTGTTAAATTAGTTGTCTATTCAGAATTGTAGGAGACTTAGGATCTATATTTAAAAAATAAAAATAAAAATGTGATTCTCAATTTATTCAGAATCATGCAGCTCTTTAGTTTGATTGGATGTAGGCCTTAGATAATAAAAAAAAAATATATATATAGATAGCCCTTTAGAAATAATCCAGTTAATAAAAAGATCGGCCTATTTATTTTTCTATACAAACTATTCATGATTATGTATAATATTTAATTATTTGGATCAACATTATTCTTTGGTGCTTACAACATAAGAGTTGAGAACCACTGTTATAGAACACACTGTTCTAAAATGTTCATTTCACACCTGTGAAATTGTTGGCAACTGTTCTATAACATAGTATTTCCAAGGCATTAGCCCGCCCATCCAGAACTTGCCTCCAGACAATAACGCCATTTCTACAATAGAATCGACCAGCACTGAGTCACGCTGTGACAGCTTGAGGTTGTCTACTCTGGAAGTGTTGACGCTGCATGTCAATGTTCACTAACCACAGATCATCTGTACGCTCGAGGCTACACTTCAGCAACAGTAAAATGGAAGAATAGCTAGGACTTAGAATTACATTCAATGGAAATCCACAGCTAGAAAAATACACCACAAACTGAAAAAAAAAAGAACTACACTTATATATTATTAAAAAAACATCACTTTCAATAGTTCATGGTGCATTTTTTATATACACATACCATTCAAAAGTTTGGACTCAGTAAGATTTTGAAAGAAATGAATAATTTTATTCAGCAAGAATGCATACATTTATCAAAAGATAAAAGACATTTATAATATTTAAAAAAGACTTCTACCTCAAATAAACAATGTTCTTTTCAACTTGCTATTCAAAGAATCCAGAAAATCAAGTTTCCACATAACTATTAAGCAGCACAACCAGCTTAGCCATCACAGGAATACGTTATGTTAAATGTAATAAATAAGAAAAGTCATTTTAAATTGTAATAAAATTTCACAATATTACTGTTTTTTACTATTTTTGATCAAATAAATGCAGCCTTGGTGAGCACGAGACATTTCAAAAACACACACACACAAAAAAAAGTTAATATATTTAACATATAAAATATATAATACAGGTTTTATATTTGGTTTTAAATATTTTATATTTATATTTTATATAACACTTTATTTTGAAGGTCCATTCTACTACCTATATGTAAACTACCTTTGCAACTACATGTCAAATAACTGTCATTAGCATATTAGTAGACTGTCTGCTTAATATCTACAAACGCTTTATTGTGATGGTTCCCCAACAGACATTCTACTGATTATAAGTAACTTTCCAACTACGTCAACTTATTCTACTTACACGAACCCTAACCTAAGTCTATTTTTATTTAGTCTATTGACATTTTTAACAATGTCAATACTCTAAAATGTGTTAGTTGACATGTAGTTGCAAAGTTACTTATAGGTAGTAGAATGTCTAAAGTAGACCAACAAAATAAAATGCAACCATAATAAATCATGGAAAAAATATCTGTAGCCTTTATAAACAAGTTAGACGAATATTATAGGTGATGGAAATAAAATGATGTGGTC
The DNA here is from genome assembly GCF_963993115.1 of Abramis brama. Classification (NCBI taxonomy): domain Eukaryota; kingdom Metazoa; phylum Chordata; class Actinopteri; order Cypriniformes; family Leuciscidae; genus Abramis; species Abramis brama. Next base: position 10,249,374 of record NC_139967.1, on the reverse strand, counting down.
ATGTTTTATCAATGTCAATTTTCTTGAAAGCTGTGGCACTGTTATTATTACTTAGCCTATTTCTAATTCTGTACAAGCATACCAAGTGTATCTAATCAGAATCTAAAGTCTTCCACTTAACCGTTTAAAAGTCATGAAATCACGAGGGACGAGTACGGCGGAGAGCTCCAATGAAAAGCAGCTTTGGCTCGCTGGCTGTTTTTGGCTCATGCTAGAGGAAATATGATTATGCAGAAGGGGAACGGTTTCATCAGCACCTGGAGCGGTGCGTGAGAGGGGAGGTTAGGGCCGAAAATAGGGGGGATTTATGAAGTGAGCAAATACTTTAGCCCTGGCAGGAAGTCATTAAGCTGTAAGCTAGAATACAGAGAGAAGAGCTGGCATCTGCGGCGCTGCTGTACAGACTCTACATTTAAACTACTGTTGCGTGGTTTTTTTTAAGTGCCCCATAATGCTTTTTTGTAGTGTGTAATATGGCTCTTTGTGAATATAAAAGGTCAGCAAAGTTTTAAAGATCAAAGTGCACAATAAATGGAGAACGAACCGATTCTAAACGGCCTGAAACGAGTTGTTAGTAATTCCAGCCTTACTTCCTCCTCGAACCTACGTAGGTTTGTAACAGATTTGCATAATGCCAGCCTATGGTGTACTTTGATCTGCCCTCAAACACTGTAGTTGTAGCTGAGGCCTGGAAGAGTTTAATGCATGTTGAGAATACACTGTTTTCTGCGCTGAGAAAGCAAATCCACTTTGCATGCACTTCCAAAAATTGACAACACTGGCTCGAGTTGATACAGTAAAACCGACGCCATTATTACTGTTCGTATCACTGTGTATAAAAGTGCTAAAGAAGCCTCCAAAACTGAACTTCAGATATGATAACGGCTAGGGGTTTAACGACTTCAGATTTGTTAACTCAACATTTACGTGATTAAACTTGAGTCGACGTCAACGAGTCGCTGATGACTTCATTAATGAACAAATAAAAGCTCGGGTATATTTCATTTTCCACTTTTTGCTCCATCTCGCACACAGTTGAGTGTGCAAGCCTTTCAGTATATTCATTTGGCCGAGAGCGCGGAAAGACGCATTCAGTGTGCGTGCTATCTATCTAGTGGATTTTGTTTTCAAGCACTCAAGTCACTCGCACATGCTCTGTTGTGCAGACATCTGCGGAACTTGGTCAGGCGGACTGTATGCAGACGGCCAAAGCATGCTTTGGGCTTAAGCCTGAAACTCGAGCTGAGATTCGAATGTGGGTTGCTTATGTTGCGCCCTCTATAGGCCATGATCAGCAACTAGTCAGCGTAAAACTTAAAAGTTGACTGGCCTGTGCAGCTCCTACTAATGGCCACTTCGTATCCGACACGCACTATAACCGCTAGACCGATCACAACAGACTGGGCCATCTGACCAATCAGAGCAGAGCAGGCTTTCAGAAAGGAGGGGTTTTAGAGAGACCAAATACTTTATCAAACCATTTCAGACACTGTGATGACGCACTGTACATAAGAAAATGTAAGTATTTTTGACTTTGGATGCATTTAAATCTATTGTAGGAGACCTCCAAAACAAAATTAAGCAGCTTTAAAATAGCATAATAGGGACACTTTAAACAGTACATGCTCTAATAATCAACATTTAGCCAAACAATCAAGATGACCCCTCTTGAATTAGCAGCAAATGGCTGTGGTGAAAGGGCAGCACGGTCGCTCAACTTCCGTTTAATTATGCAGATGCTGACTAACACTAACACATGTTACTCTGAACAGACAAAGAAAGGGCATCATCCCATGCAAATGAGCTGTATACATAAATTGACCAGCCCGTCCACTCAGATTTGGAGCATATCTTTTTAATAAATCATCATATCCAGGGAATAACGTTTTTCAATGGGTCTGATGACCTTTCTTGCTGAGGCTCGACCAATCAAGATCCAGGTTAAATCTAAAGGTTATGCAGGCATAAGAGCCTTTCATTTCACACCAATCAACAAACCGCAAATGTACTAAAACATACAAAGGGAGGGAAATCGAGAGAGAAGGAGTGTGAGAGGAAGACAGGCCTCTGAGAACCTCTCCCATCTCCATATCTTATTTCAATGTGGGAATAGCACTCTCAGCAATTATTGTTAGTATCAGTCAGACCATAAAGGCTTTTCCCCATGGAGCCGAGGCAGCTATCTCACGTTCAGAGCAGGAGCTTGTCGACAATTGTTACGCTAATTGCTTTCACAGCAAGCGTCATTTATAAAGAAAACATGCTCTAAGACACACACGGAGACTCACCGTATGAGTGTACACACTACACACACATACTCTCTCATTACTACTGTGCCAACTAAGAAGCAATAATGTGCATGTACGACTAGGGTCGGACAATATATCAAATTGCCAATATAACCATGATGATTTTGCTGGCAATATTAAATAAAGCAACATTGTGAATATGACAATGGTTTTAATATGCTTTTTATTAGACCATTTATTTTCAGTCTTTCCATTATTCAGTTTTAATGTATGGATTTAAAACTATTGAACAATTTGTTTGTACTGAAAACAGTTACACTTTATTTTAAGATGACGTAGTTACATAGTACTTATTTGAGTAAGTACAGAGTAGTTTTAATGAACTACATGTACCTCTGTCCATCATAGCCTCCTAATCATCCTGATTGGCTTCATCATTCTGTCTCCTCTCCACCAGTAAGCTGGTGTGTGGTGGGCGTTCTGGCGCATTATGGCTGCCGTCGCATCATCCAGGTGATGCTGCACATTGGTGGTGGTTGAGGAGATTCCCCCTTCCATGTAAAGCGCTTTTGAGTACCCAGAAAAAGCACTATATAAATGTAACGAATTATTAAAATGTAACAAATTACTTACCACAGAGTTATGGTTAGGGTTTGGTTTAAGGTTAGTTACCTGCAATTATGCATAATTTACTGTGATTATAGTAAGCACATGAAGTAACGTATAACAAAGTCACCTTAAAATAAAGCGTTACTCTGAAAACTGTTCCCTCTGCGGCATTTTTCAGATTTAAAAATATTTTTGTAAAACTATAGGTAGGTAAATATCACTGCTCTTTACTGTTTCTTGTTAAAGGTTTACCGATATGGATTTTTTTTTTTTATGGCCAATGCCAATATCTTAGAGATCAGGGTGGCCGATGGACGATATAAAGTCGATATATGATATCATTATTTAATTTACAGTAAATAACACATGGTGCACATGGTCATTTTAGAAATATTTAATAAATTAGTAATATATAATTTGAACGATGAAAAACTTGATGAAAAAATAAACTTTTGAATTAAACACATTAATACTTTAGATAGCAACACCACTTAGGCTATTGGCCAAAAAGAAAAAAAATATTGGCAATGCTGATCATTTAAAATTCCAAATATCGGCCTTACCGACATATTGGTTGACTACTATTGTTGTATTGGTGTAGAAAAATAAGTAGGCTAAATACAGCAATCCATGATAGCCTATATACTTTGTCTGAAATAATAATAACATAAAAATGTCCCTTTTAAGCTATTCAGAGTTACTTCAGAGTCAATACACAAATATGTTGAATCTTATTAAAAGAAAAAATATTTTGTGGCCTTATGTGCCGTCCAAGTTACCAATTTTATACACAAATATTACATGATTTCATACTTACTGTCAACAGATTAAAATTGTGGTTATTTGTGGTAACTTAACAAAAAAGCCAATGAAATAAAGCAGCTTAAAAGTCATCACTTTGGTTAGATTCAGGCCTTGTTTGAAATATCTAGTCGACAAATCTAGAGGCATGATGATTTGAAACTTGTTTGGAGAAATGATTCATCAACGCCCAGAAACAGACAGAAAACCACAACCACAACTATAACCAAAAGCCCTGAAAACATAAGTCAGAACAGGCTCCAACAAGTCAGAAACAAGTTTATAGCAAACACTCACATGGTGTCAAAGGGAACTACCTGAGTCCAAAAAAAAATCAAAAAAAAAAATCACTCATATGCTCATAAATCACTGCGGAAAAAAAAAAAATCCTGAAATGTGCAAGTGTTTAACAGTAATAGTTTTCACTGAATGAGAAACCTGGGCTATAAGGTCTGCCTGTTTAAAAAGAAAACACTATATTACTTAATGAGCCACTTATGACTCTTCTCAATTTCTTTCCCATTATTTTTATAGCAATTTTCAGAGAAGCACTAACGCTAGTCTGTCGTTTTCTTCCCTGAACAGCTTTCTCAGCCAGCGGGTGCTTCATGGAGAAAAAAAAAGAAAAAAACCTAAATTGCTGGAAAATAGTACAAGTGGAAAATAAGCTGAATCAAACTCGGCCTTGAAAATGTTTATTGCTTACTGTTTACAGTCTTTCACAGAACATTGTTTTGTCTAACATGGATGTCAAACAAATACTAATGATACACTACATGACCTCAATTCAGTCTTTTAAAGAGCATCGTAGGTCATAGTTTTCATTAGCATTCACTTTTCTCCACCTCTTCATGTTTAGAACAGTTATAAATAGCTTATAGGCTCCTTTAGAGCAGCTAATGTGCAAGTGTGGACACCAGCTGGTGGAACGATTTTCTTTTAGATTTCAAATTTAAGTAGGCAATACAAAAACATCATGCTATCTATATCTAACAACATAAGAACAAAAGTTCATCATCATTTTCATTCCCTTGAACTAAAATCACCATGGAGATGTCACATCCAGTGCAATACTTTATTAAAAATTCCTGAGCTTCCAATATGAGCATTGCCTTCGTTTTAACTATTACACTTCTTTTTTTCTTCATCTTTTCATACTATAGTGAGGTCAAAACAATGGGTAAAACTAATAGTTACATGCAGAGATCCAACAGAATGAAGCAGAAATGCAAATGAAACACCTAATGTTCACATAGCAAAAACATTCAACTAAAATTCCAACTTGTAACATTAAACCCAGAGAAATATATAATATAACTATAAGGATCCTGTATCCAGCACAACCATACAAACACACAAGCCTCTTCGTTCTCATGAGGGGGAAATAACTGCAGCTTTCTTATCAATTAAGTACTTCATTACACCGAAGGACTTAAGGAGCTGGGAGGCATTATGTAATTTTGCTAAAACACATCTCAAAGCTTCTACCACACTGCATCATATCCCACAGCTGACATTTAAATCATCCCTGAAAATTCATACACACGCAGGTAAGCTGATTCAGAAGCAAATCATTAAGCAGTAAACAAATGCATCTGATGGATTTCTTTTCCTTTGCCAGATGGAGAGCTCTAGTCACTTAACAGTTCATCAGACATTCAAAATATGAGGAAAAGTTCAAAGAGAGAAGCGTTTATCTGCAGTGGCCTGAATTACACTGCATGTGGGCGGATTCGATCCTCAAAACGATCATGTCAACTAGAACATCTTAATACTTACACAAAGTGATGTGCTGTTCACCCTACAAACAACACATATGAACCAAACTGTACACGTTTATGAAAATGTAAGCAAGCCAATAGTAATCATGGTAGGGAATGCCTATTTATCAGGGTCATATGCCTGAACTGTGAACACCTCTACAAAGTAGAGAAATTACCACTCAATTAGCACGTTAATGTTTAAATTAACACAAACCGGCTTTTTTATTTAACCGCAACACATTCAATAAATCACTTGATCCTGAGAGGCACTATGACAACTGTTTTCATAGTCAATGTAGAAGTATATTATGTTTGTTTATGTGACTGAGCCCTGTTTTACAGTTCACTGGTCATGTTAGGCCACTGTCATTTGTCATGAATGTACTCACACTTGCTAGCCAATAACTTCAGCTATACAACTCTCCGTCAACTCAAGGCTGTTTGCACAACTGTGTGTGTCTATCAGTACAAAAAGATCAAACACACCGCTTGATGAATCAATGATCATGTCTGGGAACACACACTCACATACAAAGACTACACACTAAATAAATACAGCCCACATTGAGTCTGACGGTTTGTTTACAGCACTTCATTTGCGGAAATCTTGAGACATAATGATGCTTTTTAATCTACATATGGGACAATGATGTGGTCAGGGTCTGAAATGGAAATTATACAAAAACAAGTAGAATACACCTATGATTAACTTGTTTACAATTTCTGAATGAAAAATGTCAACTGTCTGAACACTGTAAAAAGACTGTTGGCATAATCCGAATAATCACTGGAGCTATTTTGCTTTTAAATACTATTTTAGTCCCCGTGTCAAGGTCATTAAGTTAAAGAAAAATATAGATCACATATTTTGCACAGGCCAAATAAACATCTTGATATGAGCACATTGAGTTGTGAATGGGTAGCTACTCAAGGTGCAAATGATTTTACAACTTGGAATAACAACAAAAACTTGGAACATCTAAACTGTCATCTCGAACAACAACATTTTGTCACAGCAACAGTAGCCTACAGTAATGACAGGAACTGCATGTCAACAAGTGTCATTTATAAGAGACATTTACAGCTACATAAAAAGCCCCCAAACCATAAAAACCACAACTTCCCGATATGTCATGAATCATGATTTCAGCAGCCTGGCAAACTCAAGTCGATATTGTTTCTCTTGTTATTCAAACAGGAGCTTCAAAATGATTCATTGTATTCCTCGAAGTGGCCTGCCAAACACTCCTGACACACTTCTGCAAGAGTGACAGCGAGCAAAATCAAAAGCCGTGACCTCTATTACGTCACTATCACTGTGTTCTGTCATCATAAACGCTCACTGGCAAACGGAACTTCTGGAATGCGACACTGTGACAACAACACCAAACACCTGTTTAACACCCTCAGAAGCGGTTATGCCATCACAGCCGTTCACAATCGTATAATGGAACACACACAAAAACTTGAACCGTCGCAGCGGCCATAGACGGTCAGACGTGTTCAGAATATTTAAACTGGTTCTTACCTCGAGACGGTCCAAACTGACGAAACTGGCAATAGCAAATCCATCAATAATATCCTCCTCCTGAGAACTGGACTCGCGTCTCTTCCTCCGGGGGGGTCGCGGGGTTCTGCTCGAGGATGTCGAGCGTGGCGGAGCGTTTTTACCGGGACTTCGCTCCCGTTCGGAACCAGACGAGGGGCTTCGATTGCGGGTTTCCCCGGCGCGTGCCTCCCGTTTCCGTCCCCTCTCGCGCTGCGAACGGGATCTGCGACTCTGCTTCACTTTCCCTTCCATTTTAAAAACGGTGCGATGTCCTCCCCCCTCCCCCCCGTAAAAAAACAAAAAAGAAAAAAAAATGACACTTGATCACGTAAAAACCAGTCGATTCCACACAATCAATACAACACATCCATGTATAGCCTACTGAAGCCTGTAAACAATTTACAGTATGACCTTGGATGTTAAGCTCCGTAATGTGATAAACAAACAAATGTGATCCATGCAGGTTAAGGCGTGTAGCCTAATCCAAACCACGGCGTCACAGTATCGAAACGCCTCGCTTCATTTAAACAGGTGCAAAATGGCTGTTTAATTACAGTAGCGTGAATTCCACGCGCACGGCAACTTTGTTGCAATGGTATACAACAACATCAGTGTGTGTAGATACTGCAGACCGCGCGCTGGATTCATGACGCTGGCCCTGCTTTAATCTTCACCCGATTCATGACCCACTGTGCCAGAAACCAAACAAACAGGCATCCGCGTGTTTGTCAAACAATTTAAAAATAGGAACTTATTGTATCGCCAAGTTTCAGCGTGAAGAGACGCCACGAAACCATCCGAGACAACACGGTCCGCGTCAGGCTGAAAACGCTGTTATATCCCCCAAAGATCCTTCTTCAGCACACAATCCACCAAAAACAAATCATATCCAACCAGGAAAAGAGTTGGTTATCCAGCAGAGAGTAAGTTGAACGCGTCCATTCCTGAACGCTGCCCGCGCGCGCTGCTGCGGCTGAAGGGAAAGACGTCGGCGTGTTTGTCGGAATACGTGAAGCTTCGCTAAGTGGCTTTAAAGAGACAGCGGATGATTCACATCTCCTCTTCTCTCTGTTCTTGCTCGTCAGAAATCGCACTGCGAAGTGTAAATGCTCGGAGTCTAGCAAACTGACGTACTTCCGCCACTTCTGCGATTGCCAGAGGAAGTGAGCTGCTTTATTATATTACTCCGATGAACTTATTTTTTCGTGGCATGTCATTTGCAGGGTGTTTGTCGTCTGTCAGCGGGTGGAGAGACGCGCAGTTAGCGAGCTGTCAGCGGACAAATGCGCATCAGTGCAGTGCAGACTGCTTCAAAAGCCCACACCGAGTGTAGCCTAAACACTCACTCTCCCTTATTATAGCACAGAGAGCTTGTGAAGTAGCCTGTCCACTGTTGGAGTGTAAAAACCTTCCACCTAGTTGCATGAGGCATTAAAAGGAAATTATTATTATTTTTAAAAAGACATATCTATGTATCTAGCCTATCTATCTGTCCGTCTGTCTATCTGCCTGTCTGTCTGTCTGTCTATCTATCCGCCTGTCTATCTATCTGTCTGTCAGTCAGTCTATCTATCTATTTATGTCTGGCTATCTGTCTGTCTATCTATCTATCTATCTATCTATCTATCTATCTGTCTGTCTGTCTGGCTGTCTATCTATCTATCTATCCATCTGTCATTCTGTCTATCTATCTCTACCAGCAGTTCAATACTTCTAACATCATAATTCATGTTCAATATTTGCTTTAGTGTTTGCACAACTGAGGCATTTTATGTGCAATCATGTCCTTAAACTATTTTAAAACCGGTAAGTTCTGATTAACTGTGAATCAGAATGTACTGTGAGTATGTACACAACTCATTCATCACATTGACATGCCCAGTTTAGATATGTGGACACAAAGCTCAACGGAGGAAACTCACGAGACTCTTCAAGCCACACTCACCACACTCAGTCCTTAGGGAAGGCATTACTATAACAGCAGGAGATAACGGAGGTCTTTGAACTCACTAAAGTGCCCACAATCACACATCACTCATTTATTCAGGGGAATCCATTCTTTTCGGTTCAATTGTTGTATATGACACAAATAAATAAAAACAAAAATAAGGCCTCCCCAATTAATTATTTACACTTAAATGGCAGGTGGCTCAGTAATAAGTCAGATGGGTTAACCATGCATATTACTGAAATGTAAATACTAACATATAATGTACTTATGTAAATAGCACACATGTTGTCACAGAATAAGTGCACTTAAAATAATATCAGTACCATTCTGTGCCATTTACTGTCATCACAATTAGTGCCGACTGTTCATTCTCAAGCACTTCTTGTAAACCTGCATTTAAGTGCACATGATGTCATGCAGCCCCAGAAACATAAACTTGGCAACAGGTCAAAGTGTGTTTTTATTTCACATCTGCAGTCTGGGTCTTAGCTCATTTTTCCATATAATAATTCAACGTTCTGTCTGCAGTTATAGGCTCTTAGACACCGTGAGGTTGCCTTAAGGCAGCAAGCGAGCATCTGTCCTTTAGAGAACACACACACACACACACACACACACAGTCTCAAGATCATCCAAGTCTTCGAGACTTATAAATGATTTATTTTACACCCCACTCTTGCAATAATGTGCACTGCTATCAGAACTACATCGCTGTGGGCTTGTCGAGTCTCATGACAATCAAATCTATCTATCTATCCATCCATCCATCCATAGACAGAAAGAATGATATATGGAAATAAAGAACAGATCCATACATCCATCCTTCCACCCATGCATGCATCCATCCCTTTCTTTCTTTCCTTCTTTCTTTATTTCTATCCATTGTTCTTCCTATCTATCTATACATCTATCTTTCTATCTGTCATCTATCTATCTATCAATTTATCCATCCATCCATAGAGAGAAAGACCGAAAAATGAAAAAAAACAGATCCATCCATTTATTTTCTTTCTTTCTTTCTTTCTTTCTTTCTTTCTTTCTTTCTTTCTTTCTTTCTTTCTTTCTTTCCATCCATCCATCCATGCCAAGAAATTCAAGTCATCCCCTCAGCAATGTAACTATGTTCAAAATGTCTTGGTTACACTTGCAAAAGGTCAAACTCTGCTGGACTGAATGGGTGAATTGGAAATGAAGAGTGTCAAGCAGGGTTAGGAGGAGATTAGTGGGTGTCTAAGATATATCATTATCACTGAGGAAATATAAACTGAATGTGAGATTGACTCCATTTAAAGAAAGGGTTTGAAGCAGAGTTTAATTTAACAGAATGCATCACCCTAAATTAGTCATTCACTGAACTGAAATGTGAAAAGGTGTATACAGTAAATGTCAATGTAAATGCCATTTAAAATGTGAATACAGCTTTCTTTCTTTTTCTCTTTCTTTCTTTCACACCTTTCATTGCTTTACTCCCAAACTGCATTGTTGTTTTGACTAATCTTTTCTCAAGAAAGGCACATAGTCAGGATCAGTCAAAGGCTTAGCTCAACATTTTTGAAGAAATTCAAAAATGAATTCTATTGATTTTTCGCCTCCCAGCACCTTCAAGCTAAACTAACATCCCGACAGACTGTGTTATGTCAGTTCAGCTTTTCTTTAAAGATATCTGCACAAATCAATAAGGCTTTGACTGAGAATATACAGTAGATCCCTGCGAGAAGTGTGGACAAATTCAACAAACCTGGGCTTTTGATTGATTCTGTGGAACATCCTGATGCTTATCCTCTTAACAGACTGTGCGGTGCTTTCTCTGATAACCATTTGTATTTTCCTTGATAACAATCTGGCAAGTCAGAGCCTGAAATCGGAGTCGGCGCAAATGTGATGACTAAACGCTGCGAGCATTTCATCCGTGATGATCTCTAAGGAGAATGTCAAAACATGATGCCCATCCTTTTTCCCTGGACGGCCCCTATAATTGCTTCTAAAGAAAACAGTGGAACTAACAGTAGCAACATTTTCTCACGCATTTCGCAGTTCAAGCAAAGAGACAAAAACACATATAAACACACTTGAGGTGATACAAAGACAGACACAGTATGTACCGAGTAGAAAGTGTGAAGAGAGAAACGCAGCCTGACAGAAATTCAGAGCCATGCTAAGGAGACTGTAACTGAACCCAAGTGGCTGTCCTCACTGGATTGGGTAAATAAATTATATCTGGCGTTTTATAAATTTCATGACATTTCCAAACACTTGCCATGTGCGTGTGTGAGCAAAAGTATGTTGTTTCCAAATATTAAAGCGGCTATGTAAATTAATGTGAAAATCAGCTCAGTGAAGAAATATTTGGAAGAGCTTGACTTATCAAAATGTAAATATCAGTGGGAGAAGAAATTGAGAACAGGTTAGCTGCATGACTGACTGAATCTGATTAAAGGAATAGTTCACTTAAAAATAAAAAATTCTGTTATCATTTACTCACCCTCAAGTTGTTCCAAACCTTGTATGAATTTCTTTCTTCTGCCGAACACAAAAGAAGATATTTTGAAGAATGTCGGTAACCAAACAGTTGATGGACCCCATTGACTTCCATTGTATTTTTATTTTTTTCCTACTATGGAAGTCAAAGAGGTCCATCAACTGTTTGGTTACCGACATTCTTCAAAATATCTTCCTTTGTATTCAGCAGAAGAAAGAAATTCATACAGGTTTGAAACAACTTGAGGGTGAGCAAACAATGACAGAATTTTCATATTTAAGTGAACTAATCCTTTAAGCTCCTTAGAATAAAACTCTTGTAACTAGTGGTCAAACAGTGTGTTTTGATACTGGAAAATGACAAATCTGCACCAAAATGCAGTAAAAAAAAAAAGTCTAATGTCTAACTGACACCGTATTACAACTAAATGGTTTGAGTGACAGCTGACGTGCAACACAAGAGCGTCATGCACTTCATTCACATACAGTAAGAATGGAACTTCTTAAGCCAGCAAATTGCTGGAGATGATTTGCTTTTGCTGGCATTTTGACACTGGATCCTGTTCGTGCATGACTTCTAAGCAGAATAATGCTGTTAAACGTATAGAAAGCCTTTATGTCGGAGCGGTGGCACAGAGGGTGTTGCTTTGGTCCTACCGTTTGAAGAGCTGCTTGTAGGGAACCTAGTTTGAATCTGGCCTAGGTAATTTCGCAGTCCTGTTCTCCCCCTCCTCCCCCTGTTATTTCCTGTCAGTTCCTGTAATATAAAGGCAATTAACATGAAAAAGAGCATGTATGTGTGAAAGCATGTGAGACATCTGAGAACTGACTTCATACATCTAAAAATGTATGCACTCTAAAAATACATCCACTCATGTCAACAATATATCAAAAAGCTTCATACATTTTTAGATGTATGAAGTCGGTTCTCCTGTTTTAACAGAGTATCTTTTTTTCAGCAAAGATGCATTAAATTGTATCTTCATATTTATAGTATTACTAAAGATTTATTTTTTAAATAAATGCTGTTCTTTTGAACTTTCTATTCATCCAAAAAGGAAAAAAAAATCCTGAAAAAAATGCATCACAGATTCCATAAAAAAACATTAGGCTGCAACATTGACAATAAAAACAAATGTTTATTGAGCAGCCAATCAGCATATTAGAATGATTTCTGAAGGATCATGTGACCCTGGAGACTGGAGTGATGGCTGCTGAAAATTCAGCTTTGCCATGATTGAATAAACTACATTTTAAAACAAATTCAAATATAAAACAGCTAAACTGAAATATTTCACAGCATTTATGTTATTACTGTATATCACAATATTAAAGAAGCTTAATTAACTTTACTCAACTCAACTAAATCACCCAAGGGAGTGCTGCTAGCAACCAATGTCGATGATTTCAAATTGACTAAATCTATCTAATAGACTGTCACAATGCTAATTCGTATAAGCACTCAATTAAAGTTCATGCCTCAACATTCCAGAGAAGACAAAAGACTCAGCTACAACCTAACTTCAGAGAATCCTTACAATCACACAGAGGAATTCTGGCCCTCTGTACATCAGTTCGGGTTCCCTTCTATCCTGTGTAATAAAGAGAGGATGTGACAGAGGTGTGTGAACATTGCAGTGCTTTCACAGAACAGAGATGAGAATGGCCTCTGACTGTCCTCCCAGTGGGGATCCTCAGTCTAGCATTCTATGTCTCTGTCTTGCTTGCTTTCTTTTTCTCTCTCTCTCTCTCACGCACACACACTCCCTCTTTAGTTAAAACCGTGTTTCTGTTATCTAGTATCAAATGCATCCTTCCTGCATGCATTCAGCCCAGCATTTGCTTTGATATATGTCACTTGCTGGGTTTCTCAAAGAAAGTCTTGCTTTTTAACATTCGTGTAATGCATAATTCCTTTACCCTCCTCTGTCTGTCTCAAGATACTAAACCCACGCTGCTTTTTCAAGGTGGGTGAGTGTATTTGCTGTTTTCATTATGAACACTAAAAAATCCATTTCACTTCCTTGCTGAAATCATGTTTTCAGTGAATATTTCACTAAAAGAGGACGACCACTCTGCTGACAAACAGTCCTAAACCAGCTTACCAGCTTACTTGTTAACAGGTCATAGCTGGTTTGTTGACTGGTATTTAAAGGTAGGGTAGGTATGATTTTTATAAAAAACTTTTTTTCAAATTTGTTTAAACTGTCTTTATATACCAATACATAATTAAAATGTAAGTGCTCTGAAAAAGAGAGTTTAAAAATCGAGTGACTGTAGACCTTTTAATCTGCAATAAACACAGCTCATTATTTCCATCCGGGACGAAACAATTGATTGGTTTGGGCGACTGTCACTCACTCTCGCAACCATGGCTACCACCACTGTTGCTAGATCTGCCCATATGCGCGCGCACCCGTTTGATTTGAGGGGAGTGCAAGAGAGGCGCGGAACCTACGAAGAGTAAAATTATGGCAGAGAAAAAGAGCATTCAAAATTCAAAGCACCTGCATATGCAGTCAGCGAAGGCAAACAAGGCATAAACTACTTCCTCGGACCCTGGTTGCCCGCACTCTTGAACGACCTCCTCTGCTTCGCCCTCGAGCCCGGACCTGTCCTCGAACCGACGATGCGGTACTTGTCACCGGAGTGTAACGTTAGTCCTCATCAGAGTCAACAATGTTTTCATCATGGAAACTCTTACATGCAAAACACTGTATATGTTATGAATCTTACACGAAATTCACCTTCATCACAGTTTAACTGATGGTAATGGAAAAACGTGTATCAATGTAACCTGTTTTTAGCTTTGCCTTATAAATATAGCTCGTTACCTATAGCCTAAATATAGCTTGTTACCGAAACAAACAAAATATTAAACTTTACCAGTATCGATATGCTAGCTTGATAGTGAGTACTAAAAGCCATCTTATTTGTTTATATTTATAGTGATAAAGTTAGGTATTTTATTACATGTGATTCTGACATGATGTCACTGCATGCACTGCGCTCCTTCCTCTGCACTCGTCTCAGGTAAATAAATGCGTCTTCCTGAACCTGAGCATTTGGCGTCGCGCGTTAATGTGTTTTGGGGGCGTGGCTTTGGAAGGAGCCCAGAAGGGAGGGGGTGGAGTGAATGGAAATAATTAGCTGTGTTTACAACAGTCCTGAGAGGTCTACAGACACTCGATTTTTATACTCTCTTTTTCAGAGTACTTATATTTTAATTATGTATTGGTATATAAAGACAGTTTAAACAAATTTGGAATGTTTTTTTTTTAGAAAAATCCTACCTACCCTACCTTTAAGTTTTTTCTTTGGCATATTTCAGCTGGTCAGGTAGCTAAACACCAGTTTGACATATTTTTCAGGGTTAATCTCCAATTTTGGGTTTCCATGTTTTATGGGGACTTTCCATAGACAATGATTTTTATACTGTATAAACCTTATATTATATCCCTTAACCCTAAATATAACCCTCAAAAAAACAATTTAGTATGAATCATAACCTGTAAATCATACCAAATTATGGGACCCCCATATATGAAAAGTAGTACTATTATTATTAATCACGTTCTGATACATTTGACCAGCAAAGCTAATGTTTATGTAGTTAACATAGTTTGTATTAAACACCTCCAGACAGCACCAGCAAATAATTGTTTCCCCACAAGAAAAAAGAAACAAACAGAAAGAAATGCACGCAGTAATAATCCAACAGAAACCAAACATATATGAAACAATTGCATCTGGAGAGTGGCTCCATTGATCCCTGCACACAATGAATTGGTTTAATTAAGAGAAGCAGTGTCCTTGCTAATTGATTCCTTGCCTGTGTGAATTACCTACACGCAAAACAACCGGTGACTAATGACCCATGGAAATCTCGCTTTTACGAACTGGACACACCGCAGGCCAAACTTACTCCACAGCTGACCGGCCCCATGCCACATTTGTGAGGTTTACTGAGCTGTTAGCGAGACCCGCTCTCCTCGATCAATCCCTCCCGTACAGTGCTAAAGGCTCTCATCAATTATGAATCAATCAGGGAGAGGTGAAGCTACCATTGATCTGCAGAGAGAGAGAGAGAGAGAGAGAGAGAGAGAGAGAGAGAGAGAGAGAGAGAGAGAGAGAGAGAGAGAGAGAGAGAGAGAGAGAGAGAGAGATAGAGAGAGAGATAGAGAGAGAGAGTTGTTGTTGATTTTCCCAAAGCTTATTAATGATCAAATTATCCCTCATACTTTTGTTTATGTGAAGTCTCAGTAGAGAGGAGGGAAAGACAATAACTCAATCGCTCATTTCCCAGTCTTGTGTAAAGAGAGCAGGTTCATTACCAGCGTCATAAACAAGGGCCGCTGGGTCCAATGCTTCCTCAAAAAGAACTGAATGAAAATAAAGTATATATAGTACGAAATAATATGAAGTATGAAACATGAAATCTAACAGTGTGTAAAGCCAGTGGCAACCTGTGTGAAATAAGAAAGTATGGAAGCCCATTTCTGCTACAAAAGAAAAGAAATCATACTTTGGAAAACAAACTATGCGCAAAAAAAGCAAAAAAGTAAAAAAACTTGTGAAACATCATGTCATAATAATTGATTTAAATGCACAATATGTACGATTTGGACAATATGTAAGATTGGATTAAAATATCCACACAAAAAAACACTAGAACAATGTTATATATTTTGTTGACTTGTGTACTGTATTATCCCAAACGTTTCCAACAATGTTTAAATCAAGATATATTAGCAATTTTAACCAGTGTAAGGTTGTGTGTCATTGCGTCGCCAGTCAATGACATCATATCTGGGGCACCCTCGATTTTACTTCTGTAGAAACCATGGAAACACCAAAGATGCTTTAAAGGGTTAGTTCACCCAAAAATGAAAATTCTGCCAGTAATTACTCACCCTCATGTTGTTCCAACCGCGTAAGACCTTCGTTCATCTTCGGAACATAAATTAAGATATTTTTGATGAAATCTGAGTGCTGGATTTTTCACTTCTCCATAGGCTGCTAGGTGACCGAAACTTGCTGGCCTAGAAAAGTTATTAAAGAGATCGTTAATATAGTCCAAGTGACTACAGTGGCTTAATCTTAAGTACATCAAGCGACGAGAATACTTTTTGTGTGCAAAAACAAACAAAAATAACGACTTTATTCCACTATTCATTTCCTTCTCTCTGGGCCTCGTAGTGTTTTTGCGCAGCGCGTCTGTGTTACACGTCACCACGTAGGCTCACTATTGGCCGACGCTGGTCATGTGTGTGATCACTCACATTGGCTGTGCACTTGTAATGACACATCAAGGATGTTAAGAGGCTAAAAGCAGGTTTAAAACTTGCCCCATTTAAGTCAACAGGGTGCAAATTTTAAAAAGAGGATAACACGGTGTAGGCAACACCGATTTTTGTCGTTGTTGTCTGTACTGACAGCACTCCAAATTTACAAAAAAATTAGCTCAATGTTAAAATTGACCGGAGTTCTCCTTTAATGTAACAGATAGATAGACTTCAATTTAGTCAGAATTAATGAAATATCTCTAAACAAGAGAAAATTCAACAGATACATATATAAACATAACATAATGAAAGGCCATACAAAATATTCTTGTAGCTATATTATTGTGGATATTGTTTTCGTAAAATACATTTTCTTTTTTGTATCTCAATTGTAAAGTGTCCATGAGCTATGGAAAGGTGCTATAAATTAAACTTTATTATTATTATTACATTAAAATTCAATGCATTGAACTGGGTGAGATTTCATTTTAATACCTAGTAAGTTAATGTTAATATTATAGCATTGGTTGCTTGTTGCTGAGGTAATAATAAGGTAGCCTTTTTCCTGCTTAAACATAGACTCCCATGGACACTTTTCAAAGAGAAATGCTCTGTTGGGTTTTGTTATATCAGTCATCAGGACTCCGGAAACATCTCAGGTGTCTGATCGTTTGTGTGTCAGTGTGTGCACACCCACAGCGCAGTGGTTAGCCACAGGAAGTTACAATAATAACAGACCAAACCCACCATACTGTCATGTTCGCTGCACTCATCACTGACAGCATCCCTGGCATTCTGCAGGGGAGTCATGGAAACCTCTGCGCTCTGTTCTCCTCTCCAGGACTTTCTCACCTGGGTTGGTAAAATAAGAGTGGCGTGAAAGTGAAGTCATTTTACTAATAGATTGTGCAGGGTTTTGCACTTACACACACTACAGGATATGACAGATGACACCTCACAAGCTGCAGATCAAAGGTCAAGATGTCTGACACATTCCACTTCAGTGACTGAGATGCATGCACTTTAAGGCCCTTACACTGAATTTCAAAGCTTATTTTGGCGTTTACACATGATTTATAGATGGATATTTATCACATATAGTCTCATGCAGCTGACTGTCATATTTCCTAGTTCACATTGCAGCTTGTTCTGGGCAAGAACTGCCTAATTAAACAGGAAGTAACGCTTTCGTGACTCATTTTGACTAGTTGATCAATGTGTGACAATATCATACAGCAAGTCCGATGCAACATGAATATTATGCCGCTTGCTCATAAATAGTGCAAAAAACAATCATGCAGCCATTTCGGTCAGCATTTGGGTGACGCTTGATTTGTTTTAGGGCAGTTTGCTAGAATTTTGGTTCCAGACCATCATAGATATTTGCTTATAGTGTGCTTTGTAAACACAACATGTACGTCTCATATTTACTTCATTTTCACTTTTACATAATATATTTGGTCACCAAGGAGAGTTTATATTAACCAGTGCAAACTCTGGGGCGTTTAACTCTAAAACAGCGTTTTAGAAAAAAAGTTGCCAGTCAGCACCAGCATATTTGATCATTTTCACAAATGTTTAATTGTTGTATTAATAACTGAACATGCAATATATCAAAAGAAAGAACGGAGCCTCTGCTTAAAAAAAGAAACAGAAAAAAGTTTTGTTCTAGCTTCACGCATTCTTTTTTTATCAACATATGAATGTGGGTGTATGATAAAAAAGCATTTTGAGCAAAAACCTGAGAAAATCGCTTTTTTTTTTGTCAAAGACTACTATATCATAAAGTCTAGCATATGTCTGGAATCGGATTCAGAACGATGATCAAAACATGGAGTAGATCGAGTCCATCAACAACCCCAAAGCTTGCGCAGTCGTTAACGTAACGGTACCTTCCTGGGTCGACATTTCCTTCGGTAACGCTAGGCAGTTTTGATTTATATGCTGTTTAATGTTGATGATCGCTTTATTTTACATTTGCATAACATCAGAGAATGTCTAATAGGAAGACGGGCTCTGATAACATGCTATTACTTGTTTTTGCTTCTTCTTCGTCTGTGTTTTGATTTGGAGATTCGGTAATCTTTCAGAAGATGTGTCACGTCGCCCTCTACCTTAGGCTATAACAGTGAAAACACGGAAAGCCGACAATTTCCGTCAATGGCGGGGAGGCGTTGTCTCATAAATGACGGAAAATTTAGTCAATGGCGGAAAAAGAGTTAAATAAACACATAAATGGGTCATTCCTGGTATGCGGTGACATTTTGGCTTCATAAGTGTTGGAAAAAAAAGTACATGATTTTCATGTTTTTAGCATTCTACCAAAATAGTGACATGTTTACCTATAAGGAATACATATTGGTCAAGCTCAGGGACTCAAAAAATAATAATTATGGGTAGATTGTTCAGACACTGTCCATGAAAATATTCCACCCTGTTAGGGACATATACATAGTTATCACAACATGTTGATAATGTAAATGTTAAACAATAATGAACCTTTCTTGGGTAGTATATGTCCCTTATGCCATCTTAGAATTTTTTTTTCTTCTTGAAACAAGCAAAACAATTTTTGATGAATAGTATATGTCTTGATTATTAAAAACAGGTACTTTTTGTGCCCATTTTTGCAAATAATATGGTAAATAATATAAAAAAATTGGCTCAAAAACATATATATGCTGTTCGTACTCCTCACCTCACAAAATAAGACAAAAAAGTATACCAAACATTTAACGTTGCTGTCAAATTATTATTTAAAATGACTGGTCTAACAGGGTGGAAAGGAGCATAACAGGGTGGAACGGAATATAACAGGGTGGAACACCAGTGTTAAAAGGTTCAGTGGATGAGCTTTTTGTCATTGTCCTGCATGGTTTGCCATCAGTAATGTGTGTAATTGCACCTATATAATACTGTTTCAAAACAATAAAATAAAAAAAAATAAAAATTTCCTTTGTGGGAGGGACACAAAAAATAGCTATGTGGTTCCTTATCACAATCAATCATGGTGGCTAAACAATTCTCTCTTCAGATGGCTAGAGAAATATTTACAAATTAGAGAAGACAGACATAATAAATTAAATTTGTATTTATTTATATTTGATTAAAAATAAAGATACTATAATTAATTTGAATTAACTAGATTAACAAACATATACAAAATCCCATTAGAATTTCCACCCTGTTAGTTTCACATTCCACCCTGTTAGGTTTATAGATCTAACAGGGTGGAATCTAACAGGGTGGAAAATTCTGAGCTAAGTTAGTCATAGCTCTTTGAGTGATCAACATTTAGCTAGCTAACCTTCTACAGATGAACAGAACTTTTATAACTATGTCAGATTTGTTTTTACATTTTTTTGATAGGACAAACATTCTCACTAACAAAGCCTAACAGGGTGGAACTTTAAGGGTGGGACAAGCAGGATAACATTTCAAAAACAACAAAAAAAGTTAGGAGTGAGAGTTGAAGCTTATCTCAGTTTGTACAGTTGAATTCAAGCGGGAAAAAGAAATGATGTCACTTCTTGAAAATGGTTTTAATGAAATTGCAGTCGGATTTGGAAGGCAGAAAAGTGCATTCTAACAGGGTGGAAGATGACTTCAGGGACGCAGTAATTGAAGAAATTTTTAAGAAAAATACCTATATTTTCACATGATTTATATGTATGATTAGAGGCAGTTTAGCCTAGCTAATAACACAATTTAAAAATATTTTGAGTTTTTTGTCATTTCATGGTTTATATTTCTTGCAGAAGTTGATTACTGTGCACTGAGGACATGATAAAATTGAATGCATACATCAATTAAAATTGTGTAAAATACAAAATAGTATTTTTAATGTCTATTATCTCTGTTTAAATGGTAAAGAATATTTAAATCTACAATTTAAGCCATTTATTATAAATATGTGACTACTTTTAGAGAAAATATGAGTAAATAAATCATTGGGACAGGAAAGTCACCGCATACCAGGAATGACCCAAATAATAAATAAATTAAACAAATAAAAACAAATTAGTGCATGTCAAGAACGTAAAAAAGTTCAGAAAAAAAACGTAAACTGTCAAGAACGTAAAAAAGTGTCTCAAACAAAACCCTAGATCAGGGGTGTCAAGTTTTGCAGAATTTAGATCCAACGCAGCACCAACACACTTGCTTGGACGTTTCTAAGCTGTGTCTGAAATTAATTATCTCACAACTATATAGTATTCGAAAAACAACTCCAAAAGAGTAGTATCTTAATAGTAGGCTATCTTAGTAGGCTATCTTAAACTCTGCAGGACAGTGACCCTGCAGGAACAGGTTTGGACACCCCTGCCCTAGAATATCTTCTAAAGATTCAATGCCATGAACCTCACAAACTCTATTAAATCCAGTGTCTAGTTCTTCGTAAGAAGCAGTATGGCGACATGCAGCAGGACTGATGGAAACCTGCACATAGACTCCTAGAAATAATCAGGAATAACAATCAGGGTGTTTACACAACAACAATATAGCCTACTAAAAACGGAAAAGTTTTTCCTTTGCGATTTTCAAGTAGCCTACAGACGACAACGTTGTCAAACAGACTACTAAAACTACTAAAAACGCTGTATTATGCTGCCAGGCCAGTAGTTGGCGATGTCACTTTGTAAATAAAAACACTGCACGCCTATAGACTGACCACGTAATACTATGCATCACATAGTTTTATTAAATACTAATGCATTATGCATTTATCACAAGACTTTCACCATCTAGGAACAGTGCTTTATATGAAGGCCAAATGTGCCAGATCAGCCATGCAATTACATGGCAAAAGATTGTGCTTTGTCATGTGTATAAAGTCACCTTCAGTGAGTGTCCATCGGTCCCTCTCTAACTCTCAGGTTAGAGAATGCACACAGATATGCATGTGTCTTTGAGTTATGGTGTGCTAAGTATGCAGAGTGTTTATCAGCAGGCATTTGAACTCTCCTGCCCTTCTTGGAAACAGGCCACACAGTGAGACCACTGTAAAATCTCAGATTCATGAATTATAGAGCAACCTGAGCTTTAAAAGAATGCTGACTTGTTCGACTCTAATGCGGCATGGACACATCGAGTATAGTATAGGACAAATTGAACCAGAGTATAATGAATTCCCTGTAAACCTGCAGTACCGTCTGCAGGCCATGTTCCTATCGGCCTCTGCGCTCCAATGAGAAAATGATTTATACGCGTTTAGATTTTGCTCCCGAGGCTCAGTGCTTTGGGGTTTTTTTCTGTTTGTTTAGGTGACGTAATGTCACAACGATTAAAATGAACTTTGATCTTCGACGTATCCTGGGAAAATGGGCAGAGGATCCATTCTAAGAAATGTGAAAAATACAAGCTGTCTGAAATAAAGGGAATGCATTTAATAGTTTTGATCAACCATAGCATGTGGTTCAAAAGAGAAAAGAAAAAAAAAAGACAACCAGAAGACAACCAGATTTGTAGATGAAGTGATCTTTTCATCTGACATTTCATGGATTCCTCAGTTCATATGATTTTGATCATGAAAATTATTTTCACATTATATAGCCTACACTAAGCCTTTTTATGATCAGAAGCAATCCATTTTATTGAATTATAAAAGTATTAAACTGAAAAGAATAATAATTTTTCCAAAATCTTACTGATCCTAAACTTTTGAACCATAGTATATTTCACACACTCACACACGCGCACACACACACACACACACACACACACTGTAATACAGTTTTTTTCGATTGCTAAACGACAGTGCAGGGCTGCCAACTTTTGAGTTTAGCTTGGAGTGAGATTTTTTTTTTTTTTTTTTTTTGGTGAGGGGGGGGGGGGGGGGGTATGTAAAAACAAATATTGCATGACAATAACTGTAATTGTGATTGTCAAAACATTTGGTAACTAAATAGAATTTTATGAAGTTTAGTGACAACATGTTACAATGTTTACATTGTACAATGACTGGTATAGGATACAGTTTTTATTATTGCTTGAGAAAAATGTCAAGATTTCAATTCCATTCTTGTGATTTGATTCCGATTTTGATTCAATATGGACTATTTTGGATACATGTTTATTTTAAATTTTATTAAAAAAAATTATCTCACCAATGCTGTAAACATAGAGGGCCTAATCTGCTGGTATTATTAAAGGTTAAAAATAATATTAAATTAAATATAATGCAGTTTTTGTTATAATAACAATTATTTAATGACATAAGTAAAAATATAATAAATATGTAATATAGTGCTCAGCAAAATCTCCTCTCTGGCTATTTTTTCTATTTAATTAACATGCTATGGTCGTTAAATGGCTTTCCTGAGGTAAATGTAACGTTATGTGACATAATTGTTCTCCTGCTGTTATATTGACCTCTTTCCATGGTTGAAAAACACTAATTGGTCGATATTATGTATACTTTCGGTAAGTTGTACTGCATCTTTAAATAAAAAAGTAACAGATGATCGGTTCACGTGCACTTGAACTGAGGCGCTCAGCGATCTGTCACGTCACATTTACAAGCGCCAAAGGTATTTTTGTCTGAATTTCGTAATAAAATTGACGGAATCTAAGAGCTGAGAATTAGTTTAATATTAAAAGTACCTCTTTGCTCCACAATTTTTCTGTGCGTGAGAAAATGGATGTGTGGCGTGAGAGCGTGTGAAAAGTGTCAATTGCGTGAGTCTCACACTCAATGCGTGAGAGTTGGCAGCCCTGCAGTGAGCACAACTGGAGCTACATGTGCAAAACTCTAACTACAGTCTGCACTACCAACAGTCACCTGAGCTAAACAGTTCACATCACCTGCAAAACTCATTCCAAGCAACACAACTCCTAACACATGGCTCAAAACAGGCTCAGTGCAGCCAAACACTATGCACAACCCTCACTGAGATAACACACACTGTCACTCAGAACACACTGAGAGTAAAAACATTAGCATCAAACACCAATACAGAAAATACAAACTTTTCATCTTTACAGTTTGAACAATTTCAGTGACTTCATACAAAGTAATATTTTCTTCAAAGAAAAGAGTGACATTCTTTCACATGATTTATTTAAATTTTTAGAACATAACAATTCTTTAAGGTAAATGAAAATTAGCAGTTTGCTTCAATAGTCTATAGTAATTTACGGAATTACAGTAATGAGAAAAAAAAGGTAGAAACTAAAAGTACATACTGTAATTCGAACAAATAATTGAGGGACTAATCCTGCCTCTCTCTAGCATCAGGCCACAGGTTTTCATCAACATCACATCTAATGTTCTCTCTTGCCATGCACCTGGGGAAGAACCTTCTGGAGTGCCTTATCCATCCCTGGCTTTCTGAGCTCTACCTATATATATATATATATATATATATATATATATATATATATATATATATAGCCTATGTATGTGTGTGTGTGTGTTCACTAACAAGTCTAAAACAAGACACCTGCTTAGCCTTTCAGCTGAAATTGCAATCAGCAGTGTTTGAAAGGCACAAGGCTGAAATCTATTCTGTTTTGAATGTGTGGTTCACAGTTTTGACAGCGTTAGCATCTGAACAAAGTGCTGTAAATCCACAGTGTTGTGCAGGTTGTGGTTAAAGTCATCGGATAAGTGTGTAGAGTTTTGAAAACTGTGTTCAAGCAATGAAAAACGAACTAGAGTTTGGTCCACATGAACTGCTGCTGTGCAGACTGTAGTTAGAGTTTTGCACATGTGACTCCAGTTGTGCCCACTGTCGTTTAGCAATCGAAAAAAACTGTAATATTTCAAATAATATTGATTGTATTTTATATATATTTTTAAAATGCCTTGTTGAGCATAAAAGACGTTAAAAAACATTTTTGAGTCTCATACTGTTTATTTTTTCTACCAGTATATGCATCCTATAGCTGTTTAAGCTATGCACTCTAATGTTTTGGGAGGAATGCAGCAGAAAATGAATGGTTAGCATTATTTACAACCAGTTAATTGAATAGCAAAAATCCATGCAGTAATGTGTGTTGCTGTAACACCCAGTAGTGCTGGCTCAGGGCCTGAGCGAGATTGCCAGGAACAGTAAATTGTCTTTGTGAGACCGAGTACTATGAGAGTGTGTGTGTGTGTGTGGCCTGGTAAACCCTACATTATGGGGACAAAATGTCCCCACAAGGATGGCAATATCCAAAATCCTTGTTCGTGTGGGGACATTTTTTGGTCCCCATGAGGAAAACGGCTTATAAATCAAAAAAGTGATGTTTTTTTGAAAATGTGAAATTGCAGAAAATTTTCTGTGATGGGTAGGTTTAGGGATAGGGTTAGTGTAAGGGAATAGAATATACAGTTTGTACAGTATAAAAATCATTATGTCTATGGAAAGTCCCCATAAAACATGAAAACACTACGTGTGTGTGTGTGTGTGTGTGTGTGTGTGTGTGTATATGTGTGTGTGTGTCCTTGCTCTGTAGTGCTAAAAGAAGAGTGTCTGTGCTTTGGAAAGTTACTGGCTGTGATTAACGATTGTACAGATGGTTTGCAGCTACCATTTACCATGGGAATTAATCCCAATATTTACAATAGAGAGAGTGTGAACACCCTCGCACATACTCACAAATGAGTGTTTGATAGCTTAACGAGACGTAACATGCTTCTCTGCTACCTACCTACACACACACACACACACGTGCGCACACACACACACACGCACACACACACACGCGCACACACACACACACACACACATGCTTAGCTATGTAAATGGTGACAACATAAGACCGCTGATGTTTGAATTATTTAATTTATTAAGAGTAATTTTTCCAAGTAAAGACATCCCTAAATAAAAACAAAAGATAGCAAAGTAAACATACACAAAGCATAAACATTCATAAAACACATGCACTGAGTCATAAAGAGATTTATCCCTCGGACATTGTAATTGTAAAAACAATCTACAAACCAATCCTCATATCTCCATAAACTGTTATAATCTATTTCATATTGCCAAACTTAGCGCAGACTTTTGATAGATTAAATGTTTAAAAGTTTATTTGATTATTAAATGTAAAATCTAAAGTTTGTTAATTGAAATATATATATAAAAAAAACAAAAAAACATCTAACAGCAGATAAAATAATAATTTGATCAATTAGTGTAATTTCAACAATCTTTTACAGCCCTCCAACTCAAACCATCTAGATATACGATATAACCATCCTTTGAGAACATGATTTGTTCTGTTTACACTACACTTTATAGATTAATTATACAAATGAAAATATCTTGGTTCAAGTGACGATAATTCAAGATATACAAATACCATTCAAAAGTCTGGGGTCAGTAAGATTTTTTTTTTTTAAATACCTTTAATCATCAAGGATGCATTGAATTCATCAAAAGTGACAGTAAATGCATTTCTTATAAACATTTACAAAATATTTCTATTTCAAATAAATACTGTTCTTTTTGAACTTTCTACTGATCAAAGAAACAAAAATATCAAGCAGCACATCTGTTTTCAACACTGATGATAATAATAAACGTCCCTTGAGCACCAAATCATCACATCATATGATTTCTGAAGGATCATGTGACACTGAAGACTGGAGTAATGATGCTGAAATTCAGCTTTGCATGAAACTGTTATTTAAAAAGTTATTTTAAACTGTAATAATATTTCACAATATCACTGTTTTTATTGTATTTTTGATCAAATAAGTGCAGCCTTAAAGACCTCCTTCAAAAAACAAAAACAAAAATTATATTATCATAATTATTCCGAATTTTGACTGGGAGTGTATATATTTACTTTTAAGTGACGTGACTTTAAAGGGGATTTATTACAACCAACAACAATGATTTTTCACATTTTAAATGAGTGCATATTAACTGTTTAAGATGATGTGTTTAAGTTCAAATGGATACAAGCGTTCTGACATGCATCTAGGTATAAAGCAATTAGAATGAATGTAAGAGAGTGAAAGTGCTTTATCTCCCTCCTGTTCTCCTCAAACTCCAATGCAATCAATCCCTCACAGTGACTACGGCAGATGAGAGAAGCGAGAAAGAGGACAGAGAGGGACAGAGGAGGAGATGAAAGGGAAAGCAAAATGCCACCCATGCAATATAAATGCAGAGAAAGCTTGTAGCTGCTGAGCCTAATAACTATCAGCCCAGGCTCAGTCCTGCTTTGATGGCCCAATCTTCTAAAGTGAAACAGGTCAGGATGAGAAATCCTGAGAGAATCAGAGAGGCTGACAATCTTGTCAAAGACTTACACGCGCACAAACAAACAAACACGCTCACAAAAAGAATATAATCATCAGTAGCCTGAGGGGACAGAATAGAGAGAAAATATTTTCAGTTTATGTTTGCTCACACACGGAATCAATGAGAATCTTCTCAAAAGATTTAATCTTCTGTTACTCGAACAAGATGGCTTTGCATCTTGGAATTTCTCCTCACACAAAGCTATTGTATGGCTTCATAAGACTAGTGCACAAGTCATATGCTCTTTATTAGAGTGCTTTTACTGTGCATTTTTGTCCTTTTTGGAGCTCTTTGAGCCCCAGTTCTCATTCATGTTCATTCATAAAAAGCAGCGTGAACACTCTGCTAAACATTTCCTTTTGTGTTCTGCAGAACAATGAAAGTCACATGGGTTTGGAATTGACATGAGAGCGAGTAAAGGATGACGGTTTTCATTTTTGGGTGAGCCAGTCCTTCAACTGATTATCCCAAAATCACAGGTGAACCCTATAACAACATGACAGATTATATTGTATATGCCATAACGGTTAATCAGCCTTTTGACTAAATGGCTGTGTTTATGTGTCAAGGATTACAAAATGAAAAACCGATGTCAAACACAATGCGACTGAACAGAACACAATGAGGCACGATAAAACAAAGCAGGATGATAAATATTTCTCCATCCTCTCTGATGTATTGTGTCTCTGTCAAAACAAACAGGAGCTAAGAGCCAGAAGCAGGAAACAGGCTGATGAGATTTGCACAGTGTGCTGTTATGGCTCAAACAATGGGGCCGAACAGACGAGAGCGGCCCAGTGATTCCTCACCGTCGTGCGGTAAACACAGCAGAGTGAAGGGGTTACAAGTATACACATCGTGATTGGTCAAATGTCGCTTTCAACTGGACACAGATTAAGCCTGGATCTTGAAACCTAGACTAAAAGGTTTTTTTTTCTTATTCTGTTATATAATATTATACAGGGGCCCAAAAAATTATTTGGACAAACTTTAAAATGTATGTATGATAAATAAATCATAATTTTAAAAAACATGTTAAAAATACTGTTTTGAAATTATTATTTTGATTTTTAAAATTGTTTTAAATTTAAAATATTTACAAAAAGATCTAGAATTATTTGTTTGCAGATGCATTTTGTTTTGCAATACATTATCTTTCAAAAGTTTGGGGTTGGTAAGATTTGTAATGTTCTGCGAACCCTATCTCATGGCAATTCGTACGTATTTTACGAGGTGGCTAATTCGTACAAATTCATATGACCTCACTCGTACGAATTCGTAAGATTTTTGCTAAATCAGGCATATTTTATGAGTTGCCCAATTCGTATGAATTCATACGAATGACCTACCCCTGACCCCGCCCCTAAACCTAACCGTCACTGGGGTTTAAACAAATCGTACGAATTAGCCACCTCGTACGAATTGGTCGTGAGATAGCGTTGCTTCTGCTCACCAAGGCTACATTTATTTAATCAGAAATACAGTAAAACAGTAATATTGTGAAATATTATTACAATTTAAAATAACAGTTTTCCATTTTAATATACTTTAAAATGTAATTTATTTTCAGCATCTTTATTCCAGTCTTCAGTGTCACATGATCCTTCAGAAATCATTCTAATATGCTGATTTGCTGCTCAAGAAACATTTCTTATTATTATCAAGGTTGAAAACAGCTGTGCCGCTTAATATCTGTGAAACTTTTTCAAGATTAATAGGGAATTCAAAAGAATAGCATTTAGTTGAAATAGAAATATTTTGTAACATTACAAATGTCTTTATTTAACAAGGACAGATTAAAAGGATCAAAAGAAAAATAATCTTACAGTAGTGTATTGTTATCTAATGCAATTAGATATAGGGCCTGTTTAATGAGGAATTTTTCAGGAGTGACTTAAATACCCAGATTCTTTTTGGAGCTATATTATTATATAATTTTCTGTAAATTCGCATTCTTATACTGGATCGTGAAAACGATCAAAACAAAAAATAAAAATTGGCTTGCCTATATCAGGAATCAAATCCACTTAGGTGTGATATCATACAGCTTTTAACTGAGCAGCAACAACAGGCCTCTTGACCGTATGGTCGCTAGGAGAAACTCTTCAGCTGGAAAGGAGGAAAACAGAGTAGAGGAATTGTTATGGTTCCCTGGATGAAGCCGTGTACAATGTGGATCATTGAGCCAAATTCACTCACATACTTGGATGGAGTCCAGAATCTTTCCAAGACACATATTTCAAGAACTTGAGCTGTGAGCACAGAACAAATGTCACTGACTACCAGCAGCACCATCAGCTCATTTTAGCATTCACATTTCCTTTTAAATTAGGGTGCATAGTTTCTAGAAAGGGCAAGTTGAATTATTAGATCAAGTTGCTGCCAGTATGATCATTTTATACTGCATGAAATGGTTTAAAGGTGACATATGTATTTTTTTCAGTTAAAATACTTTCCCTTAACCCAGTTAAATGTGCCATTCAACTATGAGTAAGCCTTTAGCAGGTTGAGCGTAAACACTGTGACTCTGCTTTCAGTGCTTATCCCATTTATGACTGACAGCTCTCCTGACACGTTGAGAGAAATTGCGTGTAAGGTGTTGTGTGTGCTGTGTGAACATGATGGCTATGTTGTAGTTCTAGACTACAAACATTTCAATTGCAGAAAAACAAATTCAGTATTCCTCAAAATGAATAAAAATAGTGAAATGCAAACTCAGGATATTTACAGAAACCTGCAATAATTAAATATGGTAAATTACACAAATATACTTTATGTATTTAATCTCACTTTATTAACCAATGTCTTTGCTGTTGATCTTCGATGATCCAATTCAACCATACCAATAAGCAATAACAGCTTTAGACAAACATCACAATCGTGTTTCATTTTTTTGAGAGCCTGCTCACTGCAGAGCAAATGGGTGGAGCTTACGTCTAGCTCCTCCTTGTTAGACGTCCAGCGAGGAGGAGCAAATGTAATCTGGGCCTAAGGCCGTGTGTCCACTAAAGCATTTTTAGCCAGCTGAAAACGCTAGGCGCTCTACTGAAAACGCTTTGCTTGTTATGATGCGGAATATCCGCGAAAGTGTTACTAGTATTTCATTTCACACATATTTTGTTTCTGTGTTGATTCTATATTAAAATGTTGATACAATGTAACATATTTTCTCTGGCTCTTGTTTTAAATTATTTTGTTCCGTTATTATGCTTGTTGTTGTCATCTGTACTTAAGCAGAATGTGGCGGTTGGTCGGTGTGGTATTAGTCCCGCCCCTCCTCCACTGTGATTGGACGGTTGGGTAAAAAGTGACCGTGATGAGCGCTGCGTTTTACCCAAAGTTGTACAATCTTCAACTCTTGGCGACCTGTAAAAAACGCTGAACGTTCAGCGCTTCAGCGTGAAAAAACCGCTCAGCGCCTTGTTACGCTCATGCCGTTTTAAAAACACGCCATTCCCATTGAAAACAATTGGAAAAATACGCCAGCCGCGTGAAAAAACCTTTGGTGGACACACAGCCTAATGGTTGGAGCTAGAGTATCCAACCACACCCTAACATAACCCTATCTACAACTCTATACCTCCACCCCATTAGACGTCCAGAGAGGAGGAGCTGGACGTCATTTGACTCTGCAGTGAGTACCACTTGTTTTTTTGTTTTTTTATTGCTGAAGTAACAGTGTTGCATTTTCTCCTTAATCCTATTCTTCTGCAATCCAGAATGACAGCAGAGCTGAATGGTTTGATTGAGCTGCGTCCTCTACTGTAGCCTACAGACGTGAATTTGCATTTCTTTTTACATTTGTGTGAAACAGCTTTTACATTTGCCAACATAGAACTTTTGTTTTGTTGTGTGTAACATGAGTCCAGCGGGCCAGTGGAGGACCACCGGTGGCAAAATTGGGGGCCCACTGGCGGACACCGCCGGCGTTTCACTTGCGTTTTGCTCATCATTATTCTAGCGGACCACTAGCGGCGGCCGACGGTGGTCCGCTATCGTGCTGCTGGTTTATAATAAGTGTTTTTATAATTAGTTACTGTGCTAACCAAAATTCCCTTACACTATAATGGATAAAAAATAAACAATGTACAACAGTCTCAATAGCAGTTGCAAATTAATTTTTTATTAAATTCATTTTCAGTGAACAGATTTAATGAATAGCCTACATTTATCAATTCTTTTATTAAAAAAACAAACAAACAACCCCAGCCCAAGTGAGAAAAAGTAACGCAAAAGTAAAAGTAACTAATTGTGGTAGTTACTTTTTCATAGAAAGTAATGATTTACACGTAAATCATTACTTTCTATGAAAAAGTAACTAGTACCACAATTAGTTACTTTTTTTAGGGTGTAAAGAGCCGTTCACACCAAGAACAATAAATAATAGATAACTGACGCTCTCTATGCTTTCTCCGGTCTGCTGTCAATCCCAAAATGCACTACACGAGTGTGAAGCTCGACTTCCATAGGAATTAATTGAAAACGCTCGCTTCGTGCACCGTTAGATCGCGCGTTGCGGTTTCAAAGCGTGTACAACGTCATTGAACGTTTTTGCTGCTCTTGTTGCATTTACACGGCTTTAACCAGCAGATGTCCTCAGCATGTGTAATCAATCTAATAATCTAACAGTGAATTTAGCTGAGGTAGTCAATATAGTGGAATAATTAACAACACCTCTTTTTCACCGCAACTTCAAAGGAAGCAATACATCGAAACAAGCGCTGGATGGAAACCTGAGGTAATAGGGTCTACTTCTCACCATTTATTCAGACGTTATGAATGATTGTTTTTCCATATCCATTTTCTTGAAAAGGGACTTGGCTTGTCTCGGCGATTAACTTCTCCGCAATGTCATCTGCCATCTTAAATGCGAGAGCCCTTAAAGTCGGCATGAAATCAAATTTGACAAATCTTCTTTTTATATGTAGCCTAATATTGTAGTGTTTATTATAAATGATTTATCTGTGCACTTCATTATTTTTTTAAAATTCATGTACCCTTATAATCTTTAATCAAAAACATTACCCTTCCCTCCCCCCTCGAAACGACCTCTCTTCTCTTTTGGTCACGTGCCATGGCGAAAGGGTGCGGCCAGAGCCGATGAGGGTGCGGCTATCGGTGTCTGTCTCGTTTCTGCTCTCGAGGGTGAACTTGACTTGACTCATCTTGGTTCGCGGGAGGCTCATATAAATATGAGCTGATTCCTGCCTGAAAATTTAGCCACAACTGAATGTAAACTGGCATTCAAATCTGCCTCCATTTTGTTTGCAACGCCCAACCTCCAACGATCCAATCAATTCCCGAAGAACGAAATCAAGCCCCGCCCTACATTTTTTTCTAATTTCAGAAGCCGTTTCACTCGGATATACGTCACAACAAGGAAAAAATGACAATCTCAACTTCCGTTTCATGCCGACTTTAAGTTAGAATGGATTCTGATTGACTGTCAGCCTGTCCGTGTTTTGTCGTTCAACAGCTGGGAAAAAATCGTTACAAAAGCGATCCCACGATATTGTTTCTCTATATCGTTATCATTATAGCTGTGGTCTGAACTCTGCTGTTCTTTAATATTGATAACGATTTTTAGAACTATATCTTTATCGCTATTGTCCTTGGTGTGAACGGGCCTTAGCGCAATATTGTAGCCTAAGGCATTACTTAAAAGTAACTTTCCCCAACACAAATGTTTCCACAAAATAAAAGTAGGCTACAACAACGAGACACATTCTTACAACATTTCACAATTTCCAAAAGCAATGCTAAAACTATAATCCATGTCTTGTAATATCAACGCACATAGTCTTCAGTCAGCCAACAAAAAATGCCTGCTACATCTTAATAGATTCCATGTTTGAGAAGGGTGGAAAGACTTTGGCTTTCTCATGTTGCTATCCTTGCCAGTGATAAGCAAACCAGTGATAAGCAAACCTTGGATATTTTGGAGGGAATGTCAATGGTTTATGAATTGCATTTGGCAGTATATTCTGATTTAAAAGAAATAGCTACTAAAATGATCTCCAAGAAATAGAAAAAAAGGGTGAAGAAAGATGCTAACCACAAAAGTTTAATTATCTGATTTCAGTTAACTCATGGTGTTTTAAATAACGTTCATGCAACAATGATTTTCAGCTTCATACGATATTGATTTTATTGTTAAGTGTCCATTTAAATGCATAAATTGTCAAACTTTCATATTTGTTGTGATGTTTGGCAGACAGCCTTATTTAAATGGACTAATAACTGCACCCGCTCTATTGATGTTCGCCTCCGGCTTGTGAATACTTTATGCTCATGGGTTATTTGTCATTTAGAAAATAATATTTATCCAAAGACAGTCCATCTCTAGTAACCTATTGTTGAATGGTTTGCTTAGGGGCACAACAGCCCCCCTTGAGCAACTGTTTAATAATGATCACCACATCTGGGGTTTAAACCTTATCTAGGTCTTTATTTTATTCAGTCACTACTTTATATGAAATACTCATCAAATATAGCATTACCCAAGCCTCAATCCCATAAAGCAACAATTAGATATCAAATAAAGCATGCTGCAGCATTTGATCTATTAAAACACATATACATCTTCAAGACATTCAATATTTTCATGCACATAAAAAAAACTAATCAGCACAAATGTTTTCAACATTGACGATAATAAGAAATGTTTATTGAGTGCTAAATCAGCATATTAGAATAATTTTTGAAGGATCATGTGACAAGCAGTTATTTTATATTGGAATAATATTTCACAATATTATGGACTTGGTGAGCATAAGTTATTGCACCCCAAACTTTTGAATGACATGCAAAGGAAGCTTTACAATAATTATAATAGAAAATGTTTCTGAAAAATAAAAGTATAACAATGAGACATTTCTCTACTAAAAATGTACAAATTACATATTTGGTTACACTTTACAAAGTGAACTAACAATGAACTGTTATTTTTTTAATTTAACTAACATTGACAAAGATCTATAAATACTGTACTGTAAAAATATTGCTTTGTGTTAATGCATACTAATGTTAGTATATGGGACCTTAATGTAAAGTGTTACCACAAATTCTTACATCCTGAATCAATTTTCAAGTTTGTTTTTATTTACAGTATATAGCACATTTAAAAACAGCAAACATGGCTGACCAAAGTGGTGAACAAAACACAAGATAAAAAGACAAGGGCAAACCACACATTCATGACAGAAGCTCACAATGAATTAAAAGCTAAAGAAAAAAAGTAGGTTTTAAGATAAGATTTAAAAACTACGGTGACCGGGAGGGGACATGTTCGGTTCACTTAGTTTTGTCGTGGCCACAACCTATAAACTCGTGGGAACGTGATAATATGTTGTTGCCACGAGATATTAATTCGTGGGAACGTCTTATTAAGATGTGGGAACGTGATAAATCGTGGCCACAAGATCATTTTGTTGAGGTAACGACATCATTATGTCGTGGCCACGTGATGTAAAGTCGCGGCCTCGAGATCATATGTTGAGGGAACGATATATTTTTCTCGTGTCCACGACTTCATATTTTGAGAGAACGACATCTATTTCTCGTGGCCATGAGTTATGTTGAGGATACCACACCGGTCAATACTGTACATATACAGCAGTCGGAGATGACTGATGACATTTTACTTTGAATTAGGAATGTCATATAAAGATTTAGTGCAGTCTCTGGCATTAAGACATGTAAGTGAAAGTTTTTTTTAATCGGAAATTTGCTGGCTTAAATGAAATACTCGGGTCACGAATAAAGTCCCGTTTAAGGCAATAAACAAAAACAAATTATGAGAAACTTAAATGAACAAATAACAAAGTAAATTATGACCGGGGTAAAAGGAGGAGCCCGTATCTTGTGTGAAGATTCGGTTCCCACATGTTATAAAACTGGTAGTCACGAGAAACGGATGTTGTTCCCTCAACATATTAACTCGTGGCCACGAGAAACGGATGTCATTCGCTCAACATACGATCTCGTGCCCACGAGATATTATGACGTTCCCATTATGACGACTAAATATCATGTTGCTATGAGTTTATATGTTGTGGCTATGACAAAACTAAGTGAACCAAATATGTCACCGTAAAAAACAGTTAAAGACTGTGCCGATCTGATGTAAACCAGAAGGCTGTTCCACAGCCAGGGCTGGCAATAGCAGAGGCTCTATCTCCTCTATGCTTTAATGGTGATCTGGGGACAGATAAAAGTCTCTTATCACCAGACCTCAGATTTCATGTCGGATTGTATGTACAGAGTAGCTCAGACAAATAGCTCTGTGCCAGATTATTTAAGGATTTAAAAACAAAGAGAAGAATTTTAAACTCAATCCTAAAATGCACAGGTAGCCAATGCAGCGATTTCAAAATTGGAGAAACGTGATCAAATTTACGTTTTCTTTTGAGGAACTTTGCAGCTGCATTTTGTACTAATTGGAGACGAGCAATAGAGTATTTGATCATGCCATAGTAAAGAGAGCTGCAATAATCCAAACGAGGTGTAATGAGCGCATGGATAGCAATCTCTAAGGTTTTCTCAGACAGAGAGGATTTAATCATAGATAGAAGACGTAGCTGAAAGAAACAAGAATTAATCACCGCATTTATTTGTTTTTCAAATTTGAGGTTCTGATCCCAGAAAACACCTAAGTTCTTAATGCAGGATGAAGTAAAAGGAGCAAGGTAATCCAGGTCAATGTTACTGCTCATAAAGTTTTCATGGGGGCCAAAGTCTATAACCTCATTCATTCAGAAATAAGAAATTTTGAGAAAACCACATTTTCACTTCATCTATGCAAAAAGAGATTTCAGAGCTGCATGTTTGTTGTGTTTCAGAGGTAAAAATTTGGGTATCATCTGCATAGCAGTGAAATGATACACCATGCTTTCTGAAAATGGAGCCCAGAGGAAGTAAATACATGGAAAAAAGCATCGGTGCGAGAACTGAACCCTGCGGCACTCCACAGGAGAGTTGAGCAGGCAAGGAAGAAAAATTACCCAATCTAACAGAGAAACTTCTATTTGTTAAATATGATTTAAACCAACTGAGGACAGTTCCCTGGATGCCCACAAAACATTCTAGTCGGGATAAGAGAATTTTATGATCAACTGTATCAAAAGCCGAGGTTAGGTCTAACGGTATAAGGATCACAGAGTCAGTCGCTAACAGTATATCGTTAAAAACCCATAATAAAGCCGACTCTGTGCTGTGCAGAGGTTTAAAGCCAGACTGGAAAGTTTCAAAAATTTGATTTGAGCTAAGAAAAGACTGGAGTTGAATGAGAACCGTTTTCTCCAATGCTTTGGTAATAAAAGGAAGTGTCGAAAATTATTCAAATCCCTATTATCAAGTGAAGGTTTCTTGAGAAGAGGTGTAACGGTAGCTTGTTTTAGGCTATCAGGGATAGTCCCCGAGCACAAGCATTTATTCAGAAAAGACACTAAACATGGTCCAACTTAATCAAAAATTTGTTTCAAAATACGGGGAGAAAGAACATCATGACAGCAGAAGGAAGGTTTCAAATGGTCAATAATTTCTCTGAGAGACAGAAGAGAAACATTCAATACTTTCATGTGAAACTTGCACCGTGAAGGAAAGTCAATGTCCTCTACAGTATGTCCTCTGTGTCTCAGTTACTGTATTTGGCATTGGTTTTAATTCGGTCTTATGTGACCGTGTGCGGTGAGACAAGTGCTCCGTCCCCGAGGCGAGTCACAGCTGCTACTGTGGACAACATAGATGCCAGTTTCAGAGATGATGGCATGATGGCAGCGTCAGGCTGCCAGGGGCTCCTGCAGAAAACAGCAATGACCTGGCTGATGAGCCTAAGATAAACTAATCCCCAAAAAAAGAGACTAAAATCAAGGCCAAACATTTTGACAAACAAAGAGATTAATGTGTTTATTGCACTTACCCACTTTCCTAAACCAATCCAGTGTGTTGCTCTTCCTCATTTGAGACACCTGGACTGCTTTCAAAGCCTCCCACAGACCCAGCGCTGTGTGGCGGTCCTGTTTCTTTGTTTTTTATTTGACGAAGAGTAAACTCAGACCCGAGTGAAGAGAAACAGAAACAACAGGCTCGAGGCTGTGGGCGGCAGCATCACCTCGCTTTAAAAGTTATGAAATAAATCAACAGCATGCAATCTGTTAAAACACAAACACACACAGCCTTTTCTGCATTTCCGAGAAAAAACTCTGTGTGCTGCTGGCTGCAATGTTGTGGAGAACACATCTTTCAAATCCTGAGGAAGAGGTTTGCGTGTAGCCATCGGCATTATTCATTAGCTTGGCACAGGCTTGCTGCAAAAGAGTCAAACTGGTGGCATTACTCACAGGCTCGCTGTAGGGTCCCTCCACAAGAGTGGTTTTATATGTGTGCTTTCAGGAAAGCCAACACATGGGATGGATTACACAGGCATTCAACTCTGCACTCCGCTTTGAGCTGGATTGAAACTTTACTCTAAAAGTTGAAGGGTTTTGGGTTAGTGGACAGTGTGTGGCACAAAATAATAGTAACCTTAATACATCATAATAAACTGAAAAAGACAATAACAGCAACAAAAAACTATAACAAAACAGATCTCAACTGCTACTCTTTGGATTAGTCGAAAGAAAGAAAGGAATGAAGGAAGGAAAGGAACAAGATTTTTAAATATATTAATACTTCTATTCAGAAAGAATGCATTAAATTGATCAAAAGTGATAAAGACATTCAAGATTTCTAATTTAAATAAATGCTGTTCTTTTGAACTTTCTGTTTATCAAAAAATCTTGAAAAAAATGATCATTTGCAGTTGCCACAAAAACATTAAGCAGCACAACTGTTTTCAACATCAACAAAAATAAGATATATTACATCTTATAATGATTTCTGAAGGATCATGCTGGAGTAATGGCTGTTGAAAATTCAGTATTACCACCACATGAATACATTTTAAAATATATTAAAATAGATAACAGTTCTTGTATTAATATTTCACAATGTTACCATTTTTACTGTTTTTTTTTTTTATCAAATAAATGCAGCCTTGGTGAGCACTTGCCAGAACCCAAACTTTTAAACTATATACACACACAATTTGTTTGTACTATCATAAGGAATATAAGAAAAATATCAGAGACTAGGTTGACTTTTAAACTCCTTTAAGACTTCCTGAGCTATGAAACAGTAACCCGAGCAATAAAATGTTCCTCTGGGCATGCATTCAATGCGAATAGACCACGCGCTAACCATTTAGCCACATACAGTGGTTAAAATAGACCTGTATAATACCCATCTGAGTCAGATTGCTGTGCACCCCAGACTGCATTAGTATGTACATATTTAGCCCACATATTCAAGTCATCGGGCAGCATTCAAGATGAATAACAATCAAACTCAGAGGCAGCAGGCACAGCGCAGCAGCGAACGTCCTGTGGTCTTACGC
The DNA here is from genome assembly GCF_963993115.1 of Abramis brama. Classification (NCBI taxonomy): domain Eukaryota; kingdom Metazoa; phylum Chordata; class Actinopteri; order Cypriniformes; family Leuciscidae; genus Abramis; species Abramis brama. The sequence goes on along the minus strand of NC_139967.1, from coordinate 10,211,017 downwards.
GGGCCTTAATTAGTGTGTCCTTCATCCTGTCTTCCTCTGGGCCTCTGGTACCTCCAAGGCCCTCTGCAGATTAATTACAAAACACCAGGCAATCATATTGATTCCATTCAGCCCAAAGACAATGCTCATGACCTTAAACCTGGACGGTGACAATGCTCGCCAACCTTGCACGCTGACCTGAAACCAGTTTTGTGTTATTCATTATAAGTCAAGTCACCTTTATTTATATAGAGCTTTATACAATACAGCATGTATCAAAGCAGCTTCACAGTAATAGACATGAAAATAACAAGACATGCTGATAAATGAGACCAATTCTTAAGACCTCAGTAAATCATCAGGAGCCATGGGTATTCATTTGTTTTGTTTTTTTAAGTGACAGTAGCCATTGACTTGCATTATATGAATCACCGAGGATCACAGTTTCAGCTAAATATCTTCTTTACGCTTCTACTGAAGAAAAAATTACACCTTCATCTTGGATGGCCTGAGGGTGAGTAAATTAACAGAAAATTTTCATTTCTGGGTGAACTATCTCATTAAGTGTCTTTTAAACCCTAAGCAAGCCAAAGATGACAATGTGTTGTATTTATTTAAGAGGGAATGTTAGATTAATATCAGATGTAGTGGACAGGTTTGATTGCAATTTATTGGTGCTCCGTCTCAAATTGTCCCTTAAACCTTTCATGCTGCATGCCAAATGTTCATATTTATATGGGCAGCAAGCCAGGGGTCTGGATTTAGCACACTCTCTAAAAAATGCTGGGTTGTTTTAACCCGACTTTGGGTCAAATATGGACAAACCCAGCCGTTGGGTTAAATTTTTAACCCAACATTTGGGTTTGTCCATATTTGACCCAAAGTCGGGTTGAAACAACCCAGCATTTTTTAGAGTGTAATAGTCTTTTTTAAAGCATGTAGATTTGGATAAACTGTATACTGGTCTAAATGAGTCAATGAGACTGAGGCATTGGTACCATCGCAGTAGTGGTGCATTGGACAGGTGGGGCAATAAGTGGGCCAGTTAAATTTGAGACAAAGTCTGCCAAAACCAGCATGAAAACGGGGACAGCTGCTGTAATGACATCACTGGCCCCGTCTGCTCGAAGTGTGCCAATAGTCTATTAAATTAAATAAACTGCAAACATGACTTCAGCTTAAAATACTTGACTGAAACTGTTTTTGAGCACTGAGAAATTTTGATATTTTCCATTCTTTCCCTCAGGTTGCACTTCATTCCAAGCACGAGTCATTTGGAGAAAATGTGTCTTTCCTCATGTAGTCCTGTAGAGACTGTGTGGTTCAGTTTACTTCAGGAGGCTTCAACAGGGGGTCCACAAATATTCAATTGTTTTGTGAAAAAATGTGAACGTGTTAAACAAAATACATTTACCTAACTTCAACCAAAGCTAAAGTTAAGAAGGAAAGTAATGATTGACATTGGTATTGATTGAAATAATAATAATAATATTAATTTGCTACATGTATATATATAGGGCTTTTCTCTACACGCAAAGCACTTTACATATGGAATCTCCTCAACCACCACCAATGTGCAGCATCCACCTATGATGCGACGGGAGCCAGAACAGAAGCTTATTGGTGGATAGGAGATGAAGTGATGTATCAGTATATATATGGTGATGCTTAGGAGGCCATGGTGATGGATAGATCATGTGGCAAATTTGCAAATGGGCAAATTTGGCCCCCTGCTCTTTTTCGAAGGACATCCTGGGATTTTTTTATGACCACAGAGAGTCAGGACCTCGGTTTAACGTCTCATCCAAAGGATGGTGCTTTTTTTGACAATATAGTGTCCCCATCAATATACTGGGGCTTTAGGACCCACACAGACCACAGGGTGAGCGCCCCCTACTGGCCTCACTAACACCTCTTCCATCAGCAACCCAGTTTTCCCAGGAGGTCTCCCATCCAGGTACTGACCAGGCTCAACCCTGCTTAGCTTCAGTGGACAACCAGTCTTGGTCTACAGAGTGATATGGCTGCTGGTGCAAACAGCCCTAGTAGCTTTACAAAAAATATGCAAGTCACTGTTAGCAGTCTTTTGTCAGACAAACTTGCACTTGAATCCAAACAGAAGAATAGAGTTTAATTCAACATATGTACACAGATTCAACAATACTGTGATACAACATTGATGCTATAACACCTCAAATAAAAGTGCTCGGTTTTTAAACACCCTGTGAATGAATACACAACAAGTTCTCTGTCAGTTAATAGAGAAGTATTTCCTGTTGAAACAGTACATTTGGCTTGTATTTCTTTCTTTCTCTCTCCCTCCCTTCCTTCGACAATGATTTATATATGCCACAGCTGTAATTCATATTTTGGTCCATTTTTTAGAAGATAAAAACTGTACATTTAAGATGTATATGTCCACTAAAAGTTAATTTTGTCAATGTTTAGGTGTACACTAGCAAATTGATGACTTAAAAACTAAAACACGTTGAATAAGCGCCACAAAACTCTCATGTTCATTTCCTGAGGTCTTTAAACCTCAGAATATGATAAGAAATGACGTGAACTTTGAAAGATCCCAACCAATACAGGGCAGCAGACCAATAAATCTTGCACTATCGCACTGACCTGGTTAAGAGGGAGGAAGTTTGAGTTACAATAAGGATGTTTGTGTTCTGCGTTCAGATACACTTCTGCATCTTTCTCAGTTTTACACGTTATCACTAAACAGACATGGAATACCAGAGCCACTGTAGTCTGCTGTCCTAAAGAAAGCTTAATGTGTGCGCAATGAGTCACAGAAAACCCCCCATCCACGACAATATAGAGAAGTTTGCTTGTAAATCAAAAAATGTCCCCAGGGAAAAAAGCCTTTGATTTGTATACAAGAGGAGGAAGGAAAGCGAGAGAGGTAGAGAGAAAGGGAGAGAGGACAAAAGATAAATTATTCAGAGGACATTAACATGAAAGGGTTGGGGACAGGGTGAAGCTGAACGCTCTCTGATAAAGTACCGGTGTGGATCACACAAGAAGAGGGTCATTGAAGGCCCTAAAATACAAAACCTTCTATAGAGACCCCGTGAGAGCCGTTTTTGATCAAGGTGAAATAAATCCTGCTCCACCTGTGAGGTGAATTATTGACATTGTAAGATTGTCTTACTTAAGATACTAAAGCGTTCACCGCCCTTCTCTTTAGTGAGAGACAAAAAAAAAGTCATTGTAATCAGGGTGTGAATTACACAATGGCCTTTGGGGGTGTCCGAGAGTCGGGTAACAGTAAAAAACATTTATTTCATAATGTGATTTACCCCCCACTTTCAATTATTTTACTTCAATGAAAGGTTAGATTTTTGTGCATTTTTTGAATGAAAGATCAAAAGGATAAACAATGCAGATTTATTTTTACAGCCATCTTTGATCATATTTACCAGGGGTGCCAATATTTCTGACCACAACTGACCACAGAATATTTAAAAAAACATAATATTAAAACTTTTTCTGCAGTTGTATGTTACTATCCACCACTATAAATAAATAAAGAAATAAATACAGTAAATGAAGTTTATCATTTCTGTTCAGCAGATATAACACAAGGTTAATGTTCTTTCTATTCATTTACAATAACTTCCTGCAGTTTGAGTAAAAAGCCTCTGCACCTTTGCACTGACTAATTCATTTTTACAAACCCTTCTTTTAATTTGAGAAGAAATGTGAGTTGAATATGTTTTCTCCTTTTCACTGTTGCATTCTGATGTACCGCACAACAGCAAACATTTTGCAAAAAGATGAACTCTGTGACAGTGATTTGCACAACATCTCTATTTCTCAAAAATCCTTCAGTGCTGTTTGTAATAAACCGTTCAATCCATTCGCTTGGGGAGTTTCAGAGCTGCTAGCCCCAACATCACTGAACATCTCATTTAAGCACCAGCTGATGAGAATGTGATCAGATGTGATCACCAGGGACCAATTATGTATATTGTTTCATCTTTAATGCTCTTATATCTGCACTCTGAAGGCATATTTGTGTAAAATCCATCAATTTCATTTGACATAATATAACCTACAAGCTTGTTTGTGTATCATTAGCAGTGCTTTTCTCCTCTAAAGGCCACATTAACTGAACGGCTCGTGTGCAATGCAAGCCAAGGAGGAAATCAATAATGAGGCACCACTTGAATATCAAAATATCCTCCACTGCAGACACCATAGAAAGGTCCCAATAATGAATTCATGCGCGTATTACACAACAATATGCTCTAAAAGCAGTAAAACTACAAAGAACTTTGGATCAAAGACAACCCTAATGAGTGTGGAGCTTACTGCAAAGTGGAAGCATTTATTTAGACGCTTGTAAGGGAAAAGAGCCGTAGAAATATATATTAAGCATGCGTTTTACTGACAAACTAAATTTATTCGTTAAAATCATTCAGGCTTGTTCTTTGTCTTAGAACGTTTTAGCTCTGGTTAGATTCTGAAACAAATCGGCAGGAGTTGATTTCTGTAAAACAATTAATTCAAGCCACTTGGCCTATAATCTAATGTGCGATAAAACATGGATGCTGCCACAAAAAGTAGAGTAGTTGCCTCCATAGGGAACATTAGCATAGCATTCTATGTTACTTACCCTTGATTGAGCGGAATCCACAGAGATCCAGCCACACGGCATTCCATTAGTGGATTGGTTGTACTGTAATAAAACCAACCATAATACCAAAATAAGCAATCTTAAATATCATGTAAAGTTTTTATAAAGATATTTAAGCAAATAAAACAATCTGCGTGGTAATCTTAAATCAAGCCACAAAAATGTTCAAGAAAGGATGATATCCAAGAACAAATATGTATGCCCAGCAAAAAAAGAAAAAGAAAAGAAAGCGGGAAATAAAAACACATTTATGGTGATTACCCATGCAGTAAATGATGTTTTGGCTTCGGTCACAACCCATTGTTTTATCCCACCTTCTTTTAAGAAATGGAGTATGAGAAAGCTTCTAGAAAGTGGAAATGACTTTCTTTTTTTTTTTACCCCATACTCCCTGGTAATGAAAAGGAAATGACAATTCATACCTCCTCCATCAACCTGTCCGTATCCGTCACCATCTGTGTTCGTACATCCCAAAACATCAACGTTCCACACTTACCCACCGCACTGAGCCAGAGGGAATGGTTTGTTTGCCAGAGAATGCTCCCTAAAAACCCACTAATCCTGTCGCCATGACAACGACAAAAAAAACCCAGCCAAAAATGGAACCGAAATTCACAAAAAAGTCTCTAATGGCTAACAGACCATATCTCCTCTCTTATCTGGAGGATCAGAGGGAGCTGACAGGAATTTGGACAATAAATGCTGTCTTCATTTCCTATAAGGCCAGAGGGAAACACGTCTGAGCCACTGGACGTTAGCCGAAGGAGAATTATCTAACCTTGCTCATCTTACATTATCTGGCAAAGACTCACTCTACAGCAGCTCTTTCATGTTTGGATGCTTTCTGAAAGGTTTAGATGGCAAAAAGCCTTTATTTTAGAGCATAATCACCAATCGAACATCACTGAATGCACATAACTGTTTGTAGGGTGAAAAAGCAAAGAACATTTGCCCTTCAGCTTTGGCCTCCTGGTGCAAGAGAAGTGAATGATGTCTAAATCGTTTTTTCCATGGTCAGATACTTTAACCAGAACATGAGTTCACCTTTAGTCCAGGTCCTTGACGGCCTTACCGCAACCCAGAGAATGCGTGACAGAAAATCAATACTAATCAATTCCTCAGTCTGTTAGGTAATAACAAGCTAAAGAGGCACTCTGAGAAATATGGCTTTCAGACCTCTTTAATTTGTCATAATACAAGAGAGGAAAAAGCAAACAAGATTATCCATTCCTGAGTCCCTAATTCTGGTCGTCTAGCTGACACCAGAGACAGGATGGCTGTGTAATTTAAAGGGGCAGCAGTCCTGTATATGGAGTCTCTAGTCAGGTGAATCCAATTTGGAAATTGCACTTCACGTAATTGGATCCCAAACTTGTCCAGCTCAGGTGTATTTGTGCTTTTAATCTAGCTTGAGTGATCTTATCTGATGTCCAGAGCGAAAGGTCTTAAACTTCATTCTGGTTTGAGATACTTCCTGGGGAAAAAATGGATTGAGATTCTAATCTCAATTAGATTTGCATTTCCCAGTGTTTGCAAAAGAATAGTGTAAAAACTTTGCTTTCAGATTCCAGCATTGGAGAGTAACTCACAAAAAGTTGTTCTAAACTTAAAGACATAGTTGACGAGAAAATGAAAATTCCGTCATCATTTACTCACCCTAATGTTGGTTCAAACTCATATGATTTTCTAGATGATCGATATATTTGAAGAATGTTTCAGATGAATATCCCACCTACAAAAAACATTTCATCATCAACAGTTTAGAAGTAAGGCCCAAATGCAGGAATAAAAGGTCATAAATTATAATATATTATAAAAGTATATAATATATTCAAGACACCACCCATCACAAATTCAGTAGGCAAATACATATAAGGAAGAAAAAAAATAGTGTCCAAATATCAAGATGATTTCATCACTATTTGTTACATTTTGAATGTTTATATTGGTTTAATTAGTTGAAAGAAGTTTTATATTTAGGATTAAGGTAGTGATAGCCAACCAGGGGTCATCGAAAGATTTAGATTTGGCCTTATTAAACCTATGAATGAAACAGAAATAATGACTGTAAAATACAGGTATTATGGCAGTCAAACGATTTAAATAATTAAACCAGAGTAAAAATGACCTAGAAAAACCTATAATCATTGATCACAAATATGAAAATTGAGGAAGGCCCATCTCAGCCAGTCAAGCTGATATTAAAGTCACGACGAAACAGAAGTATTGACAGACCTTTTCTTTCACATTGTGACGTACATCCAAGTGAAACCTATTATCGAAAAATAAAAAATCTGGGATGGGGACTTGGTTCTATACATTGGTTGTTGATTGGATGGAGGCATATCTGAAAGCAAGCTTGAGGTCATTTTTAAGGAAGTTTCACCAGAAGATCGAGTTGACATTTTGCTAAAAGATTACGAGGTCAAAACAAATTTTAAAAAATGAAACATGCATTGTTCACAATAAGATCAATGACATGCATTTAGGAAATATTGGATCATCGGAAAACATGCCTGTGGCCACATTTCAGCAAAATGATATTATGTTGGTTCTTGCACGTTTTGTGACACTTTCAAATCGAAATGTCCAGTAAGTGACGCTAAAAGCACGTTCAGTTTTATCTGAAACAAATTAACGTCAATCTGGCAAAATTTTATTACTCTGATTGTTGTACGTATCGCAGTAGTTGTGAAATGAAATGTCTGATGAATAATGCTAAAAGGTTAATGCTCAATCACATTTGAAAAGAACGTACCACTTACTCTAAACTCTTAACTGATAGAATTAACAGAAGCAAATGTGAGTGTTTGTGTGTAATAATGGTAAACTATATCCAAAACAATGGTGCTGATAAAGGATGTGGCGGTACCTGTGAAGAAACAAAACAAAAGTTGGTTAACACTACATTAGAACAAACCCCTAAGCAGAATATCAGTATGTGCTGCCTTGTGAGCTCTGTAGATATTTTGTGTTATCAGGATCAGATCAACAGGATTATCCAGGAATGAGGAATATTCCTCAGAGCACTTCAAATCAGACACAGCTGTTAATCAGATGTTTAAAGCCTTTATTTCCCCCCCACAAATCCTCTTACACTCTAGGCCAACTCATTGTGCCTTTTAACAGATGCTACACACTTCTTTTAATCATTTGTTGTATCTGTAAAAAGCACTTAGCGCTTCATGATAAAGAGGAGATAAAAAGTGGTTATTGTTAGCGTGCTGCTTTCCAGTGAGTTTCTAGCCAAACCATTCTAACATAACTGCACTAGATGAATATCAGGTCCCTCAGTATGAGGCAGGGCCGATGGGAAAGAGCCCGTCACATCCCTGCTTTGCGGTCGAGGAGTTTTAACCACCAATGAAGTGGGGCAGCACGGGCGCATTAATCAAAGCGAAAGGTCAGCCGAACAAGCCAATTTGCAGACAGCTCAACTAGACCTCTCTGGAGAAACGGATAGCCTACATCCCTCTTCTCTGAAACACACAGAGCTGAACGAATAGACTGAGACTTTGGCCTGTGGGTGAAGCTGGTTCGGTGAGTATCATGCGAGTGTCTTAGCGGTGTTGTTCTAGGGGTATTTCACAAAAAGCTGCTTTGCATCATTAGCTTAAGTGCTCTACCTTCTGATGTAGAACAATTTCATTGAGAGTCCAAAATTCGGAGAAAATTGAAAACAACAACAGATTAGATGCCACGGAAAAAATCCTACTGGTTGCATCTGGCTGCAGGTTAAGGCTTGGCTGACAAAGGTGGGCAAAGAAAAAGGCTGGAATTAATCATAAACACTGATCATTTTAAAATAATTATTTCCAAATTTTATATATATATATGAAGTCAATTATTCCGCTTATACTACAGTTACCACACCTCGAAACATTGTTCAGATTATGTATTTCAAGACGTTTGTAAAGTTTTTGTCATTAAAACGCTCTTGTATGTAGGACTAATTTCTTACGCATCTAACCCATGCCTCCGTTGCTAATTCCAAGACGTCAGTTTAGAGTTAGTAACGGAGGTTTGAGCCACTGATAGCAGACTAATGCTGGGACACACGACTAGCTGACACATTCTCTGACTGTTTTCATCGACTGCAGCAGATTTTAAACACCGACTTTGAACACAGACTGAACGCGCTGAACGCGCGTTTGGGCATTATCAGTCATAAGTATCAAATTGCATTCATAACCGGCCTTAAAGTGTGTCCCCGGCTTTATGCAGTTATTAATGCAGTTATTAGAGAGAGATGTTGCAATAATGAGACAGAAAAGCATGTGCGTCAGTATTATTAGCCTATTTATTTATTAATTTAATTCGTTTTAATTAATTCGTTCATTCTTTTTTTTTTTTTTTTTTTTTTTCATTGACAGATGATAGTAGACTATAGCCAAATAAATGAAACACAAAGCCCTTTTAACAAGTGGGCCTATAAATAATTATTTATTTATTATTATCTGCAATAAAAATCCGTACTGCAGGACTATCCATTTATTTAGCCTATATTCAGTTTAATTTTCTATTGATTATAATATAGACAGGACTATATACTTTATTTATTAAAATTAAACTGCATGTTTCCATTGATTGTGAAGCTAGACATTGAAAATTGCAGATCAAGCGCATGGGGCTAAATGCTTTTTCTTGTTATGAATTGTATCCTATTTTCCGTTATTACCGTTAACTAGGCGAAGTGATATGGAACTGTAATGCGGTCAAGACCTGCCTGGAACTACTTTAGCCGTGCGTTTCCCTGAAAATAATGCACACCTTAGAACGTTCTCAACCAATCAGATTCAAGCATTCAACGGCCCTGTAGTATAAATATATATATATATAAAAGCTACAGATTTGCTTTGCCACTATTTTCTTAACCACATCAACCCTGTCAACTAAAAACTGATTCCCCTGACAATCTAAAAAATGCATAATATAAAGTTATAGTTCACCCAAAGATGAATATTCTGTCATCATTTACTTAACTTCATGTCATTCCAAACCTGTATGACATGTATTTTTTCATGAGATGAGGACTTTTGAAGAATGTTAACACTGGTCTTTTTCATATAGGGATCTAGAACAAAAAAAGAGGCACTATTAAAGGGGTGGTTGATTATGATTTAACTTTTCTAATTTTAGTTAGTGTGTAATGTTGCTGTTTGAGCATAAACAACATCTGCAAAGTTACAACGCAAGTTCAAAGCAAAGGAAGATATTTGCTTTTAAAGAAATCGTTTTTTTAAGAACTACAACAAACGGCTGTTAGGGACTACACGACATTCCTCCCGGGTTAGTGACATCACTAACCCTAACATTTACATAAACCCCGCCCCCGGGAGTCCATGTTGAGAAGAGGAAGAGTTGTTGTCACTTCTTCTTGAGTCTCTCCATCATTGTCGACTCCAGTTTAAACATAAAGGCAGAACAGTTTCTGACATTTTAGTGCTTGTCTGCGTGAGGTAATCGGAGCTGCTAACACACACACACACACACACACACACACACACACACACACACACACACACACACACACAGCTCTTGAAGCTCCGCCCTCTGTAGCTCATTTGCATTTAAAGGGACACACACAAAAACAACGTTTTTGCTCACCCTTAAAAGGGAAAATTTTAACATGCTGTAAAAAATAATCTGTGGGGTATTTTGAGCTAAAACTTCACATACACACTCAAAGACTTATTTTACATCTTGTGAAAAGGGGCATTATACCACCCCTTTAAAGTATAAAAAAATAGTCCAAATAGTTTTCAGAATCCAAAGTCATAACTTATTCAATCTTCTGCATATGCATATTTGGGGTTGGTAAGATTTTTTAAATGTCAACAAGTAAAAATAGTAATATTGTGAATGTGAAATAATACAATTTAAAATAAAGGTTTTCTATTGTAATATTCCAGTCTTCAGTGTCACCTGATTTGAACCTCAAGAAACATTTATTATTATTATTATCAATGTTAAAGTAATTGTGATACTTAATGTTTTTGAGGAAACCGTGATCAAGTAAATTTTGTCAGGATTATTTGATGAATAGAAGGTTCAAAATATCTTGAAATAGATTTTTTTGTAACAATATATACAGTGAGGAAAATAAGTATTTGAACACCCTGCTATTTTGCAAGTTCTCCCACTTAGAAATCATGGAGGGGTCTGAAATTGTCATCGTAGGTGCATGTCCACTGTGAGAAACATAATCTAAAAAAAAAAATCCAGAAATCACAATGTATGATTTTTTAACTATTTATTTGTATGATACAGCTGCAAATAAGTATTTGAACACCTGAGAAAATCAATGTTAATATAGCCTTTGTTTGCAATTACAGAGGTCAAACGTTTCCTGTAGTTTTTCACCAGGTTTGCACACACTGCAGGAGGGATTTTGGCCCACTCCTCCACACAGATCTTCTCTAGATCAGTCAGGTTTCTGGGCTGTCGCTGAGAAACACGGAGTTTGAGCTCCCTCCAAAGATTCTCTATTGGGTTTAGGTCTGGAGACTGGCTAGGCCACGCCAGAACCTTGATATGCTTCTTACAGAGCCACTCCTTGGTTATCCTGGCTGTGTGCTTCAGGTCATTGTCATGTTGGAAGACCAAGCCTCGACCCATCTTCAATGTTCTAACTGAGGGAAGGAGGTTGTTCCCCAAAATCTCGCAATACATGGCCCCGGTCATCCTCTCCTTAATACAGTGCAGTCGCCCTGTCCCATGTGCAGAAAAACACCCCCAAAGCATGATGCTACCACCCCCATGCTTCACAGTAGGGATGGTGTTCTTGGGATGGTATTCATCATTCTTCTTCCTCCAAACACGTTTAGTGGAATTATGACCAAAAAGTTCTATTTTGGTCTCATCTGACCACATGACTTTCTCCCATGACTCCTCTGGATCATCCAAATGGTCATTGGCAAACTTAAGACAGGCCTTGACATGTGCTGGTTTAAACAGGGGAACCTTCCGTGCCATGCATGATTTCAAACCATGACGTCTTAGTGTATTACCAACAGTAACCTTGGAAACGGTGGTCCCAGCTCTTTTCAGGTCATTGACCAGCTCCTCCCGTGTAGTTCTGGGCTGATTTCTCACCTTTCTTAGGATCATTGAGACCCCACGAGGTGAGCTCTTGCATGGAGCCCCAGTCCGAGGGAGATTGACAGTCATCTTTAGCTTCTTCCATTTTCTAATGATTGCTCCAACAGTGGACCTTTTTTCACCAAGCTGCTTGGCAATTTCCCTGTAGCCCTTTCCAGCCTTGTGGAGGTGTACAATTTTGTCTCTAGTGTCTTTGGACAGCTCTTTGGTCTTGGCCATGTTAGTAGTTGGATTCTTACTGATTGTATGGGGTGGACAGGTGTCTTTATGCAGCTAACGACCTCAAACAGGTGCATCTAATTTAGGATAATAAATGGAGTGGAGGTGGACATTTTAAAGGCAGACTAACAAGTCTTTGAGGGTCAGAATTCTAGCTGATAGACAGGTGTTCAAATACTTATTTGCAGCTGTATCATACAAATAAATAGTTTAAAAAATCATATATTGTGATTTCTGGATTTATTTTTTTTGATTATGTCTCTCACAGTGGACATGCACCTACGATGACAATTTCAGACCCCTCCATGATTTCCAAGTGGGAGAACTTGCAAAATAGCAGGGTGTTCAAATACTTATTTTCCTCACTGTAAGTCTTTACTGTCACTTTTGATCAAACATTATTTAAAGGGCACCTATAATGCCACTTTTCACAAGATGTAAAATAAGTCTCTGATGTCCCCAGAGTGTGTATGTGAAGTTTTAGCTCAAAATACCCAACATATAATTTTTTACAGCATGTTTAAATTGTCACTTTTTGGAGCTCAGAAAAACGCACTGTTTTAGTGTGTATCCCTTTAAATGCAAATGAGCTGCTGCTGCCGGCAAAGTGGGCGGAGTCTCACAAGCTCGTGCTGAGTGGCAGGACCATCTCATCTCACGGAATGATAATATCAAAACTGAAACTCTCAGTAGCAGTGTTTATTTCGACCCGGAGTCGGACAATAATGCCTACAGAACCAGATAATATATGCTGTATGGAAATAGAACAGGTATATTCTAGTTTAATTAAGGTTATAACTTATTTTTCATCTTGCTTTTATCCACTATAGTACAAGCCTGTTGTAGCGGACTGCGTCCGAATGATGGCCAAAAATATACTGATGAGTTCAATTAAGTTTATTGTACATCACACAAAAGATGAAGCATCAGTTTTACTCCAGAGAATCACTTTAAGAGCTGAATCAACACAGTATAAGTAGTGCGCATTAAAGTCTTATCCATAAACTCTCTCTCTCCCTTTCATTATCATCAACATACACAGCGAAGTACACAAAACACTCCTTACAACTAACAGTAAACAAATATATACACACCTTTTCAGTGGGTGCTTAATAAACTGGAAAACTTTATATCCGTAAAATGACTCAATGAGCTGTCATAAAGTGCGCGCTCTCACTTTCATTTCTGCCGTGATCAGTAACGTTAGGCCTATTGCTGCGGAGACTATAAGCTGGGTCACGAACAGTTGGAACAGATCCATCCTCGAGTAACAACGAGAGTAAATGAAGACTGCTATGTTCATTCTTACATCCAACAACAAAACACCTCAATCGCTTAGGAGACATTCTTGTCTACAGCTGCTCCGGCGTCGAAACAGTGGCGGACTGTGTACAGCTCACTCAGCTGTAGGTCTAGGTCTATGCTAAAACTGCAGTGTCCGTCAACAGTCATGGGAGGGGCTTGTGCAAAAGTACGTCACATTGCCCCGAATCTGAGAAAGTGCTTATGATTTATGGGTGGATTTTTATCATTATAGGGTGGTTGTGTACACACACTGCCAACACACGTTTATGTTCAAACGTCATGTAAAAGTGAATTTTATATAATAGGTTCCCTTAAAATAAAATATTACTGAATATTATCTGAATGCTGTTTGAGAGCTTCGGTGGAGTATCTTCTTTTTGCATGAATCGAGACCTAGATTACTTACTATTTTTAAAATAGAAACCTCATTCACATTATAAAACACAATAGCAGCTCTTGTGGTTTCCTTAGCTGCAAACTACAACAGTTTACAAGAGTTTGAAAATCAAAACTGGATCAAACTCTTCCTTTATCATTTGTTTTTCAAACTGCTCTGTCTCATTTTGCTGCAACATCAAGGCCTGAAAAAAAAAAAAAAAAAAAAAGTCTGATTCAAAACTCAGGCTCAATTGAAGCAGACAGATTCTTGTAAATACACCACATTCAACGTATAGACATGCATCATGTATTTATTTATTTCACATACTCCATATGACAAAACTTGTAAGAGTTGATTTATAGGCCTACTGAGAAAACGAAAAGCAGCTGGAGGAAACGCCGGCAACCAGATTGTATATTTTACATCTTTATTGCTCACTAAAACAGTGCAGCACGTTCTGTAGATAAAGTCTCTCATACATAAAATGTAGTGCAGGTTTTATGATTCAAACACAATGCCTTTCTTCAGACATCTCCATTTAAAGCATGTCCTCGCTCGGTTTACCTCGTCTTTTTAAACAGGCCGAGACAGTTACCTGGGAGGCATTTCTTTACAATCAAATAAATGGAGCACCACTCCGACCCTCAGTCTCTTTTTCCTCCACAGAGCTGGCCATCACACATTACATTTGCCGTTTAAATAAGCGTTAATTGCATTAGTAGGTGATCGAAAACACACAGTAGAAGAACTTTAGCCAGAGGCTCAATTACAAAAGCCTGTGAGAAAGAGGCCTCAACATGATGCAAACGTGTCAGGATGGTGAAAAATACGGTGTTATATATAGCTCACTCCACAACCCAGAAAAATGAAATTCCCAATGAACTGTCACAACCTCTTTTCTCTGGGTCTCAGAATAGGCCAATTTACACAGCCTGGGGTGGCAGGACTGATGAGTGAAAGGTAGAAAAGCTCGCTCTTCATCTTACTTGATTCAAATGCCACTCATCCAAGCTCTTGTTTTCCAGTGAAATCAGCTCTAAAGTGAGAGACGTGGACAGGCCTCTGCATATGACTGATGACATTTATGTTAGATTCCAGTATTAGCTCTGCTCCCATTAGAAGAGATTACTAGAGGATAAGTGCTCTTTTCGGCATGAAATCTCTGTCTCTCTGTTGTGTGGTTTTGTGAGGCGATTCACACACCAGACAGCTGGCAGCACTGTTACAGTTTCACTGCCAGGATACAAAGATTACTTGACATTCACGTTCAATCTAACCTCTGACTAACCTCTGACATCTCTGCAATGATCTCTTGCTCTTTTGCACTTTTTAGCACTGTAATAATGTTTCATCGGGTAACCAACCTAAAAATAATGAATCTAATTACTGTCACGGACTATTCCCCATGATCCTACCTGGCACCTGATAACCCACACCTGTCCCTCATGCACCACTCCAAACACCACACTATAAATCCCCAGCACTCTCACTCAGGCTGTGTCCGAAATCACCCCCATACCTTTAAATAAGGCACTATTTGAAGGGACAGCCATTTGTATTGGTGTCCGAAACCATAGTGGACGTTATCGAGTGCACTCATTCATTCCCATAATGCACCACAATAATGAGTGTACAACTGTATATGCTCAATGGCTAGAGAATACCCATAATGCACTGTGAGGGTCGTGCTGAATGCATTCCCACGTCTCGCCAGAAGATGGCGCCTGCAGCTGAATCATCCATAGACAATTAGAATTCAATTAGAAGCACTCACTTCCTGATGGTCGAGCGTACTGCGCAGACTCAAACTGAGCTTGACGACGTAGATGTGACGTAAGCAATCCGTCTGTCTTCTAGTAGCTGTGCCAAGAGAAATCTGAATCATTCCCTTCCGAAACTTGCAGAGACGGAGAGTGTGAGTAGGAGGTGTCCATGAGCTAGGAGCAGGAGAAACTTTTGTTAAGTATTCTGATTAATTATTTTGTCATTTTGCCTCCACGTCCCCCCGATTGCCCGCAAGCTTCTCCTCCTGTCCATAAGGTAATTTCTCTACTGTGCGACAGAGAGTCGCGTGGTTATGACGCGATCGTTAGCCTATTTTTACAAAAACGGCTTCTACGGGGCCATAACGTAAGATACAAGGTAATGGAGCCTTTTATACATTATCGTGTTTCTTTAGAAATAAATAATGGACAAATTAAGTCTTTAAACGCCTCAGATGTAAAGTTATTCGCTGTCAAAGTGACGCCAAAATGAATGGGAGTCAATGGGATGCTAACAGCAGGTGATGGTCTGCTAATCAATGGCGGCGCCCGGGGAAGCTTCAATGTTTTCCGAATGATTGCCCCCCTGGAATCATCTATCCATTTTCCAAACCACTGGTCCAATGTGGGTACAGGGTAATATTATACAGGTATAAATTCCTTTTTAATTGATTATTAAATAGTTTAATAAGGTTTATACATGCAAGTTTCCATGATAGCATTCAAGATAAATATTTCCATTTACTACTGGAGCTCCAGTTCCTAACAGCAAGCACAAACTATGCAAAAGCGGCAGCCCTTCCGCCACACTCAGTGTCCGAATTCACTCCCTTTAATTTACTCCTTCAAGTGGACTATATTAGTGGAGTAAAGAAGGGAATAGTGAATAGGGGGATAAAGGGGTCGATTTCAAACACAGCCTCAGTCTTGAGCCATTTCTCAATATAAATTCTTGTCTGTACTGGTGTTCTTGTGGAGTTGTAAAACGTCATCAGTTGCTATCCAAGTATTGTTCCAATTCAAAGTTCACATCTAGCCAAGTACAGATCAAATCCCTGGATGTTTTCTTTATCGAGGATGCATCAGGAGGTGACTTGTGCGAACCTGAGACAACCAGGTATCCCAGAATGTGTCATTTTGTGTCAAGCAAGTGTCATTAAAAAAATACTACTGTTATTGCGTCACTGTCATGGGGATTTGTGGACAGACAGACGAAGACAGATGAATAAAGTTTAATTAAGCAATAAGTCCCGCAAAGCCGTGTTTTACAGTGGATTTAGAAAAACGTGAAATTTGTCTGTCAAAGTTTTTAAAAATACTAATTTAGTCATCTTTTATAAGCTTCTTTTTAAAAGCCCCAAGAGGTTTTTTTTCTTATATAAAAAAAATATTTCTCTTGGTTATGAATACATTGTTATAACACTCAATATTACAACAAAAGCAGTCATTAAATTCCAAGTAGTTTCCAGTTCTGTGTCAAGCTTATTAAAATGTTAACACAAATATACAGTTATTTAGTTCTTTAACATTTTATATAACTAAAACAAATAATTAAAAAATCATTTCAATAATTATCTAACTATACTTACAAATGCCTAATGCCTTCCTATGTATAATTAACAAAAATTATATATATGTAAGTGTCAGATCTGATTCTAATTTACATTTCATAGTGCAACATTTCTACAGTTATATCCCCCATCCATTTCCAATCCTTAAGAGCACTGAAGACCTTCTGTTTCATTGTCAGCTCTACCGCTGATGAGATTTGAATTGGATTTTACTTGCAATTTAAATTAGAATTGACCTCGACCCTGGTGTGTGATCTACAGTATTTCTCACATGGATGTATGTTCTCAGGCTTAACAGAGATTTAAATAATTCACTCACACTTGCTGCCAAAACTGGGTAATCAGCCTGCGGGCCTGAGAGGAGGAGCTGAGGAGAAGAGAGGATTAGACAGAGGTGAGGAAGAGGAGAAGGAAAGGAAGAGGAAGTGGAGGAAGGGAATCTTAATAGAGTGAATAGAAAGAGCGATTGCACAGTCCACATGCATAATTAAGAGTGTGACAGGGACTTGAGAGAGAGAGAGAGAGAGAGAGAGAGAGAGAGAGAGAGAGAGAGAGAGAGAGAGAGAGAGAGAGAGAGAGAATACTCTTTAATGACAGATGTGACAGATTATTGCCTTAAATGTGTTATAAAATTCAGTGTTCATCTGCATCTGGGTGTCTAACTTTTTATTTTTTTTGCAAGAGACAATTTGCTGATGATCTAAAAGGAAACCCTCATCTCTGACCACATCTCCACACTCGCGTCCTGTAGATGACAGAATGTTTTCTAATGGTTTGTGACTCAATCCATTTAGCAATGCAGTACAACTTTCAGAAAAGTGAAGTGCACGTGCAAACTCTCTAGGGGCAAATTCACTTGACAGTTATGATGTGTATGGCACAAAATCCTTATTCATTAAAAACCATTGTGTCTTATTCAATAACCACCCACAATCTAGTTTAACCAGGCGACAAATGAACTAAAATGGCATTGCACAATGAATATTTAAATTAAGTCACTGTCATTTTGTTTATCTCAAATACACCCCCTTTCTGTGAAAATTAAGTCTGATTCATTGTGCCTTATTGTTACCGCCCACAGAAAGCAGATGCTAAACAATTTCATTTAAAAGAGATGTTTGTTTACATTTTCTATTCATCTGGCGGCAGTAAATGATGATCAAATGATAGATCAGAGCATAGATAGAGCATTTATCTGCACATGTCAAATTATGCAGCTTATTGAGGAGAGGTGTACTATGACTTTTATAAGCGATCGGGAGTACGATGATAGCCTACCAGCCGGAAAACTGGGTGAGAAGTCCTACAGACATTATAGCCCCTTTCACACGTACAGTCTTTACTGGTAACAGATCATGTATGAACAGGACCTTTTCAAATAAACCAGTAAATTGGTTCCAGCAATTTACCAGTAAGGGAAGTTGTAACATTACCAGTAAATTACCAGTATATGCGCTGTGTGAACGCATAATAAATATTACCGGTATTTTGCATGTACGAGGTCAGAACGTTTTTGAATTACTGGTAAAGTCGTTCTGCCAATTTTACGGTAATTTACCGGGGTTGCTGTGTGAAAGGGGCTACTGTGAGATCATATCTCCGGATCAGAATGTCGAAGAGACTTGGGGGTGGGCTCATTTAATTTTTATTGATTACATTTGATTATATTTGACTAATTTACGTATTGTAAATTGTAAAGGGGTCTTAAAAGGTGAGAATGTCTATAAACTGAAAAGCCACTCCCTAGCAACCATTTAGAGCACCTTAGCAACCGTACAACAACAATAATAGGCCATATCTCAGCACCAGAACATTAAAGGGACATGGGGTGAGCTCTTTTGATTCGGGCGGGAAACCATTTTTTTTTAAGTATCACCATGGTAACAGTGTAGCCACACCCTGGCAACCACTTAGACCATCCTAGCAACCGTGTAGAAATATAAACAAGCCATATTTCAGCACCAGAACATTGCACAGATTTGGGAGCTGCTTTCAATCACACAAAATACCCCAGTAACTGCCTAGCTGCCATGTACATTTTTTTCAGAAAATGTACATGTCTAGTTTATATATTATTATAGAATTTAGCTTTTTTGGTAACACTTTAGTTTAGGGTCCAATTCTCACTATTAACTAGCTGCTTAGTATCATGCATATTACTAGGATGTTGGCTGTTTATTAGTACTTATAAAGCACATATTAATGCCTTATTCTGCATGACCATATTCTACATCCCTTAATCCTACACAGTACCTAAACGTAACAACTACTTTACTAACTATTAATAAGCAGTAATTAGGAGTTTGAGGCAAAAGTTGTAGTTAATAGTTAGTTAATAGTGAGAACTGGACTCTAATCTAAACTGTGACCACTTTCTATATTTTCAGTTTTCATTTTATTTTAGTTTAAGATTTTGTCATTTTGTCATGTGCGTTTGTCATTTCTATTAGTTTAATGATCATTTCATTATTTCAGTTTTAGCTTTAGTAAATTTAGTACTTCAACTTATAGTACAGTTTACACTTGAATAATATGCTCTGCTGATTCATAAAGATGATAATGTTTCAGCAGTTTAAACATTTGTCATTTATTTCCTACGGAGAAAATATCCAGAGCCTGTTAACTTTGGCTATTGCCGTCAGGCTGGTCATAATTAGATCAGAAAATGACACATGCAAGTGCTATGAATAGTAATGAGGGTTAGGCCATCTGCATTGGCAACTACGCAGTGTTTAAAACTGTTGTAGTGAATTTTGTTCTCATTAAAAGGCCCCAGATGACAAGCTTTGATTTTCCCACAACAATGACTATGATGGTATTAATGCACAAACCAATTCACAAGCCATCACTTACACTGGATCCATGGAGAGAAAAAAATCCTGGAAAATATGCAGTGTTATTCCACACAGAGGTATCATTCACAGGAAATGCTCTGTTTTTCATTTTAGGGAAAACATTGGCCCTTGATTGCAGAATAGATTTTTTTTTGTTGTTGTTGTCATGCCAGCAGTATGCAAATTAACTGTTTTGTGTACTGTATGGCCGTCAAAAGGCTCAAGCCAGATTGTTCACAATCTGCTGTCCATTTCACCAACTGTCCATCTCATGCTGAAAACCAAACCAGAACATCCTGTAACCATCAAACCAGGACGGATCCAACCTCTTCACAACATATGCGCCGTTGAATAAATAGACTCTGGGACGACTTGCCTGAAGCATTTAAAAAAAAAAAAAACACAGCTCACATTCAGACCGACCTAAGGGCATCTTTTCTCTTTGGTCAAGGCGGTACAATAACAGCAGTTTATCAAATCCTTCGAGCCTAGAATCAGAGTTGATGGATAAGTGACTGAATACGCCATGACACACTTAACGTAAGTCCACTCGTGAAACTGGAGCCAAGGATTTAGAGAGCTCAGACTGTCTGTCGGCTATCCTGCATACGTGGAAGCTTATTCACTTATCTGCTTCACAACTATGACTGAAACAGTCCCTCAGTTCTCTCCATATCTTATTCATAACACCCATATGCCACATGCAGCTGGGACCCAAACAGCCTATTCTCCCTACACTTCCTGCAGCTTATGGAATAGTGATCATATTAATAGATCAACATTTAAAGTACTTATTCTGATCCTTCCTAAAGGTTGTGCCTTTGCTAATAGTCTGTCTTTGACAGTTCAAGGTGCTGTTAATACATGCGCTTTCATGTATGCAAATGTGTGTGACAGTGTAATGCAGCAAAAGACAGAAAACCGCCAGATAACACCAGGGGCCGTGTCCAGATGGGTGGTCATAGCCATCTCAGACACCATTAACATTACATTTACAGTTCGACATTATGGCAGATGCTTTTTATTAGAAGTGACTTTTGGCCTATTTTAGCAGAAAGTAATGACCTTGGCTAAACTGTGATTGGCCATCTTCAATAAAGCCCAATAGAGGAGAATCAGGGCTAGTTGTCATACTTTTTACACCAGTGATGCTTCTCAGGGAGGTCTTATTTTTGAAAGTCAATTCATAAAGAGAGACACATACCTTAAAGTCTTGACTACAACAAAGCTATTGAACATTTCCATTCATTGTTTACCCTGAATAAAGATGCAGGTACAGATGAAGTAAAAAAAGATTCATGAAATAGCAAAAATGTAAAAAGCTAACATATCAGACCATTTATGTGTCCCTTGGATACCTTAATAAATAAATTGTATAAAATTGCAACATTTAAAGAATGTGACAACCTGCCTTTTTTTCCTGCAATGGCAAAGCTAAATTTTCCATTATTTTCCAGTCGTCACATGATCTTTCAGAAATCATTCTAATATGCTGATTTGATGCTCAAGAAACATTTCTTATTATTATTGAAAAAGTTTGTACTGATAAATATTTTTGTGGAAACCTTGATACATTTTTTTTTTTTTTTAAAGAACAGTGTTTATTTGAAATAGATCAAAGACTTTGGATATATTTTTTCTATGTAAAAGTCTTTAGTGTCACCTTTGATGATTTAATGCATCCTTGCTTAATAACCACATTTGTTCCTTTGAAAAAAATTGTAACTGACCCTAAAACTATTGAATACATGACAATGTTCTCTGACCTGACATTTATGGAAGAAAAAAAAAAGAAAAAAAAAAAAAAGGAAAATGTCAACCTTTCAAACTAAATCTAGCCCAATCTTCATAACATAGTTACCTTGTCTTATGCAAGTGTGGTTTTACTATTTTCATTGTTCACTCAACAGCTATTGTAAAAAAAAAAAAAAATTATGATCATATTAGATTTTTTGTTTGTTTGATTGTTTGGGGATGAATTCACAAAAAAGTTAATATAATAATTTTAAAGTTTTGAACAATATATGAACAATATCAATGTTACTGCTATTTTTCAGGGGAACATTTTTCAAGAAAGCATTACAAATAAAATGTATTGTTAATCGTATTATCTAAGAAGTCAGGTTATGTCTCATGCCTAGCAACCACGTGGGTCACTCGAGTAAAAAAACAACATAAAAAAAATACTGATATGACACTGGTAGGAGAAAATGATCCATGTTGAAATCATGGAAGCCTACACCTCTGCACTGTGAATCCATGTATGAAGCTTACATCCCAGTGAGAGAATGTGAGTGTATGTGGGTGTGCGTTATGAGAAACCATATGAGGGTGGAAACCATATGAGGTCAGAGAGTGTATACCACAGTCCTCAGCTCCTTACTAACCTCTCTGTAATGGTCTGTCTTTAATGCTAAGTCAACACTGGCAGAAATGCTCGCTGCCCGAGTAAAATACCTCTCCTGTCTGAGCCCTGAGTCCCACTCTGTCCCTAAAATACACTTTCCTTCAGCCGTCATTGTGCACAGCTCAAAATAAGGAGCTGTGTTTATGCTAGACTTACGGAAAAACACTCTTTTAGGCTCCCTGAGGTCTCCGGCAAACATGAGTCTCTTATTAAAGCTCTTTGCAGTACTAATACGGTCCCCGTGAGCCCCGGGCCCGCTTCACTCAGGCAGTAGCCAGCAATCCAGCATCCATTCAGATATTCGACTCAGAAATGTTATCGACTCCACCCAGCCAAATCCCCTCATCTTTTCCACCCTCCACATGCCAGAGAAATGCGGTCATGCAGACACCCCTACTGCAGGTTTGGGTGATTGTAAATGCACATGTTAAGAGTCAACAGAAGAAGAGAGGGAGAAAGAAAGAGAGACCCTGGGTGAAGGAGTAGAGATGGCTACTCTAATTGAGCAGAAAGATTTGTGGCTGGCTTTCACAATCCGTGCTCTCTGAATCCCTCAGCCATGATGTGGGCACTTGAGTTGAAGTCTTTTTGGGAACTGTCTGATTTTGAGATCCTAAGATAAAATATTACATTTCCTGAGGGGGTTCTCCGGTTTCTCAGCTTAACATCGCTGACGTGCACATTTAAAAAGAGGAGAGATCTTATTCTACACACATAATGGAATCATTTGCCATCAGTGAATAGCTGTCATTCGTAAAAGGGAGAATCAATGGCAAATAAAATAGGAAATTAATTGTTAGTTTTACTGCACAAGCACTGCTGTATTTTTGTTTAGAAAGAGACTGATCATTTAATTCAGTACGGGCACATTGAATTTATCAGAAGTAACAAAGACATTTATAATGTTACAAAAGATTTCTATTTCTATTTTCTGAACTTTCTAATCAAAGAATCCTGAAAAATCTATCATGGTGTCCACAAAAAACTGTTTTCATCATTGATATAGGAAATGTTACTTAATCAGCATACAAGAAAGATTTCTGAAGAATCATGACAATGAAGAATGGAGTACTAGCTGCTGTGAGTTCATGTTGCTCTCAGGTTTCTATATCTGACTTTACCATAACTGTAATTCTCTCTCCCAGAGTTGTCATGGTAATTGATAAGGCAATGTTAATGTATTTGGTCTTGGCGGAATAGATCTGCTACACTTCTGTTGCTGCTGCAGAGCAAGTACCGAGACTTGCTACTGCCAATACATTGCAGACATGCAGCTATGAGAAAGAACACCCGTAGCAGATCTATACAGGTGGAGCAGGGGAAGGCAGAGGGTTTCTGAAAGCACGCTGCAGACTGCTAACAGCAAACAATGTCAAGTATTTGAATGTTGAGTGAAGCAGCAATCTCATTGGCTGCTGATGCCACAGCGACCAATCAGCAGCGCTATGTATATGGCGATGTGATCACTAACAAATGAAATTAAGGACCTATCAGCCTCCGCCATCTAGAGTTTCATGACGGAGCCTTGTATATCTTTCAGGTAAATACGGTCATGGCAGAGTAACAGTTTGTAGATAATCTTTCGGAGAGAGTAATCCGAATTAAAGGCACAGTTCTGTCAAAAAATAAATATTCGGTCATCATTTACTCATCCTCATACGGTTCTAAATCTGTATGACTTCTTTTTTTTCTGTGAAACACACAAGAAGATATATTGAATCATGTTCCAATTGTTTACAATGAATGTCAAAGTGGTTGTAAACAACATTGAAAGAAATGCATACAGTGTTGGAATTACACGAGGGTAAATAAATGACAGAATTCGTATGTACCAAAGCCAAGGACCTCATCAAGGAAATATCCATGCTTTTGAACCTGCGTTTGGATACTTGCTATCTGGCCTAACAACACAAAATACTCCAACCATGAGATCTAATATAATCAACAGAAGTATATAGGCATTACAATGCAGTATTCTGTTCAAGGGTCCCTCTGTTGGTTTTATTTAAAAGAATGTGGCCAGTTCCCCTCCAAAAAAACTGCTTCTCCGATTACGTAACATATGCTGATGTTGATGAAAAACGCAGTGAGCATATCGTGGTCTAGACAGCAGTTCAGCTCATCAAAACAGCAATGCGCATCCTAAAACATGAGATGTCTAGCTTCTTCCGTGTTTCATTCTAGCTGTCCCTGATTGAAAACAGCACAAAAAAAATACATCCAACAGCAAGTTTGCATTTGCTTAGTGTTATAATGTACAAAACCTCAGGGATCAGAGAAAGTGCATGCACCCCACAACATTTACAAAAAGCTATCAATTATCAAATAAAGGGATCTGTAAAGAT
The DNA here is from genome assembly GCF_963993115.1 of Abramis brama. NCBI lineage: Eukaryota > Metazoa > Chordata > Actinopteri > Cypriniformes > Leuciscidae > Abramis > Abramis brama. The sequence goes on along the minus strand of NC_139967.1, from coordinate 10,186,466 downwards.
ACATGGTAAACAAAGGATTATTCTATTAGTTCTGGAGTGAAGTAGACCACTCATGGAGAATTAGTCTGTGAGCTCAAATGGCAGAAACTTTCCAAAAGCTTAATTAGTTTGGATTAAGACAGAGGAAATGGGACAAGCACTATTAAATCTAACCCACGGCTATTGTCTGGCCTTGTTATAAACCCAGAGGGATGTTTGGAACAAAACCATTATCTTCCTCGTTTCATATTCCGCCGCTGTGTTGGAAATGTTCCTCAATGGAATTTTAATGCCTACATATCAAAGCTATTCTAAATTTTGCTTCAGTCCATTAAATACATTCTTCCATGTTTACAAATGAGGCTAAACAAACAAATTAAATCATTCTGAAGTGAATGGTTAGTGCTGTAAGGGAGGCAGATAGAGATTCAAGCTACAATTTAAAAGGGATAGTGCACACAAAAATTAACTTTGTCATTACTTACTCACCACCTGCACGCTGTTCAGAACTTCTTCATTTTCATTTGTGCTTTCATTCCATTCATAAAGTCACAGTCTAACTGGAGTATGGTGACAAATCTTTTCTTCCTTATGTAGCGTCTGGACCAATCAGACACACACAAATTATTATTATTTTTTTTTATGAATAATCCAGCAAACTCACTCTCCCAACAAAGGCCTGTGAAACTTCCCCCAAAAACTAACATCCCAAATGAAGCTAACACACACGGAGACTGATAAGAGTTTTACGACCCAAAGGAATTTCCAGAGAGCTGCGACTCTTACTTAATTCTCACTGAGGAGAAATAAACCCTGTTAATCCTATATATTCTATATATAACCACTTGAGAAATGTGTAAACATGTATCTAATTTTCCGATCTCATGATTTTCCTTTTATGTGGTTTGACTTTTGTATTCTTGTAAACTATATTGGGTTAATGTTTCAGACTTTGTATAATATGCTCAACTAAAATCATATATGTGGCATGTTTGGTCTCTATAAACTCCAATCTTCGTTTCCCATTTGTTAATTTACATTACATTTTGCTAACTTTATGACGCATTAGTAATATAAGCATCTTAAAGATTCTTGTGTTAAACATCCAATCAAATTACATGTTCAAAGGCCTGCTTGAACAATAGGTCGTAAAAATGTCCCTCCAAAGGGAAATCTTCTCATTGGCTCTTACACCTCCAGAGGTGTGACATCTTCACGCTTTAAAAACACAAGATCAGCTCTCTTAGCTCTCTCTGAGCTCTTTCTTAGTCCGTTTCTGAGATCCTGACGTGAAGATGATGCGGAACCAGAAGTTTCTAAGGACCCTCCAAGTTTGTGCCAGGCTGCGGCCTTGTCTTTCCATTCACCAAAGATACTCTGGAAATCACTGGTTCTCTCTCATCAAGACCACATCAGCAAAGATCAACTGGAGCCTCAACAAATTGCATCAGGACAGTTTAATTCAAATGGGCGAGACATGCAAGTATCAAACTTAGTATCATTATTTGATACATTAAGTATCCTTACCCCTTTTAAAGAAGGGCGTGTTAGAACTAAACTAATGGTTTGCTCAAGGCTGTTGATCTGCTGAATTTCAAACAATGCTATAACTTCTTGCTTTCCTGTATTCTGCTTCAGCTCTCTTTCCCTTGATAAACTGTATGCATGGTATGTGTGTGTATGTTAGAGTAGTTTAAGTGTTTAGACTAGTTAATAAAATCTTGTTCATTTCACACGTAAAGTTGTCCGTGTCTCAAGCTCATAACTGGAGTCACTAATCATTTAGATTTTGGCTACTGCTCTTAGTAGTACTGTAAATTAAGAAAGACATTTCCCATGCCCCGGAAATGTACATTTCTTAGAATTAATAAACAATTAATCCCGAGTGTTCACGGGACAAACAGGTTAATTGATTGTAGTATTAATTTACGACATTAAGTTAATTATATTAACTGATCCAAATATTCATAATCAATTATAACAAGTTATTATTGATTATTAATATTTTATACAGCTAATTTGCTACATTATTGTGACGGAAAAAATGCAGGGCGGGCACTTGGTTCAATCCATCAGTTTTTGATTGGATGGAGGCTGATCTGAATGCATGCTTGCAGTCAATTGTAAGAAAGAGGCAGGGTTTATGAGGACAAAATGATTGGAGAAACCGAGTATCTGTTTCACCGAGAGGTCAATACTGGCTTTCTGTTTCACCGAGAGGTCTGTTTCACAGAGAGGTCAATACTGGCTTTGATTAAAAATTTATGTTAATAAAAAAAAATAAAAATAAAATATATTTCACAAACAGTTCAATAAGAAGCATTTAGAAAATAGATGGAGAGAATTTCTATTTCATGCCTACTTTATTGCATCACGACATTTGGAATGTTGTTGATGTCAAACCTGGCGCAATGAGCCAAGGCGCCTGTTTAAATTTCTGTCTGTTCATCACACAAAGCTAGCGCATGGCTTCAGAGGACTTGGAATTTATCGCATTAGTCATATGGACCAACAATTCATCCTCCTACAGATATGCAGTAGAGCCCAGCCAGAGGTATATGGGAGACACATATGAAAGAGAGAGAGGAGGGGTAGTGAGAGCTATCTGTGAAGAATAAGAACATCAGCTGTACTGGCAGTTTGATGAATGTGGGGGAGAAGGAGGTGCGGCTTGCTGAGATGCCTGGATGAAAGGGAACCAAATTACCTCAGCAAATCACTGACGCCATGTCTGTCAGGAATTATTTAGTGACGGACGTAACGGGTGGAAACAGGACATGTCTGAGGCGCTGTTTAACGACGCGCAGGTGGCTGACGTTACAACAGCAGCAGGTAGGGAGGGTGGGCTGTTTATCCTGCTCTGATCAGTCACCTTCCTCTGGCAGATTGTCTGTGGAGACAGTTACAGTATCATCAGTTTAGAATGAGTTGAAGCTCTCTCCTTTCAAACAACCTCTGAATACGTTTGGAAAGTAAAATTAGTAAGTGCTTTATATCCATGCAGTTTACAATTATATTCTAAAAATGAATCCATTTTTGACCTTGTATTTTTTATTCAAAATGTCATAACTTAATCTTCCAGAGAAACGACAGACTTCTCTCAGATGACATATACAGTGGATTTCTCCAATAATTTAGTCTGCTTAAACTCTGCCCCTTTATCACAATCGACTACAAGCTCACATTCTAATTTGCCTTCAAAAACTGATGGAGAGAATCAAGTGGACAGACAGACAAGTCTTAAACCTAGTCCCAGACTAAAATGCATGTTTGAGCTGGTTTAACTGAAGGCAACTTGCACTGACAAATCCTAAAATATGACAGTGCGATTGTTTTGTCTCAAGATGCACACCAGTAAAAAAAAAAATATTTTTTTTTTTCATAAGGCACATTTATAAAAGCTACTTAAAACTCCTAATTGAACTAAGGCCTAATCCTGGCTGTCTAATACCTGTCTGTGAAACCAGGCCTGAAATGCATTAATATTAGTAAAAACAGAATAGGCAAAGCACTAAAATGATTGCAACATTATTACCATAAAATAATGCAGAATAGGAAGACTGACAATTCTGCAAACACAGAAGTGATTCATTCGTATAAAACTGATTTTACACAGAAATAATCCTATCATTTTTTTTTCAGCATGCGTGCAAGAATATGAAAATGCAACACTTAACTGTCAAACTCCTACATAAAATGAGTATTCCACCGATACACATTCTCAGGGCTCTACATATTCTTGCTTCCCTGAAGAGAGAGAATTTCATATTTTTCATATTTAGTAAGAGTCAAAAGAATTATAGAGACACAATGACACAATATTTTGAGAGCTGATTAAAACTGTGAATATTTACAGACGCCTTTAGCAAGTGATTGAACACAACGGTTTTGATCTAATCCCATGGACTCATTTCACATGTATTCAGATCTCCACTTAGTGTGCTGAAATGCGACCTCCCGTTCCCTCTCATCCTGCCTGTCTCTTTGAGGTCCCAGAGAACCTACTAGAGTGGATTGGAAGATCAAAAAGCAGGTAAAAAAATCCCTTTTATCTTGGGCTGACACTCTAAAGGGGGGCAATTAAAAGAACACTGTGTGAAGACACCAGCGTTGATGGAGACATTAAAAGCTGAGTTTTACAAAAAGGATGTGGATCATATTTTACTGCTAAATAAATAGGAAACACAGGCTTAATTATTGACTATTCATACTTTTTGAATTATTGTCATGACATATTCAACTACCCCCCCCCCCCAAAAAAAGAAAAAAACTAATAAAATGACAAAAACACATAAATAAATAACTAAAAAAATTAAAATTAAAAAATTAAATAAAAAAATATAAAAATAACAGCTAATTCAAAATATTAATCAAACTTATAAACTGAATGAAATAAACTACTTTTTAAAAATAAAAAATAAAACCATAAATTCATGGCACAACAAACATTGAAATTATGTATAATTAGACTCAAATTTTGTTACCACTTATTTTGATGGTCCTCTTTAGACCTTCTGTTGACTATAGATAACGTTGCACCGACTAATGTCAACTAACTCTCATTAGAGAGTATTAATGGACTGTCTGCTTAATATCTGCTAACACTTTATTTCAATGCTCCCCCAACAAACATTCCACTGGTAACTTTGCAAGTGAATTTTTCTACTTACCTGAACCCTAACACCTAACCCTAACAGTCTACTAATACTCTAAGAGTTAGTTGACAGGTAGGTTCAATGTTACTAGTCTAAAGGGGAATGTCAACATTGAATGTTTAAAGGGGACCATCAAGATAAAGTGTAAGCCAAATTTCTAATAATATTCTCCATTATTTTACAGAGTTTTGAAAGGTGTAATTCTAATAAGATTAAGCTTTTAAATGGCTTTAATGCAGATGTCCATGCTCAGCAGAACTCGCAGTCTAATGAGCTCAACTTAAGCTGTTTAAACTTGTTAACCTTTGCTGGAAAGCAATGGTAGATTCAGACCATGGCATCAACACATGCTCATGCATTCTTGCACAACACAGGTACACTCGTACACTACACACACAGTCTCAGGCTCTGATTAACATAATGTCTTCTTCCTAATTGCATCCTATAAGTGATTTCACCAAAAAAAAAAACTGTCCTATAGAGAAGATAAACTAAGAGGTGTTAGAAAACAAGCGCTCTGGTGTGAATATCTTCTCTATTTATTCACGTCTCTGTAAAGCCCTTAGGCTGATTATTACTGTAAACAGAATTTAAAAGATGTAAACAGCCTGACACATTTTACAAAGACAAAGTATATTGGAAATGTCACCCCATTTTTGCTGTTGTTACGAAAAAAAAAAAAGGCCTGCAGGGTAACAACAAAGTACATTTCAGTTCTTAGGTTCATGCTTAACTCCCCTGAATGTTTAACATTAGATCCTTATAGCACAACACAAAGCACCTTTGAATTTTGTGACTTAGTGTCCTCTGAAGGACATGTGCCTGGCTGTGACGACAACGCAGTCCTGAAGTATCAACTAGTCTCTCCCCTGTGAAGGCCTCCTTCTCCTTTCCTTTACCTCTGTACAGATAAAACATTGTCAAAATGATTCTGTATTATAAATTTTTAAGGCCAGACAAGTAATTTGGTGAGGTCAATTTGTATGCAGTCAGCGTTCACAGATTCGCTTTTTTGAAGTTTACACAGAGATGAAAACGTTTTTCACAATTTTTTCAACGCTTGCACCTTGGAACCTATTTCAAGGTTTGCTTTCTCAAGCCAACAGGCACTTAAGTGTTTAAGTGTTTTCTGTTAGAACTGTGTCGTGTACGCGGCCCCTAAGTTAATAACTAATGATCTTTGCAACAGAAGTGAATCAATCAAAATGTTCTAAAAGTGCGTTCTTTTACATACATGCATACAAGTATATAAAAAAATAAAAAAATAGACATCACTTGTCAGCCACTAAATAGATGCTTGCAAACAGAAATATTCATCTGAGGAGGTAACCATAGCAACAGTATGCTGCTCAAGCACTTTTTGTTAGTATCAGTGCTGGAAAAAACATTATAGCCGAACATGACAAGTATTATCATAATTTATACACATATACAGTGCCCTTGCATTATTTCTTCTGTCTTGTTTTCTCATGGTCACTACTTCATTTTCCTGTAATCTCAACATCACAAAACTAATCTCTAGTTAAAAATACTACGGTATATGTTGCTTTCCCTGGTAAGCCACAAATATTTTAATACATACATACACTCACCTAAAGGATTATTAGGAACACCATACTAATACTGTGTTTGACCCCCTTTCACCTTCAAAACTGCCTTAATTCTACGTGGCATTGATTCAACAAGGTGCTGAAAGCATTCTTTAGAAATGTTAGCCCATATTGATGGGATAGCATCTTGCAGTTGATGGAGATTTGTGGGATGCACATCCAGGGCACGAAGCTCCCGTTCCACCACATCCCAAAGATGCTCTATTGGGTTGAGATCTGGTGACTGTGGGGGCCATTTTAGTACAGTGAACTCATTGTCATGTTCAAGAAACCAATTTGAAATGATTCGAGCTTTGTGACATGGTGCATAATCCTGCTGGAAGTAGCCATCAGAGGATGGGTACATGGTGGTCATAAAATGATGGACATGGTCAGAAACAATGCTCAGGTAGGTCGTGGCATTTAAACGATGCCCAATTGGCACTAAGGGGCCTAAAGTGTGCCAAGAAAACATTCCCCACACCATTACACCACCACCACCAGCCTGCACAGTGGTAACAAGGCATGATGGATCCATGTTCTCATTCTGTTTACGCCAAATTCTGACTCTACCATCTGAATGTCTCAACAGAAATCGAGACTCATCAGACCAGGCAACATTTTTCCAGTCTTCAACTGTCCAATTTGGTGAGCTCGTGCAAATTGTAGCCTCTTTTTCCTATTTGTAGTGGAGATGAGTGGTACCCGGTGGGGTCTTCTGCTGTTGTAGCCCATCCGCCTCAAGGTTGTGCGTGTTGTGGCTTCACAAATGCTTTGCTGCATACCTCGGTTGTAACGAGTGGTTATTTCAGTCAAAGTTGCTCTTCTATCAGCTTGAATCAGTCGGCCCATTCTCCTCTGACCTCTAGCATCAACAAGGCATTTTCGCCCACACAGGACTGCCGCATACTGGATGTTTTTCCCTTTTCACACCATTCTTTGTAAACCCTAGAAATGGTTGTGCGTGAAAATCCCAGTAACTGAGCCGATTGTGAAATACTCAGATCGGCCCATCTGGCACCAACAACCATGCCACGCTCAAAATTGCTTAAATCACCTTTCTTTCCCATTCTGACATTCAGTTTGGAGTTCAGGAGATTGTCTTGACCAGGACCACACCCCTAAATGCATTGAAGCAACTGCCATGTGATTGGTTGATTAGATAATTGCATTAATGAGAAATTGAACAGGTGTTCCTAATAATCCTTTAGGTGAGTGTATATACATACATACATACATACACACACACACACACACACACACACTTTTATATATCTTACTGACCACAAACCACAGGTTAACAGTACTTGAGATTTCAACAGATAAAAAGAAAATCCCTACAGAAATCCATTGAAACACGTCATCGCCTCTGAAAGCCAGTGTATAATTTGCACACTGACAGATACGGATTTTGTGTGGAACGAGAGGACCATCTCATCACATGGCACTAAAAATAGGCCTGCCATTTCCTAAATTACAAGCAACATGATGTCTGGCTCAAAATCCAATGTGAAGTCCCTCGAGACGAGAGTAGCCGGGATGGTATTATGCTCATTTCCTCATATTTAATCTTTAGAGCTTAAGAGCGGTGGTCACATTACAACCCCTATCACCATATTCCTGTACCTGCTTTCATTTAACAGCAAGAGAAAATTCTGCTCTTAGAGATCCTGTTCCACTGAACACATTCATGCATTCATGATACTGACAGCAGATTCAGAGGCAAAATAAATAATGTTTGAGAAATTACTTCTACAGCTCAAAGGTAAAGCACATGAAGGACCAAAGGAAAGAAATACCATAAATGAGATCTATATAATATTTCAATTGCTTCTCCTTGACAGTAATAAGATTAAGTTGTCTACTTGTCAGTTGATTTTCTCCATAAAAAAGCAACCTCTGAATGTAGTTTTAATAACAGCAGAAAAGTTCACACTTCTACTACAGGAAAAGCACTGTGAAATGTAATTAGGTTTGATATTCTATGTCATGGAGTTCCATGGTTAGAAGCCAAAGAGTTCCCAACTATAGACTTCTACTGCCACCTGGTGGTTTGCCATTGACTATTGCATAACCCCACTGCATGACTTCTCTAGCATGTCTAGGTTATAAACATGAATGTCATGTTGAATGACATGTTGGGGAAATAGTAAACAGACTACTACATACAATGCACAATTTTTCTGAGGTTAATTAAGTACTATTCAAGACAACACCTTTGAATAGCAGTTGGACTATGCAAAATGTTGGTAAATAACATGATAATGTGGTCTCATGAGAGTATCTCCTAAGCAGAGGCATCCGGCTGTAATTGAATTTATTTTCTGACACTGTGAGTGTCAACTCTGAAGGTTACACCCCACACTCTCATTAATGAAGGATTAGTGCTCTTTTGAAGTCTATGATTCATATCCACGTGGGGGAAACAAGTCTCACAAAGACAAATCTGTTGCCTACATTTCCATAAAATCTGTGTTTGTGTTAATTGGAGAGTCCCGGGAGAAGCTCTCAAATATTCAAAGCTAATGGTGGAGTGGTGGTAAAATGTATTTCAGGAACCCAAGAGGCACTTATCAGAGAGTGGACTGCAATTTATAAACGTGTGTTAGCCTGTCTGTGGTTTCTGCAATATAAACACAGCAGCATTGCATAGTTTAAAACCTCCATTAATGTTTTGCGGTTGAAACTAAACATTTCTCTATTGAAACTAAGTACTTTTTATCTTCCAGGATGAAACACTGAGCAAAAAAAGTAGTTACTGGTGAAACTTTCTGTTAGCATTTCCAATGATCTCAATGAAAGTTGCTCGGTTGGTCCAAGACCCCCAAAAGTACATAATTTGCAATGGTCCAACTTTGCTCTGAACTACAGTGTGAAAGGCAGGATGGGGACATTTTGTGTAATTATTTTTTTATTTTATCTCATCTTATTTTACTTATTTATTTTTAATAAACAGGAAAGAAAACTGCATTCCTCAAATCATTCATTAGGTCTTGCTCCAGGTAAAACAAAATGACAGACAGAAAATCGAAAACTAAAGGAATTGTTATACAATAGGTCATGGCTACAAATACACATACAAATACACATACACAATTCACATCCTAATGTGAAAGAATCATCCATGCATACATTTAATTTATTATATATATATTATATATATATATATATATATATATATATATATATATATATATATATATATATATATAATAAATTAAATGTATGCATGGATGATATATGATATATAAACATATATAAACATTATATATCATATATATATATATATATATATATCATATATATATATATATATATAAACATATATAAACATTATATATATATAGAAGGATGATATATATATATAAAACCAGAGATATATCACCAGATATGTCACCAGAGAGAAATCTTGTTTTTACTGGAATATCCAGTTGACATTTTTTCAAAATTAATATATATATATTCATTTTGAAAAAATGTCTTGACGAAGACTTCTCTCCAATGCACTCTTTTCACAGACTGTGAAGATGCGTTTCCACTTTTTCCAAATTTATTACACTCAAATTCACTTCATATTACGGAAGAAAAAAATCTGTCACTACTTCAGATTCATTGCAAAATTAGCCACTGCATGTACTGATTTTGTAGCTGTGTCTTATAATGTGTTCCTTATCTGATATATTATTGCACGTTGCACTTGCTCACTGACTTACTCATATCTCTGCTTGGCTTCCTTCCTGTGCACCTCTTACAAGAATGCAGCATAACTAATTCATTTCCTCAAATAGCACTTTAATCACTCAAATCAAGCTGTTCAGAGTGCAGACCACAGTTTTCACCCAAAAAAAAAAAAAAAAAAGAAAAGAAAAAAAACTCATCTGGCAACAATATTTTACCACAGCTTGTGATTTCACAATTACCTCGCAAAGAGAGTTTATGATCTCATTTGAGTTGCTAATGTACTCCCCCCTCTCCTTCCCACCTCTTTTTGTTATCTCGGGGGACTAAAAAAGATTTTGTACGCAGGCCAGTTATGATTCCATATTTACAACGTTTAATTTGAATGCCAAGCGAAATGTGGCGAGTCGAACCATATGTAGATTTAATTACAGCCCTATCTCGGTGGCTGATTCCCACTCTGCCTTCGCACAGGATTAATAATAAAGATGGCAGACTGGTGATATTCAATTTTTCACATAACAAAGGCCAAATAATTGTCGGTTCTGACCTGCTGTTTCTCTGAACATGTTCTATGACTCTTTAATGTTTGATGGAAATTCAATGGAAGTGAGGTTTAATAAATGAAGGAGACTTTGGCTATTACTTTTTGAATTTCACATCAATAGTGCTTAAGTCAAGGGCTCTTTTACAAATGGCCACAGTGTAAATGTTCATCTTTGTGCTAGTGTTCACAGTGTTCTTCTTTGTGCTAGTATCAATCCAAACCTCAATAACAAGATAAAGGTATGTTTTTTTTCTAATTGGCTTTCCATATACATAATTTTGTGGGATACTGTATAAAAAGATAGAAACGCTAAGATGTGAATATAATTTCCAAAATGCACATTCAAATTTTTTACAGTTTATTCTCGCTTGGGGTCATATGCATGAACTACTATGGAAACACATTTACAATATAAATTACTGGATGTGCATAAAGAAGTCAGAACTGACTGAATTATTTTTTTCTCAGATGAATGGCTACTATTACCTCCCAGAACTGTCTGGCATGCGGTCAAGTCCCACACATAAAACATTTGCCAATAATCTCTCATATGAAACAATCACACACATGAAAAAAACATCAGAATCCTAAACCACAAGTGATTATTTAATAAAAAAGCAACAGTGGCTTAAACACTCGTTTCCATTTCTATTTTGCACTAATTATTTATTTGTGCATTGTTTTCATGATATTCTGATTTTTGGAATAAATTTTGCATGTTTGAAGCATAGCCACCGACTGTGATTAGCAGAGGCCAAGTATAATTAATTCTCAATTATAGCAACATGACAAAGTTTGCTTAATGAACATGGGCAGAGCTCAACTTTATGCAAACTAGCACTTATGTGACGCAGCAACTATTAATAGCTATGTTTCCATCTGCCTATTTTTATGCAAACTTTGGGATATCGCATAAAAACAACGCTGGATGGAAACACCAAGATGTGTATAAATTCTAAAAATGCACATAAAAAAACTTATCCAATAAGATGTGCTTAAACTACGATGGAAACACATGTACAGAATCAATGCGCTCTGAGGCGCAAGTCATTTATGATGTATGAAAAAAAGTTATAGTGACATGTTCCTTGATTACAGCAATTTCAATTATTATTTACATTATTGTAGCAAATTTCCCAGGAAGTGATGATTTTGTTCACTTGAACACATGGGATAGAAACGTTGCTTTATTCGCAATTTTTGTATGCAATTTTCCAATTTTGCGCATAAGTTTTGGATAGCTAATGTAGACAGTGATCTCCCACTTGATACAGTTAGGAACACACATTAGCAAACATTGCAAAAAACGTTTAATCACTATCATTGCGAACACCCCTAAACTAAAAAAACAAACAAAACAAAAAATAGAGCTGAAACCTTCCTCCTATATTAAATCTTATTATTAATTGAAAAGGATAGCAAACCTTACCTTGACATTGCTAGCGCCATGTTCCTCCAGTTGAGTGACAGGAACTCAGGGACAATCACTTCTGCATCAACCCTGTATCAAGAACACAACATTAATATCTCACAAATGATCCCTTGTTGGATCTGAAGTTACCATCCCATAAACCACTATGCCACACCACACCATTTTATGTATCTTATAGTGTGAATAAAAGGTGACTGAGTCATAACAAAAGTTGCCTGTAAGCTATCAGATAAAGTAAACAGTTCCACTGGAACATTTCATCTCCACTCACCTGCAGCCATCCTCACATTAGCCAGCATCTGAGTTTCGAGGTCATTTGATTTGTGGTCCACTCTGGTGGAGCTAATGTTTTCTAGATGGCCTTATAAAACGCAGATCGCTCTTGGCTCCGTTACCGTGGATACCCACGGCCTCCGATATGTCACTCTCTCCTGCTTCGGCTTCACAGAGCGGCCTGACAAAACAACCTTTGGAAATGTCAACATGTTAAAGCTGCATGGTTCCAGACGAGCAAGGCCAGGTGTGTCAAACACCATTAGTTTTAATCCTATTTGCTGTGAATCTTCACTTGGAAGAAAAAGAACGTATATCTGTCTCGGCCCATCAGCTGTGCTTTGTGCAGGTCTCTGTTTTGCAGGAGACCTTTTCTGCTGCCAAGAGGCAAAACCGACTTTGAGCTGTTGAGCTCTGAGGAGTTAAGCTGGCTTCAAAATGGGTAAAAGTACTTTTTTTTTCTCAAAGGCTATTTCTTGCTTCAAAAAATCCCTCCTTTAGCTTAGGCACCTGCATAACAAAAATCTTTTCTGTCATTTTGAAGGTTTGAACAAGGGGAGTAAACCTCCTTGACCTCTGTCTCTTGCATATATTCATTGGATCTATTGTGCTGCAACCTAAATGGTCTTTTCCTTTTCAACAATTTATGCCACTGTTTTGGTAACTAAGAAACCTCAATTTGAAAATATCTCTCTAAAATTTCTTTAATTCCAACTTTCGCTTTAAACAAGTAAAGCCTTGGCATCGAGAACAAACGCTGACTGCAGTGCATGTTTTTTGCTAGTTTATGAATAACAGGATTTCTCTATCAACATCCTCTTTGACAGCTCGCGCAGCGGCCAACAGATGTGCTACGCCACTTCCTCCCTTAACTACAATAGAGAGATTACCACAACGGTCTCATTTCTCCTTCCTCAGGGGAGGTTGGTTTTCTCTGAGGATAAGTTGCTATGGGGCCCCAGAACCGCAATATAGCTGCTAAAACTTCAACAGAGAGATAGCAATGTTTGTACATCCAGAGAGATATCCTTTTGATTATGCCGGTACATATTTTGTGAAACATTTTGAACAACAAATGCTAGAGCGACTCCAGTCAGGTAGAAAGGTAGAGTTTGTTCAGTTCTATCATGACAACTCTCGGAAGATTTGATAATGGATATGACAATGCTAATGTATTTGGTCTTGGCGGAATAGATCTGCTACGCTGCTGCTGTTGATTATTGCTGTTGTTGAAGATTATTATTGCTGCTGCTGCAGAGCAAGTACAGGAACTTGCTACTGCAAATACATACGCAGATATGCTGCTGTGAGTAAGACATACTGCTGCTGCACAAATATATTATACAGGTGGAGCTGGGGAAGGTGGAGGGTTTCAGAGAAACTCTGAAAGTGCGCTGCAAACTGCTATAGTGAATGCTAAACAGATGTATAATTGTGAAGCAGCAAGCTCATTGGCTGCCTGCTGCAATCAGCTTGTGCCAAGTAGTTAACACTAGAGTTTCGTGACAGAACTTGTCATTTTTAATTGCTTAGATCAGACCTCTAAAAACAGGGTCCAAGATACATGGTTTTTTTTTTCTGTTTCAGCCTCTTCCCTGAAGACACAACCTCAGACTGCACAGATGTTCAGCTAAAAATCATAACATACAGAGGTGAATTTGATGTTGTGGTTTGCACCCTCCCTTTGAGCTTTCACCGCAGGAGTGCTTCCTGCTACATCTGCGATCTATACTAGCTGACTGCATAGCTAACAACTTCTCTAATTGCCCATATCGAGAATAATCTTTCCCCTTGTAGTGTGAGCACCAGATGGTTGTTTGAAGATCCAACCTACCAGAGAGAAGGGAGTTAATACCTTTGGACCACAGGCATAGACTGAAGCACATGGAGCTTATTGGTATTAAAATATATGTTTTGGTGGAGGCAGTCTACAGTAGTGGGTGGGTAGCTCAAAGGTCACTGGTTTGATCCTGGGTACAGGTGACTCATGGAATGGAGAATTGCTGTAACACCCATTACCGTTTTTGCCCTGAGCAAAGCACTTAACCCTAGGTTGCTGCACGGGGAGTGTAACAGCAATTAGTGTTGAGTGAGTCCTGCAATAAAAGAGAATGTACAAGCATGTGCTAGATGTAAGCAAAGTAGCCAATAATGCTCAAGCATATATTTCTCAAAGGAATAGTTTATCCCAAAAATGTAAATGCTTTCATTTACTCACCCTCAAATGTTAAGAATCTACAGGCTTCTCTTTTCCATTCAATGAAAGTGAAAGCTCACAGGAGCCCTCAAGCTCTAAAAAGAACAAAAAAGCAGCTTAAAAGTAGTCCATATTGCTCATACACCATATGATAACTAAAACAGAATAAACATAAAACTAAACTCATTCTATCTATACCGTAACATCTGGTGCCTCTGAATGTGTTAATGCAGGTTTCATAAACAACTGTTCAAAATGTTCGGGTCAGAAAGATGGGATGCATTAAATTTTGGCATACAATATATATATATATATATATATATATATATATAAATATCTATCAAATAAATGCCTTTGAATTTTCTATTTATTCGAGAATCTTGATGTATCACAGTTTACAAAAAAATATTACGCCGGAAAAAATGTTCAACATTGATAATACTTGAGCAGCAAATCAGCATACAGTATTCGAATAACTTCTGGAGAATCATGTGACACTGAAGACTGGACTAATGATGCTGAAAAAAAGGCTACATTTTAAAATGCATTTAAAAAGAAAACAGTTATTTTAAATTGTTATGATATTTCACAATATTACTGCCTTTACTGTATTTTTGATCAAATAAATTCATCCTTGGTAAGCATAAGAGACTTCTTTCAAAAACAACAACAATGTTAGTGTAAGTAATGTCGATTCAGTAACATTGGTTCACATGTGCCTTATCATCACAAGGGTTTGAGGTTAAACAGTCTTATACATAAAAAGAAAGAAAAAAAGAAGAAAGATGCAGTGCAACTTTCAAAGAAGTCAGACTTGCGCATGTTTCCTTTTAAAAAGCAGCACAGATGAAAGCAAAACCATTTTCTGTGTGAAACTGCCTTAAAAGTGCTTGATGGGGTAATTCTCAATTAGTATAACATGGCCTTAACCTGATAAGATAAACTCAAACTCAAAGAGTTTTAAACCGCTGTAGACCTCCACTTTTCTAAGGCTGTTTACACAGTTGTAGATCTCTTATGGAGAGCTTGAAGTGTCAGGCTTTGCAGGCAGTTTTTATTTGAGGGCAAAAAGATTAATACTGTTGTAGATTTCTGTCTCTGTCTATTTTTCCAGTTATGCTGTCAATCACTGTAATGGATGTTGAGATGAAAAGCCAGGGATGAAAAACAAAACATGAGGGAAATGGTTATTATTATTAACTTAAAGCTGACATGAGCCATTTTCCTTCAGAAACAGATTCCAATAAAAAACAACAACATGGAATGGAATGGATTATACACTCACCTTGTGGCAGGGTAAATCAAATGTGAAATATCATACTTTTCTGCAAGTTAAACAAATAGCCTACTGATTGAAATGCAAGACTTGGGAATGCATTGCCTCGCAAACTAATTTAAACACTACGCACTCACACTGTTGCTAGCATTGTCAGAAGAATTCTGATGTAGAATGTGTCTGCAGCTTTCAGTGAACACAGAATTGTTTATGCAAGCAAGGCACAACACATTTCTTCATATTGAAATGGGAGGGCTGATTGCTACAGTCAAAAGTATTTGTTAGATGCTGAATGTTTCATAAACACAAGCCAAAATTAACATATTCATGACAAAAAGTCATGGCAATTACAGAGGCACAGGAGGGGGTAGTTCTGTTGCTTTCAACTCAAGTTTAGAAATTCATTATGCATTCTATTTGAATGTACGCATACTTCACATTCCATAATTAATCTAATCATAAGTAGGCTAGCCTATAGCTTTTGGAGGTTTGATAGAGAGTAAACTGAGTACAATCGTGTAGCGTTAACGCATAGACCGACAAAGTAGCCCATCATTTACACGAGCACTAATTGTTAATCAAAATTATCTTTAAAAAAAAAAGTAACTGTAACGTTACCTACTGTGGTGGCAGTACTGTGGTACAGTGATGGTCTCAGATGGCAGATATAAAGTATAGGGCTAGACGGCTATAACCAACTGAATGATAGGCTACTATTTATAGGCCTACACTAGTCTAGTCAAGGTATATGTCTAAAACACGGTAATGTCATGGTATTTTGATACTGTTTTGATCAGAAAATTATTTTACCTGCAGTCAAAGAAGCTCACTCACACAAATTCCACGCGAAGGTGTTGAATTTAAAAGACATTGTTCATAACGATAGGGGGTTTGTTCTTTCAACGGCTTGTAGCCTATGTTTTCTGTGTTTTAAAGTATCTCAATTATGTGGCAGAAACGGCTTCAACAGATTAAGCGCATGAGACGCGTGATTCAGACTGAATTGCGAACCGTTCAGACAGTTTTAATTCATTGAAAAGAACCGCCTCGCAAGAGTGCTTCATTGCAAATTCGTGAGTCAGACCTGTTCAAAAGAATCAGACTGAGTTAAAAACCGATTCAAACCGTTATGATCTATGGTGGATTAATTGAAAAGAACCGACTCGCAAGACTGATTCATTTACGAATCTGGATCAGTGTTGCCAGATGTACGATAATTATCGTATTTGTACGATAATTTTGACCTCTGTACGATGTACGATCAATAATGGAAAAAATCTTATAATGTACGATAATTTCAGAACTGTGTGACACTTCAAATGATGGTCGTTGTAATCATAGGGCTTCTCATTGATCTAGCTGTGGATTCTACGTCTACCGGGGAAAGAACGTGTAGAGAGGGAGTGAGCGAGAGACCTTGCGTGTGTGTGTGTTAGTGTGCCTCACGAAGCGCATACAAGGACCCAACCAATCAATTGTAAGTGCGGGAGGGCTTTTATCTATACTCCCGAACCGAATTCATCAGAACCAATAATTTTTATTATTATTATCTGGCAAGCTTTTGCCCGTTAATGCGCATGTTTATTATAAGAGCCTGAAAAAAGATTGTAATGTTGTTACATATTATTGTCAGATTCTATACCATGATTTAAACATGCCTTTTAGACGTAATATTAGAGATTTTAAGATTTCGGTCTTTCCCCGCGTACGTTAGATAGGTCACTGACTGTAGCCTATGGACTGTCTTGGATTTGATATTTTATTTATTATAATAGAGCGTTTTGACCATATCTATATTTGCTACATAAACGTAGCAAAAAAAGTGGTTGTTTATATATATATAGATAGGCCTATATATATATATTTTTTTTTTGGTTGTTTATATTTGAGCACATTAGAAGAGGGTTAATCCACAACCTTTGGAATTATTCTTGTATTATTTATATTTTATTTTATAATTATTTTGTGTTATTATTGATACTCTTTTAATGTCTCTAATAATAACTTTATTTTTGCCTTATATGATATTATTCTGATATTCTAAGGATTCTGCATGAAAAACAGATTGCCGTCATGATTTTTTAACTGTTTGTGATATGTGTGTCTTTTGTGAAAAAGCAGAACAGCAGATGGCAGCAAATACTTACACTCCCATCTCAAACACTCTCCGGCATTGCTTGTCTTCAAATTGTATCCCAGGATAAGACTCATTTTAGCCACTTTTTCTTTTTCTTTTTTTTAGTTTTGATTACATTTTGGAGAAATTATAGATTCATCCAATAATTATTTATCCTGCTGCTGTACTGTACTATACTCTGGGGACTTTTTTTTCTCCAGCTGGAGGATTTTTATGGGGCCTTGAACCAGTGGATTTATACTTTTTTCTCTTTTTGGGGACATTGTTTTTTTCATCATGACTTTGATTTGCCTACCTACCCCAAAGCAGAAAAGGACTGAGAGAGGACTGTTGTCTACAAGTGTCTAAGTTGCCTTTATATTTTCAATACAATGTTGTTTGGGGTCTTTGATGTCTTTGCAATCATGCTGTTTTTGAGTAGTACGTTTGACAAAGAGCAAAAGGAAACAATAGTCAACTCCCATATAGAAAAAGTTCAAGAGAAATATAAATAAGAAGGTAGGTTATAAATCCACTGGTTGAAGGCCCCACAAAAAAACAGGTTATCCTCCAGCTGGAAAAAAAAAGTCCCTAGAGTATCCACCACGTATATCCCGGACCAGAGCGTGCACATATGAAATGGCTCCAACGAATACACAATGTCTCTCCATCAAGGAGTCTCTTTTTGAACTTCGCCTGATGAGATGACTTTCCTTCAAGAAAATCTTATCAAAGCAGAGACCCCCGCCCTCATACCAAGCTGTGAAATGTGCTTGAAGATGAATGAGTGTGCATATGTTGGTAAGATTAATCTCTTCTTTAGCGTCTTAACTCATCTCTCCCGCCTTTCCTCTGTGAGATGCACTGATTCACCCTGGATCACATTACATGAAGCCATATAGTTTCTCGACTCATTGAGAAGATTCAAAGTAACTGATGGTCCTATTGGAACCAAGCTATAAGGTTCATTGAATTGCCTGGACATTATAGAAAATCAGATATTGTGACCGACCTGGTGAATATTTTCTTCACTCATGCCCAGATACATCCACCAGCGTTCACGGTCACCATTATAGAAAAAACAAATGAATTTTACATTTGAACTCATATTATCACACGTGTGCACATGAAGGAGGCTTGGAGCATGTTATATTTGTGCGTTTTAGTTTTGTATGTGATCACATACAATAGCTTTTGAGGCTTGTAATTTAAAGTCATACAGCTGCAAAGAATAATGTTAAATAATACTTAATAAATATTTACAAAAAATATTTATAAAAATGTTTCCTCCAGAAAAGTACAGATCTAAAGGAGGCAGGGGTTTTTCACCTCTGCATCACCTTCTTTACCTCAGCATCAGTAAAGAGTGGCATTTACTTGAGCCCTGTCTCAGACAGGGTTGACAAGACCCCCAATGGGTGACTGACTGAATGAGTCCACTCAGTTCATATCAGGAGAGAGACACTGACTGCATTTGCTGACAACATCCTTTCGAGATACAGTATGTCAGGATGTCAAAGCTTCCCTTTCTGGGTACTGTGTACATATGTGTGACTTTACATGTGACTTTTCCACATCACAATGTGTCAAGGCTGTGCTAGTCGTGTTATTTTTATGTCTGTGCACAGTGTGTGCCCATGTTACTTTGCACATGTTCCTGCATTGACATGGTGCATTGCGGTTTATATGCGAATGGATATTGACAGCATGATGTAATGTGTCTTTGCCTTTCTGTATATCCGTGTGTTTCTCAAGCGCATATATGGAACTTCTGAAGGTCAGTGTTAATGAACAATGCACTGAGGTGTTGTTAATCTCTATAAATTGGTTAATGCTACATTAATGTCATGCTTGTCATTTATTGATTTTTAGGATATTAATGGTGGAACAACGCTAATTAAGAATTCCCACAAGGTATGAATTAAAAGGTCTTGAAGCGGCCCACAGTACTCCAGACATGTTTCATGACAAGCGATTTGATGGATGAAGTCTAGGAAATGGACTTCAAGAGGACAATTAAGAGGGTAGGATGTTTACAACCTTTGATTTTAATAATGTATTAGTAAATGTTGAAATTAACTAAGCTTATTGGGTATACTAAATGAATTATAAGTAATCAGAAGTGACAGTAAAGACTTTTTATATTGTTACTAAAAATGATTTTTTAATCTTCCTATTTATTCAATAATCCCCCCCCCCCCCCAAAAAAAAAGGTATAATGGTTTATAATGGTTGCTACTGCTGTTCAACATTGATAATAAGAAATATATTTGAATATAATAAAATAAAAAATATATAATAAAATAGAAAACAGTAATTTTAAATTGTAATAATGTTTTACAATATTACTGTTGCTATTGCACACTTGGAGCATCAATTGGCCAATCAAATTGAAGGGCTGGAAATAACTTGTATACTGTGTGTGTGTTTATATATATTTGTGTATATATGATAGATACAAAAGCCTCTAATTGCCATCTGAAATTTTCTTCTAGAATGATCATTTTTATCAAGCTTGTATGTTTATGTTCAGTTATTTCACTTTAATGGCAATGATAATTATCTATTAATTGTCATTAAAGTGAAATTACTGAACTTAAATCTACAAGCTTGATAAAAATGCTAATTTTAGAAGAAAATTTCAGATGGCACTTAGAGGCTTTTGCATCTGAAGTCTTCATATATATATAATATATTTAATTTTAAAATTTGATTCAGAGTCAGAGATTCAAAGAGATCGAAGGCTTTGAGTGAAACGTTGCATGCTGATCCTGTTGTTGATTAGGATTTTTTTAAATGGATGTTATAATATCTAATGATCTCTAAGAAGTAGAGATCACAGTGCTGTTTTGAGACTAAGAAGAGCTTTGGAATGTCTCATAACCTTTTGCAACCTTGTTCGATCACACGTAGGACCCTGGACCTGGCAGTCACACTGAAGAACGCTGCTTAATGGTGTGTGAATCCATACAGGGCAGGTGCTGACACAAGTCACCTTGAGACATTGACCCTCAGGTAACAAAAATCCCCTTGAGTGCTGGGTTGATGCATGTTCCCTTAACATTGGCATCTGTGATATCCATGCTATATTAAATAGGCTGAACACGCAAGGCACGTATTTCACAAGGAACAGCACATTCTGTGTATTTCCAACCTTTATGTGGCTGTATGATAATTAAATCACAGTCACCATGGTTACAGAACGACTCTGACCCTCCTCTCTCCTGACAGGGACTGTAATGATATGCTGATGCATTCTGGGTAGTAGGAAGAGGGCCCTGTTAGAGAATAAGGTGGTGCACCCTTGAGATTGAAAATCAAATTCTGTCCTGAACCGTTAAACAAATTGATTCCTTAACCTGGCTCACTTGTGAGATATGTCGTATTGAATAATAAAAGATCAGTATCGCAGACTAACATTTTGGAAGGAGGAAACCTTCGGCTAGGTTTGATGTTTTGTCAAAGTTACAATCACAATCTTTTGCACTGTAGCAGCAAAACATCAAGGGTTTATGAGGTATAAATGCATGAGTATAATATGAGTGCTGTTGATTTTACTGTATATACTGTAATCTGTGGTCATATTTGTGTTCTGTTTAAAGGATACACAGACCTGAAATAAACCGTGGTTTGTTGAGGAGAGGTCTGCTATGTTACAATTTTAAGTGTTCGCATTTATGGCCCTACATAATGCCGTATAAAGATGTGAATATCTTCTGGATTTTGGTACAGTTTCAAAAGTACATATAGGAAACTGGTAGATTCTAGTTTTAGAATACTACAGAGATTGAGTCTTGATTCTTGTCAGTATTGCAGAAAAGAACATTAAACTTTCAAAGTGCTGAGGCTTTCCTTTTGCTTTTCCCTGTATACCTGGCCCAGTTTCATCTACGGATTACAGACAAATTAAAGCTCACTCTTACATTGCACACAAACATGGGTGAAATGCCACATAATAAATTACCACCTCAATTAAAAGTGAAGGTGTAGCTTATTTTAAACCTCAAAATGAATGGTAACTTGTTAGTGGAATGGAGAAATAAGTAATGCTATAAAACTACAAAAATAATTGATGAGTATGTTACGCTTTGGTGTACTTTTTCTTGTATTTTTTTAATGGTGGAAACTATTAGTTATGATAAACTGGAGATTTTGGTCCACTATAGCACAGAAATTCTTCACTTAAAACTCTAAATGATTTTTTTTGGCTTTTAGTATGAATATGTTATCCTTACTGTTATCTAAAAGCTAGTGTGCTGCAAAAAATGTCAAAATTCAGATTTAGAAGATAAACTTACAGTCTCTCACTTCCGCCAATATGGATCAGTGGCTATATTTATACCAAATAATCCATCAGTAATTGGATTGACGGCTCAGTCAAGTTGAAAAGCCTTCATGTAAACACCTTCATCAATACGATTGAGCTCGATCCGAATGAAATTTCGATCGGATTTAAAGGTGTGGTTTATTCTTTTTCTAATCCGATCGAGAGAACATGTAAACACTTGATCGGATTAAAAAACGAAACTGGAAAGGACTGCGCATGTGCAATAACGTAGAAATGGCGTAATGACGAATGACGCACGGAAAGAGCTGCAGTTGTTGTTAAATAACTCGTGTTATTCTAAAATTATCCTACCACAATCAAAATTTTCGGATGAAATTTCATGAACTTTTGATTATAAAGAAAGAAAATTACTTAATTTCTTGCTTCAGGCCCTATTCTGAACTCCATTCAAGGAAAGTGCCAATTCTACTTAAATTCTGGGAAAGATCCTGCTAAAGTAACACATTATAAGCAAAGAGCTGCCAGGACACATATGTCTCTGACATTAGCAGTCTCATCTGCCACCTTAGATTTGGTCATGTCAAGATGACACGAGTATCCCATGGAGAAATGTGAGGATTCCCGATAGCGCACTCTGTGTGCCTTGCGTGCGGATGGAACCAGGGTTGTCACACATGCTCCATGTCTTGCCAGCTCACATCACATCCCCATTTAGCGGTGTCAAACTGCACGGCATATGTGGACAGTAGTTTCAAAATGTCAGTAAGATGCCTGTTGGATTAAGTTAATATTCAAGAGGAATGGTCCAGATTCAGTCCAGCTCCATTGATTTCATCAGTGACATGCTGCTGATCACCACAGGATTGTAAAATAAATCTTTTGTTTACAATAAATGGAAGTCTATATGGAGCATTGCACTAGGGAAAACGTGAAAATACACACCGTTTTTAAAGTACATAAGATTTCAATATGCATTATACAAGTTGTGATGTAACCATGTGCAAACTATGTTGTACTCCACCCACAAGAATTAATCTGTAATGCTAAATGTGTAAATGCAGATGCTTCTAGCTATGCACTCTCAATGTCACACATGCTGTTGTTTCAACATATGTCGAACATATGTTGTTTCAAAAGGCTCTATAGCGAGTGTTAAAGTCATTCTATAGTGAGTAATTCCTATACTGTCAATTTTCGGGCCAACTACACAACTGATAATTTTCACTGCTCGCTTGAAATACATTAGCTAAGCATTCATATCTGCTTATGCATTCTTTTCAGGATTCTTTGATGACTAAGACATTCATCAAATTAAAAAGTAACATGTACAAGTCTTTTTCACAGTCTTTTGATCAGCTTAATATGTCCTTGCTAAATAATGGCACAAATGCAGTAGAGCTTAATTTATATTGAAACTGGAAAATTATTTTAAAGATGGAGAAAGTACATCCAGTATATACTGAATAAGCTTTGTCATAAAGAATTTTATAAGAAATGTTAGCAAATCACAATGGAAGGTAATATACTTTACCAAATAAACACATCAAATGGAAGTTAGCACATGTAAACTAAATTGATTTCATCTTTACAGTTTTGTGGGAGGTCTCCAGTGGGAATCATTGTTTTGAAAGATGAACCTGTCTTTGTCAATGTTTTCTCATTGTGACAGTTAAATTACTTCATACAAGAACGTTAAATGAAACATAATTTCATTTTCAGGCGGTAATGCTGAGGGAAGGTGGGCTGATGTGGGATGGTGGATAAATTAATAAGATGAAGTAAGAACTAATCCTCACATATTGAGTGATTGCAACTCACATGTACAGGAAAATTTGACCCACTCAAGTGAATTAATGTTTGTTTGGCATCTCATCATTAAATTTTCTTTCTTGTCTGTTACTCCTCCAGTGTGTGTGGAGTGTGAGGGCTTGGGTGTATGAGAGGGAGGGTCAGGCGTGTATGTGAATACGTTCTGGTTTCTAAATTTGAGTTCAGTTTAAGGTCTGTCCACTCCAGAACTCAGTGGAGCTTGTCTGACACTGACAAATACTCTCCTCCCATCCTCTAGAGAGAAATAGAAAGCCAATAACGAAAATGGGAATAAAACACAGCAGAGTAGTTAGAGGTGAATATGATGAAACCAGAAAGGAATAGGACAAAGAAGAGATGGAAAGAAAGAATGTCTTTCTCTTTAGCATCATTATGTTTCTGAAATGTGTCAGAATTCAACAGCTGAGTTTTGACAGAGTTCTGAGTCTTGCTGCAATCAATGGTGCATTAGTGGACATTAATGTGATCTAATTTCTGTTGACAGTTTCATTTTTTTTTTTTTTTTTTAGGTCAACTACACTGTACAAAGTTTGGTGTCTGATTAATTTCACTCAATAACTGCTCAATTTAAAAAAAAAAAAAGTACACATTGTAAGTAAAACATTGAATTACACATGACATTTTGAAGTAGAAAGACTGAAATAGTATTTTTTTTTTTGTAAAACATACTCTAATAAATCTTGTAAATTGGTTAGTTGAGGTTAGTTAAAATTATTACAACATATTTCTAGCTATAGATACCTGACTAATGATACATTGGTTTTACAAAAGTTGTATTGGCTTTGGAAGGAAACTATCACCCCCTTGAGTATTGAGGTTTGTTGGCAAGTTAAAGTTGGCATTAAATGAAAATTCTCTATTTTCTAAATGGATTTTCTAATTTATATTATAGATCTTTTTGTGATTAATTAGTGCATTACTTTAATCTAAATGCCATAACTGGACCTTCCAATGAAATCGTCAGACTTCTTTCTGGTGACATTTGCAGGACTTCTCAAATTATTCAGTTCACTTGGGGTGTGTTCACGCTTGTAGTTCGTTCACTTGGTTCAGTTGGTCTGGACCAAAAAACAAAAACATTTATTCCTGGTCTGATTAGCGTTCAGATTGGCATTTTTTTTATCACTGAACCTAAAGGCACAGGGATATGTTCACAACCTAAATGTTTGGCTTTAATGACGTATTGCCTATTTTGAGACGGAACTTACCGAACATCCAAAACAATGCTGTGTGCTGGGATGAATGCACTCGTTGTGTGTGCGTAGCCTGCATATGATGGTAGTTTGACCAGCTGAGAACTTGTGAAGAGCTTATAAAATGTGTAAAGGGAGTCAAAACAGCGGCAGGAATCTGTCACACACAAAAATGAAGATCTGCTGCGTGGTGGTCTCGTGACTATGAAGCGAAAAAACAGGTATGCTTGAACTACAAGTGTGAACACACTCTTAAACGCGCCCTTGCATGCTTGCATTAATTTGCCGCCATTTTTATTTCAATGTCCACATCTCAAAAACCAATCAACAACTGATGCATAGAAGTGAACCAAATCCCAATGATACATTACACTCGGATCAGATGTACATCACAATATAGAAGAAAAGATCTGTCTTTACTTCCATTTTATCATTACTTTAAGTATGTTCCAACGGGTCTTATCATTAGTAATGCACTGGCCAAGCATTTGTACCTGCGTTGATGTACTTGAGGAGAGTATTTTTCTGGATTTTTTTTATAGAAAGTCTCCTATCTTGAATTTATATTGATATCAAATCTCCATTTCTTGTCTCTATGGCACAATAATTCCATGCTGTACTTTCGTAAATGTCATGCCAAATAATAAGCTCAAGGTTTAGTTGTAGCCTCCAAAGTTCAAACAAGCTGTAAAATGATAACCAGTGTGGAATTATGGGAAACAAGCTTGAAATTACACCCTGGGCAACCTCTTATATTACATCCATTGTTATGTCTTAGAGTGGTATGAATGTGCTAGTAGTATTTCAGATGGATTTTAATCTCCTTGTGTCCGCACACATACCTGGTGCTGTACAGAGGCGCTGAACCATTTACTGCCGTCACTGAATTTACTGCCAGTGAATTAACACTGCAATGCCACAGTTATTGCCTGCAGTAATGGAGCTATAAACTGAGGGGAAATTGTGAAAGCTCAGAGAAAGCCTTAGGCTAAGGATGCTAAAAACATTAGCGGCAGCTTCTGTAAAAGGACCACAATACCTCTATAACATGCTGAAGTGTAAATTGTTAGGACTTTTTTTTTTTTTTTTTTTTAGAAGTCAACGTAGAAGTCAAATGTTACAGTTACATTCTTCAAAATATCTTCTTTTGTGTTCCACAGAAGGGAAAAAGCCATTCAGGTTCAGAGTGACACGAGGGTGAGTAAATGGTTACAGAATTTTATGTTTTTATTCTATCCCTTTAAAGCTGATTTGTTGTGCTGCACAATTTGAGGAAAATTAAAAAAAAGTAATTACCCCCCATTACAATTAGGATTGCTATTTAAAATGCATTTAAAAAGGGCTGCACAATTTTTGTGATTTATATCAATATAATAAATAATAATAAAAAATATATGTATAATTATATATAATAATAATAATATATTATATGTTATGTATGAAGTTGTATTGGCTTTGGAAGGAAACTCTATCACCCCCTTGAGTATTGAGGTTTGTTGGCAAGTTAAAGTTGGCATTAAATGAAAATTCTCTATTTTCTAAATGGATTTTCTAATTTATATTATAGATCTTTTTGTGATTAATTAGTGCATTACTTTAATTCTCCTTGGTTGGCAACAGGTTTATAAACGTTTCTCATTAAAAAATGGTTGGGGTACATTCCCAAATAAAGCAATAAGCCCTGCGAAGCTGTGATTTACAGTGAATTTAGAACAGCTAAGGGGCGTTGTTAGGCACGACGTGGCAACACATGCAGCAACAAAGAATCACAAACGGCAGTTGCGCAGTAATACTAATGTAATGCGGTCACAGGTGTATGTTTGTTGAGTAATTTACAATGGCTTCGAACGTGTCTCAACCAATCAGAATCAAGGACCGGAACTATCCGTTTTATAATGCACGTTATAAGCAACCCAAACTCTGAGCACCAGAGATGGGGGACTCGAGTCACATGACTTGACTCGAGTCACAAATTTAAGGACTTGAGACTTGCTTGACTAAATTAAGAAAATGACTCGACTTGACTTTGACTTGAGATCCAATGACTCGAGACTTGACTTGACTTGAACTGTATGACTCGAGAATGACTTGATATACATTTTTATATAAATCATCGCAACATCAATTGATGAACAAAATGAAAGCAACGGAACCATTGACGCCAGTCATCAGATTCTGCACAATTGCGTGACGCTGCACAAGCCCAGAAAAAACATACATCGCAAAAATGTTCACAAAATTGACTTGGA
This sequence comes from Abramis brama, assembly GCF_963993115.1. Classification (NCBI taxonomy): domain Eukaryota; kingdom Metazoa; phylum Chordata; class Actinopteri; order Cypriniformes; family Leuciscidae; genus Abramis; species Abramis brama. The sequence goes on along the minus strand of NC_139967.1, from coordinate 10,159,164 downwards.
CTTGCTTGAGACTTGAAGGTTAAGACTTGAGACTTGCTTGTGACTTGCACATGTGTGACTTACTCCCACCTCTGCTGAGCACATTCAGAGATGAGTTTGTGTGCATTCACAGCATTTGCTGTGAACCGAGCCACTGATCTTGCCTAGGGCGCCAAAATGAACCGGGAAAACTAGTCCAACAGACAGTCCAACTCATATGTGATGAATATTTTTCATAGCATTAAAAATTTTATTTAAATAATTTCCTAATACTTTCATAAACATGAAACATTTCCAGAAAAACTTCATCTAGCCGGTTTCCCCATTTTTGCCTTCATCCAGAGACATTTCATATTGATGAGGTTCAGTTCCTTACGGGAAACATACAGCATGTTGCATGTTTTTTTTGCCTTCAGAATTTAAAATCAATGCAGTTACACTCCTCGAGTGTTCTTCCTTCCAATGAGCAACTGTGATAGCTATACGAGTCTTCTCATGGTGAGTTGAATGAATTTATGCTTGGTGGATAATCTGGGATTTTCAGAAACTCCAAGGCCAACTGCTTCCAATTTCCAGTGGACCCCGCCAATCAAAAGCCTGCCTTCCCCCACTCTCTCTACACTTCCCCAGCCCCTCTCTTTCTTAAATGCACACACATTCACACATCATGCTTCAGCAATGTCTTTTGTGCTGTATTGATCCATCTTTCCAGGCTTGCATACATCTGTTCATTCTGTGATGTGGGCAGCTATGCATTTGCCCAGGATTCACGATCCAAATCTCTTCGACTTTAACCAACAGATTTTCTAAATTGCACTCTAATTGGAGGTGGACTGTGTCGTCACACACAGGGTGCGCTTTTAAGACACAAAGCAATCTCATGATATGTGACGACCCATGTGTTCAATGGGGTTTTCCCCAGTGCTTGCTGGATTATTCTGCCCTCCCAAATGATTACATGGGTGACACCTGTTGCTTACTTCCCTTTGGGCCTTTAAAAGAAGCAAGACAGATGGCAAGATGCGGGCGACCTATTTGATTTGTTTACCTTTGTTATTTGCTTGGTTGTGTTTCTTTTTTCATGCATCACAATGCTACATCACATTACATTCCCATTTTGTTGCGTCCCTTTTGAGCTATGGGACGTAACATGATACAACAGGTCTAGATATAGTAGTTTTTGGAGGGAGGAAGATAGTTAAAGAAAAAGAAAAACACTGCACTACAGGGGTTAAACAAACAATCTGAGCCATAAGCACTTATCGCTTGAATAAATTCATGTGATAACAGCAAATTGGAATACATGGTGACTCATCACAGGGACTCCACTGTGAACTTCTATTTGCAAGAAGATTAACATCATCAAAAATTGTGAGACCAGAATAAGACCCTCTCAGTCAATTGAAGACCCAGCAGGAGACAATGGCTCTCATTAAGAGTTGTTTCCTCTATTACTGTGGGTTTCATTAGAACATTTGGGAACATGTAAAACATTAGAATGTTGTGTACACTCACCAACCACTTGCTAGTACGGGTTTGGACCTCTTTTTGTCTTCAGAACTGCCTTTTTGGCATAGATTCAACAAGGTGCTGGAAACGTGGAAAGGTGTCGGTTGCACATCCATGATGCGAATCTCCCATTCCACCACATGCCAAAAGTGCTCTATTGAGATACCTTTGGAGGCCATTTGAGTATAGTGAACTCATTGTCATGCTAAAGAAACCAGTTTGAGATGTTTTGAGCTTTGTGACATGGCGCGTTATTCTGCTGGTAGTAGCCATCAGAAAATGGGTAGACTGTGGTCATAAAGGGATGGACATGGTCAGCAACAATTCTCAGGTAGGCTGTGGTGTTTAAACGATGCACAATTGGTACTAAGGGGTCCAAAGTGTGCCAAGCAAATATCCCCCACACCATTACACCACCAGCAGCCTGAACTGTTGATACAAGACAGGAATGGATCCTCAAATGGAGTTCTTAAACCAAAAACACTTTAATGCATTCATGAACTATCTGGTTCTGAGAACCCTCTACTTTGATGCATGTTATAAATGTTTGTCGTGAGTCATGAAGTAACGCTATAGCAACAGATATTTTGATTATTAGTATGTGAAATTTATGTTTATGACGTCTACATCAGGAGCCTTAGTAGCTCATCACCATAAATGATCCTGCACTGGAATATAAAATATGAAATTTCCCTCTTTTTCTTTGTAGATATACCCTCTCAAAGCAGTTCCTATTTCGTCCCACTCGACTGCCTTATCAGTCGCCATGACACAGTGATTTATTAGATCAGAGATGTTGCGTGGGGTGGTGCAACCCAGGATAGGAAGAACTGTGAAATGCTCCTTGACTGTGAATTGCTTTGGACCCAGTGTTGCCGCATATGAATTACCTGGTGGAAAAGGTAGTATTTTGTACTTTTTTTGGGAGACTTGGACTAGTTGTCACACAGGGAAATGGTACTTTCATAAGTACTTATAACTTTCATTATTTTTTAGAAAAGAAAAAAAAATCTTGTAATTATTTGTGCAATTTTTACTGTTTAACTGTTTTTTTTTGTAGCTATAGTTTTAATGGCAGGTCCCAGTTTTCAACTTAATATTGTGTGAAGACATGCCAAATATGTTTAATTAACTATTTTCCCTTTCCCTATTCTCCCTTTATTTTTATTTAGTCCTACAGCGTGATTCATCAAACAGTTCTTTGACATAACAGCAAAATTACACAATGTGAGATCAAGTCTCAGTTTGAAACTGTAGTGCTATTCGTCACACTTCATCATATGCTCTGAATTGTCAGATCAGAGTCAGACCTCACCTGGTCTTCTGTGACAGGACAGGATTGATGACTGGGAGTTAATCTGGCTAAGAGACGCTGTGTACTGCACACCTCTCTGTGTGATGAATCTATGAGATGAGATAGATTCAGACAGTTAATACTCGCGGTGCCAAGTCACTGAGGGAGATTCACAATGACAGCTGCAGATAACAAGCTTTACCCAATCAGCTGGTGAAAAAGAAAAAGTGATAGAGAAAGAGAGCGAATAGACAACTGCTGTCTTTGGAATTCTGCAGTATAGCAATGTGTGTGGTTTTTGTGGTCAGAATTTGTGTCTGTCCAACACTAATTAGTACTGATTACCATTACAGGGAAATAAACTAGAATATGCAGTTCTGTTTGTGAATATCGACTTTGCCTCAAGCCAAACGCTGCATGTTTTTCAAAGATTTGATGCAACAGACTTTGCAAATTTTATCATAAAATCAACCTTTGGAAATGTTGTTTCCAGGTGGACTGTGCACTTCAACTACTGGATATTGCAGTGTGGAAATCTAATTGGAGCTTGTGGTTATCAACAGTTTTGAGTGCAATATGCATCCGGCAACCCGTGAAGGAACTTTGGGTGGAGTCTAACAGGACCTAGATCTGTCATAAGGAACAACAAGTTGTTGCAGAAAGAAACATTGAGCTAAGTTCAGCCTGGGATTGACGTGGCGTCTTCCTCTGCTTGGCCTGGGAGCCTGGTAAGTCATTACCTTAAACTCATTAACAGTTAATTAAGCTGGAGAATGGACAGTGAGTCAGCTAGGCACAGCTGGATGGATGGGTCAGTTTTCTTTATTAAAGAAGTGCTGGAGTTTCTGTAGTTTGACTATAGATTATGGCACTTGCCAAGATCATAGGGCCAAGATCATAGGTTTGTTTCCCAGGAAACTCGCCAAATATATTTTACATAATAATAAATGTAATTTAATTGAAAACCGAGTTGGTAGATGGGTCAGATAAGCCTTCTTGTGGAATCCAGTAATGATGAGTGTCCAAACCTGACAGTGTAAGTGTAATTGTTGAATGTTCTAGAGCTTGTCAAAAACACTGGATTAAAACGGTAGATTTTTGATCCAAAAAAGGAAGGTAAACTGTTTAAAAGGAGGGCAGCATGGTAGCAAAAGTGCAACACAAAGTTGGATATAAAGGTTGGTAATAAAATAATCATATTACGATCATTTTAAAAGAGCAATTTATTTTTAAAAAGTACAGTTAATTTATTTTTCTGTAGCACCTTTGTTTTAATTAATTTTTTTCAATTTATCTCAAATTTGAACGTCAATAGCAAAACACCAGATGCCTGGTTGAAAAGAGTGAAAGAACATTACCTTATTGGTTTTCAAAGACTACAGAGTACAGAGATTGGTACAGAGTACAGTACAGAGATTGGACAATAAAACTAAAAACACCCTTGTTTTAGACCGCAATAATATATTAGTATGGTGTAGGGCCTCCTCTTGCAGCCAATACAGCAAGTCCTTTACAGTGGCCAGAGGGATTTTGAGCCGTTGCTCTTCAAGAACGGCGGCCAGGTCACTATGTGATGCTGGTGGAGGAAAATGTTTTCTGACTTGCTCCTCTAAAATACTCCAATGTGGCTCAAAAATACAGGTGCTGGTCATAAAATTAGAATATCATGAAAAAGTTGATTTATTTCAATAATTCAACTTAACAGGTGAAACTAATATATTATATAGACTCATTACATGCAAAGTGAGATATTTCAAGCCTTTATTTGTTATAATTTTGATGATTATGGCTTACAGCTTATGAAACCCACGAAATCCAAAAAAAAAAACTGAATATTACATGAAATCACACAGTAATTACACAGTAATACCATGGTCATTGAACCAGGTTTTGGTTCTTTTGGCAGTGTGGGCAGGTGCAAATCCTGCTGGAAAATTAAGTCAGCATGAAGTGCTCTGAAAATGTCCTCGTAGACGGCTGCGTTGACTCTGGATTTAATAAAGCACAGTGGACCAAAGTCCTCTTTTCTGATGAGAGCAAATTTTGCATCTCATTTGGAAACCAAGGTCCCAGAGTCTGGAGGAAGAATGGAGAGGCACACAATCAAAGATGCTTGAAGTCCAGTGTGAAGTTTCCACAGTCTGTGTTGGTTTGGGGAGCCATGTCATCAGCTGGTGTTGGTCCACTGTGACATTTCCAGAGCACTTTATGCTTCCTTCAGCAGACAAGCTTTATGGAGATGCTGACTTCATTTTCCAGCAGGATTTGCACCTGCCCACACTGCCAAAAGAACCAAAACCTGGTTCAATGACTATGGTATCACTGTGTAATTACTGTGTGATTTCATGTAATATTCTAATTTTCTGGGATTTTGATTTCGTGGGTTTCATAAGCTGTAAGCCATAATCATCAAAAGTATAACAAATAAAGGCTTGAAATATCTCACTTTGCATGTAATGAGTCTATATAATATATTAGTTTCACCTGTTAAGTTGAATTCTTGAAATAAATCAACTTTTTCATGATATTCTAATTTTATGACCAGCACCTGTATTTAGATCTGGTGACTGTGCAGTAGATGTCTACACGGGTCCAAACATTTGTACCCGAACCCGAAGAGACCGTAATGTGCTTCACAGAACCAACCCGGACCCCACTTTTATTTCAAAAGCTGGACCCGGACCCGTGCAGATCTGAGAAATGTCATACCCGGACCCGACCTGGCCCCATCTATTATTTGAAAGCTGGACCCGAACCTGGCGGGAAGACACAGACCCGACTGGACCTGACTGTCACATATTCCACACTAAATTGCTATTAACAAGTCAATAAACCAGTTGCAAAAAATACAACTTTTTGTCTTACCTAATTTTAGTAGCCGTCGTCTCCCTTCCTTGTAGGCTACCTGACTGTGATGCATTGCAATCCTCCGCAAGAAAGTTCTATCCATGTTATTCCTCTCGGTATTCCAAGCTTAATCCAATTTGTGTGTTTTTTTAACCTTATTTCCCGGCTCACACTTTTCTTATCTTAATTTTACAAGTTGCAAGTTACAAAAAACACACAAGCAGTGCTGACTGACTCTGATCACGGCCGGGTGTTCTCCGAGTCCGATCGACTCGGGTATTACACACAATGTTAAACAGACCCGGGACCCGAAGTTATAGATTGGGACCCAACCCGGACCCGGCTGACCATTTAAAATATAGACCCGAACCCGTACGGGTCCCAGGTCTCGGGTGCTCCGTGTAGACCTCTACTGTGAAGGCCATGGGATACTTCACTTTCATGTTCATCAAACCATTCTGCCACAAGTCTTGCTGTATGTTTTGGTGCATCATCATGCTGATACATGGCGCCTGAACCATTGGGTGCACATGGTCCTCCAGAATGGTTCGGTAGTCCTCGGCAGTGATGCGCCCATCAAGCACAGTAGGGAATGCCGTGATATTGCAGCCCAAACATCACTGATCCACCCCCGTTATACACTCTTGGCAGGCAACAGTCCGGGTGTTAAGCCTCTTTGGGGCTTTTCCACACTATAACTCCCACGGATTTGGGACAGACAATGAAGGTGGACTCGTTGTTTCACATTGTCCACAGCCCAAGATTTGCACTGTTGGCACCAGTGAAACTGACATTTTGCATTGGCCCTACTTTTGAACAGTTTACAGCCCAACCATGAATATTGACTCTGCAGAGCTCCCGATGAACAGTCTTGGTGGAAACAGGAGAGTTGAGGTGCACATTTAATTCTGCAGTGAGTTGGGCAGCAGTGGCTTTATGTTTTTTGGATACAATCCGGGTTAGTACCTGGACATCCCTTGCAGACAGCTGTTGGATGTGTTTCATCCTACGCGGTGGTATGCCAACATTACCCTGGATACCATAGCTCTCGATACACCACAAAGACTTGCTGTACTGGTCACAGATGAGCCAGTGAGCCACCAACAATTTGTCCTCTTTTAAACTCTGATATGTCTCCCATATGGCCACCAAGGCGTGAATCCTCCAACACTATATTGACCGGTGTTTCAGTTCACTGTCCAACTCCTATGTATGCATCATGCAAAAAATAATATGTTGGAATTTTGCTTTTAAAATGCACATTCATCACAGGCAGAGGTATTTTTGAGCAGTATTACCTCAAATGCTTTGTTTTCCATTTGCATATGATGGCACTTATTGTATTCTGAAATACTCTTTTTTTTTTTTGTGCATTCAGAAACTTCAGTATTTTGCTATTGAATTAGGAACTAGCATTACCATCATAAACTGCTTACATAAAGTTATGCCAGTTAAATGTCAGAAGCTTTTAAAAGGCCAGAAAAGCAGTGTAGGATTAATGCAACCCTGATGTTTATGAAACATCCTAGAGACTCAATAGATGATCTGCGCCTGATTGCAGATTTAGCACAGAGTCAGGAAAGTTCTTGGAAACAGTTTTTTTGTCAATATATTTTTTCAGCTTGTGGCTTATGAGAACTATTTTTCTATGCAGAGCAATGGTCTGTGGCCTTCTGATGAGACAATAGAATGATTAGGAGAGACTACGTTCCAAAAAACATTAATCAAGTGTATTGAAATTAACTTTCAATTGACTTTGCTTCCTGAAAGGAGGATCCCATGTTGATAAATTGTGAGAGAGTGTATAGCATGCTATTCAGAAACATCTTTGTCGATTAATCAGCCTGCCATCTGCATGCGATGTATGACAAAAGTGTCAGTGGCGCAGCGGACGGGCATGTGGGGAGGGGGGGTCCTGCTTGTTGGAATGCGCCACGATAACCCCCGTGCCAGGTTACACCGATAGACGATGAAATCGTGTATTGACAATACCCAGAGATATCGTCAAAAGCATCAGTTATCGACCTCATGAAGAGGATTTGGCATTTTCAATTAGTGTATTAAATTATTATTATTATTGCTACTACTTTTATTATTAAATTAATATTAAATTAATATTACAATTCAATCCCAAATTTCATTTCTCATCACCCCATTACCGACGCACTGCAAGGAACATAAAAGTTTAGTTAGATTAGCTTACTCCTCATTTCAAAAACAACTTGTTTAACATGAAATATTTGTCACTACTTATAGGCCACAAGAGAAATATTAAGAAAATAAATAAAAATCCTGTGGATTTGCGCTATGCCACTGAAAAATGTAGGCTATTTTCAGGGTGGTCATGCATATACCTGCACATATTTGTACATACTGTATATGTATATATGCACATATCTGCTTTGTACTATATTCTTGTTTTTCCTAACAAAATGATAAGAATTATTGTGATAAGGTGTAGAATTCTTGATAACTAATTTTAAGGTCTCCATTAAGAGTAATCAACAGATTCTGATGTCATCCCCCCAACCCCAGCTGTGTATTTGTATTCATCACATTGTTGTCATGGCAAGGAAATCACAGTACTTTATCCTTTTACCCTCCCTCAATAGAGCGCAACAGTAAGGCTCCATTTATTTTCTCCATAGAGAAATAGTTTTGAATGATAATGTATAAGCTTTTCAAGACAAACAATGTGATTTCAGCTTAATTTAAAACACAAATAAATAAATAAATCAACAGCCCAATTACTAGTGAAGAACCATACTACCCATGAAGATCCACCAATCAGAGAACTCAATGTTACTATGGAAACAGAAATTGCCGGAAAGAGCTTAGCAGTGATTTCGCACTCCCATGAAGCAGTTCAAATGGCGTAATCAAGTCTCCTTACACTCTCACTTAGATATTTCTTTGTGGATATTTTGCATCTTAAAATATTTGACGATTATTATAAATATATATATAAGATCATTATACAGTGAGATCATTATACAGAAGAAGGAACTGAAATATTTTGAATGCTAACGATCCACAATCTGACTTCTGATGCTGCCTGAATCATAATCACACCATCTTCGTTCGTTGGTCAGAGGAGGACTGGCCCCCCGATCAGCCTGGTTTCTTGCTGAGTTGAACTCATTTCATAATTAATGTACTTTACACAGTTATTGAATCAAAATGAATCAACGCTGAACTGATTTCAACTGAATATTTTTACTATTGTCTTTTTAGAGCTTTTTTTGAATTCTGCAACCTGTTTTTTTTTCAAATCTGTTTTGTATAAAGTGCTATATAATTAAGGTGGCTTGACTTGACTTTATAAGATTATTGATCATTAAACTTATTATCAGGTTAATAGTTTTATATTATATCATAATATTTTATTCTTATTACCATCAGTTCATGGTGTTTCAGTTTCCTCCATTTACATAGTTTATTATTTTTTTCTTGAAATTTTCAGAGGTTTTTTTTTTTTTTTTTTTTTGTAATGTTATGATTCATTCTCAAAGCTGGTTGGTTTGGTTCAAGCGCCCTTTTTTGACGTTTTTTTTTTTTTTTTTTTTTGTCCCTATGGAGAACATGAATGTGAACAACTTCTGGAACCAAGGCTGTTGATAAAGTGGGCTGTTGCGCTCAATTAGCGACCTGCCGTTCCTCTCCCAGTTTGTCCCCGTTCTTCTTTTCTACCATGTGACCTCAATAACCTTAACTTTTTCTCAAACTTTTGTCTTTTTTAAGCCACAACCACCCTCTGTCAGTTTACTTAATTATTTTCTTGAGGACTGCCATGCAATGCCTCTATCTGTAATTACAATCACACATGAAGGCAGGGTGGGGGAGGATAAGGGGGAGGAAGTGAAAGAGGAGCTGTACAATACTTTGATCTTTCCTTGCTTCTGCATTGCCTCGTCTGTTGGAAATAATAATAAAAAAAATTATTAATGGTTGCTCAAAGCTGTGCTTCTGTATATACACTATAGAAAAGTCATGTTACTGTAACTTGGCCCAGTAGAGTACTGCTCTGTTGTGATTTTTGTAAAGTTGCAATGCTGTGATTATACAGTATTATTGTGTGGGAATTGTGATTTTGGATATTAGATATTTGACTGATACTAGAGTTCTGATATTCTGTTGCTGGTATGTCAAAATTGCATAATGCAGGGATCCGATGATGTCATATTGTGATTGTGTGGTACTGGAATCCTCTAGTTGTTGCTGGGATGTTGAAAAGGTTGGATTGTGTGATGCCAGCATGTTGTGCTTGTTTGATGTTGTTACAGTTTGTTGTTACAACCATAATTGTGTGATTGCTGCTGTTATGTGATATGACACGTGTCCACTATCCAGTGCTTTGATTTTGTGATGCTGTCATGTGATTTTCACTTCACATATACTCTATCACGTTGCATATACTATAATCACACTGTTTTCGTTTGTTGGCCAGAGGAGAACTGGCGCATTGACTGAGCCTGGTTTCTCCCAAGGTTTTTTTCCCCTTTCTTTTCTGTCACCGTTAAATTTTTTAGAGCTGCTGTACAGCCGAAACGAATTTGCTTGCATCATTGAATCATTTTCCTATTATCACTGTAAAGCTGCTTTGAAACAATCTGTATTGTATAAATTGCTATATAATAAAGGTGATTTTACTTGACTTGATTGTATGATGCTGTGATTTGCTAGAAATGTATGGGTCTTTTTGCTGTGATATTACAACTTTGTACTTTTTGCATTAAAGATTTCCCCTCAGATACTGACATGGTATTAAAGGTGAACTAAGTAACTTTTTTACCTTAACCGAACAGCTTCGGAGTCATTGGAATAGTTATATGACTTTTTTTGGGTTGAATGGTGGTCGTCTCGCACCCCCGCGTGATATCAGGTCTAACGATGTAACGAATTGCTTTACGGCAAAAAAAATCTGCTAAAATTCTGTCATTATTGCGCTCCCTCATGCTGTTCGAACCCAAATGAAGAAGACGTTTTAAAGAACGTCCCATCTGCTTTGATGTCGTTGATCTATAGCCTCTGGTATCTGAGAGTCGCCAACGAGTTTTTCGACAGTGTTGTCAAATAACTATTCCGAAGCTGTAGGGGGAGCTCTATAGAGAAACCTGCGAGCAAAAAGCGAGAATACAGTGAAGAAATTCCCGAAACTGCATAGCCCTGCTTTAAAATCTATACTACTGTTACAACTTGGTAATGTGATTATTTGATGTTATTGTACGCTATATTATTATATGAAGTATTAAATGTCACAGTAGTGACACTACCTGTGTGATGTTGGAATGTTGCTTGCATTATGTTGGGACGTGATTATATGATATTGTGGGGGGGGTTTGTGATTGTGTGATGGTATGATGTCATTGTGTTGTAGTATGATCTGTGATGTTATATTTGGGATGCTGTGACTTAATTGTCTGAATTTGGAATGGTGTGGTTGTTTGTTTCTGGGATGTCATAAGTGAAAGATGCTGTGATTGTGTGATGTTAGAATGATGTGAATGAGCAATACTGCAATGTGATTATATGTTGTTGTGATTGTGTGATGCTTGAATGCTGGGTGTTTTCTGGGATGTTCTCACTGTGTGGTGTTATTATGCTGTTATTGATGTTTTTGCTGCAGTTATGTGAAGCGTGGTGTGATTGAATGAAATCATTGTATGGGGGTGTGATTATGTTTTCTGATGTTGTGATGATGTATAATTATCGGAATTTAGAATTTTGTGATTTGTTGCTAGAAAATGTCATAAATGTAAGATGCTGTGATTTTAGAGTGACATGAATGAGCAATACTGCAAAGTGATTGCTGTTGTGATTGTATGATGCTGCACTGTAATTCTTTTGTAATTTTTACAGAAAAATACTGTAAAAATGCTACAGTAAAAACATGTTTATTGGTTAACTGTAAGTTACCTAACCATATGTGACCCTGGATCACAAAACCAGTCACAAGTAGCACGGGTATATTTGTGGCAATAGCCAACAATACATTAGGCTATATGGGTCAAAATTATAGATTTTTCTTTTATGACAAAAATCATTAGGATATTGAGTAAAGATCATGTTCCATGAAGATATTTTGCAAATTTCCAACCATAAATATATAAAACATTGTGAATGAAGTGAATGCAGCACAATCGCGAACATAAATGGACAACTTTAAAGGTGATTTTCTCAATGTTTAGATTTTTTTGCACCCTCAGATTCCAGATTTTCAAATAGTTGTATCTCGGCCAAATAGCTTATTTATTCAGCTCTCATGTGGTATATAAATCTCAATTAATTTTTTTTTTTACCCATGTGACTGGTTTTGTGGTCCAGGGTCACATATATGGTGGAAAAACTGTGGTTTAACATCATATTATATGTAATTTTGCTGTAAAATTTGTAGTTTTTGCAAAGACTTACAGTGAAAAACAGTAAAAGTACATTCCCAGAATTCCCTGCTTTACACATATAACATTTTTTAAATAATTAAGTTTATTTTCTGGGATGTTGTGAGTGCGTGATGCATATCAGCGATTGATGTTATGTTGAAATTGTGTGGTATGATTCTACTGTATATTGCTGTGACTGATTTATCTGGTGACCGTGTGATAATGACAGTTGATTGGATGGGTGTGGCTCTTGGCTTGCTGCACTGTTGTTCTCTAATGTCCATTTCAGTCTCGCTGTTTGATATCTAGCTCCTAACTGTACTCTCAGCCAAGGGTGTGTGGAGGGATTTGTCAGAGTGTGTGCATGTGTGTGTGCATTACTGCCTGCTAAAGGAATGATGAAGGGGATCTGACCATATGTGCATGTTTGTATGGGTGTTATGTGTCTGTTCTACTGTCTGTATTGACATGATGTGTATGTAACACATCATAACCATCAAGACAATAACAGCTGGTCTGTAGATAACCACAGATGGACAGAGAGCATGCACATCCCCCCCAAAACACACACATTCTCTCTCCTCTCTCTCTCTCTCTCTCTCTCTCTCTCTATCTCTCTCTCTCTCTCTCACTCACTCACTCACTCACTCACTCACTCACACACACACACACACACACACACACACACACACACACACACACGCTCTCTCTCTCTCTCTCTCTCTCTCTCTCTCTCTCTCTCTCTCTCTCTCTCTCTCTCTCTCTCTCACACTCACTCACACACACACACACACACACACACACATACATATTGGCCTGTTTCCCTGGTGACTAGCAGGCAGGTGCAGCTCATACCAGTTTTAAACTTTTGCAGTGGAATTGCAGCAGAATTCCTGGTGGTTTTATACCAAAGTCCAACCAGACGCTACTGGCACTTCTTATAGAGCCATCTTAAGCCTCTAATTAAAAAATAACCATAATAATGATCATCATAATCATCATTATCTCTGTCTCTCATTAAGGGACTTGTGTCCAGTGGCCGGTGGATGACTGTGTATCCCAATTTTTGGTATTGTCAGTGTAGAACATATTTAGCTTGACATGAACTAAACGTGGCTTGGAGTGAAAGTACAGCCCATACGACAGAACATTTAGTTCATGCCAAGCTGAATATGTGGTCTACTCTGTCTATATAAAAAAACTGGGATACACAGTGTCCTAAATGCAGGTCATCCACTGGCCACTGGAATCCAAAGTCACCATATCAAGTATAAGCATCTACAACATTTAAACAGAATCTTGCCAGTACACAACAGAAAATAAAGTAGACAGCAATATGTCAAAGCATAATTAGTTTTTTTTCCGTCTAGAATTTAGATCTTTATTGCAGTGCTACAGCTTGCATGTAAATCTGAAGGCACTAATGTTAATTATTCCATTCTTGCCAGCAGACTGCAGCAGAAAAGACAGTTGCTTGAGCATAATCTGCATACAGTTAAGCTTTGCCCTATGCTCCTTAGTTGAGTCAGACCTTTAAATTGCAAAACTGATTGTTAATGAAGCTTTTTTTGAAAGGAAGGTGAGTGAGGGAGCAGCCACCAATCAATGGACTATAACCAGATTATCTGATTAAGTCAATTAAACACCCCCTGTGGTGAAAATCAAGTTTTTAATGTTGTTTAAATGTCCATGTGGTGTTTTTAATATGCTTTAAGACAAACCATGTGTAAATTCATAAGTCAACACCAACCATTCCTGAGTATTTTCTCCTTAAAACATGCAGTGAAAAAAGACGTGGTTTGAAATCGCTGGTGTTTCTGATGTCTTTAGCATATCATTATGCGTTAAGCAGGGGAGTCTCAAAATAAGCCTGGTTATCCCAGTAAATTTTTCTGTTGATGTAAAAATCGGGTATATTTAGCAGTATAGCGGATGTATGATGTATATTTCAATGTTATGATGAACATACCATTTCTAAGGATGCTAAACAGGAACGTGGTTTGTGTAACATTAGCAACACATTATTAGATTTTTGATAGTCAAGCAAAATGCTAATCATATCAATACCTTTATGTGTCCGACATAGTAGAGAGCAATACATAAAATGCATTATAATTCTGATACATCGACTTGTAGACGAGTGGAGGCAGGCTCATTTGCATATTCATGGTTCCGTGTATACTAAATGAAGTAAGGGTGTAGAGTTATATTCAAGCTATTTTAAGGCAGGAATAATTTTCTTTTTCACAGGAAAACATTTAAATATGTAATTTTGTTGATTACAGATGGGTTTTAAGGGATACAATTATTGACTACAGGGGGACTTTAACAACATCTTGTTTTATCTTAATATATAATGCTTCTTGAATGTTTAATAAGCATATTAATGTAATCAGGCAGGACTGGGTAGCTGCAGGCTAGCTGGAAGTGATAATGTACAACTCAGGCAGACCTGTAGACACTCCAGTGGATTAGTATCATTATATATTACACTAAAAGTTCAGAATACAAGTTTTTTCTAGGCCAGCAATATGGGGCTAATATAGTTAGGCTTCTCTCTATCTGTCATTCTATCTATCAATTTATATTTTTATCTATAGTTCTGTATGTACATCTTTCTATCTATATCTTGTATTGTGTGTGTGTGTGTGTGTGTCAATTTTTTTCTTAAGCACCAAATCAGCATATTCAAATTATTTCTAAAGGAATATGTGACATTGAAGACTGCAAGTAATGGCTGCTGAAAATTGCTTTGCCAAATCTAGTTTGTATTATCCCAATTTGAAAGCTGCTGTGAATGCAAGCGACTGCTAAATTAATAAATGTAAATCATACCATACTATCATTTTATATACAAAAAAAAAACAAAAAAAAACATGGTATTAACACAGTACATGTCCAAAAATCCACATATCCTGTGGAGGAAAATGTGATACTAATAACCAAAACGTGTTTCTTAGTTGCAATACGTTTTGTGTAGTCACTTAATTCAACTTCTGTTTATCTAAAATGCATTCCTCTGCAACAGAAACAAACCAATAAATAAATGAATAGCTTAACTTGCTGATTATGCACCTTAAGTACCTGATAAATAGCAGTTAGTCAATTTGCTGATTAATGATATGCTTGTTAATTTGGAAGGGCTGTGTAGGAGAGGCCGGTGGTCTGAATTACAGGGGAGCTGCTGGGTAAAGACACATTACTTCAACTTTCCCTTAAGTACTCTTACTCTTTCTCACTCACTCTCACTCTCTCTCTCACTCTCTTCTTTTCAGGTCTGGTGTCTGACAACTAGGTGTACAAGAAAAGAATGGCTTCCCCTTGAGTGCTGCTAAAAGCCCTGAAAGGCAAGTGACATTGGCTCTTATAGCTTCTGTGTGGAGCAAAAGCACAAATAAAGCATGTCACTGAGGATCAGTGCAGGTACATTCCTATTTTCTCGTCTCGGTGTTGAAGTTCAGTAAAATACATGAAAATTGTTACAAACTTTAAGCACCAACAATGTTAACTGCGAAGAAAAGTTTTCAATAGCTTTTTCTTCACCCTTCACTTTTCGATTTTTTTAAAATGGAACATTGCAGTGTTTATTATGAATGATTTACCTGTAAACAATCCAAGTCCTGCCCTATGTTTTATTCTTGTTCACAAAGCTGTTTCACTCAAAAATACATGTCACAATAGAGAAGAAAATATGGTTGCAGTTTAAGTTCCATGCCAAATATGTCCTGTCACACACCTGTGAACAAAACTGTGGCTCAAAAAAACAAAACAAAAGATGAGCATTACAGGCATGTATAAACATTTAAATATTTTACTCAGTATGTTTATTATTTTTGAAAACTGCTGTTATAAGTAATACTACCACAGTAGCTGTAGTCGATCGGCACCAATCACATTCTATCTATTGTTTTGGAGAAAACGCAAGCATTTCCCAGTCCCATCTGTTTTAGCAGACGTCTTAACAAACCCAATCAGCATTTTCTGTAATGCGATTCACATTAGGCAGGAAAACTAATTAAATTCTGCAAAGACAGCCAGTTCTTGTTTCGCATATGAGAACAAATGACATGCATGTCTTAAGCTAAGGAGAACTCAAGAGTTCACATTTTTATAATAATCCTTAAATGAGGTAAAGGTAAATATATTCAGCTTTCTGTTCATTATGGAGGAATGAGATTCGACACAAACTCTACATTTCTCCTATGGACTATTAGAAAAAAATAGATTTGGGGTGGTTTCAGAGGAGTGTGGCAAGCGGACGCTTATATACCCTTGCGATGCAATGTGATTGACAGGATTGGATGAATACATATCTCCTGTACTTTCCAACTCCCTTATTTGTAGGTAGAGGACTATGGTGGCTTTGTAGTTGGTAAAACTGAAATAAACATGAAAGGAATGCAGAGGGGAAAAACAGGTGAATCTACAGGATTTCTGAGACTTTTTCTTTATTTTTGAAATCATCATGGGAACCATTGTTTCAGTTTAACGTTTCAAGTCAATTCGCAGCCAACTCTCTCTGACAGCATGCATGCAAGGATGTTACTGAGTGCAGTCTCCGGAGTTTTTCTATCGTTATTCTTTAAATTATTTATTATTTTATTTTGAATACGCCATGTAACCCAGGCTGCATGGTTGCTTTGAGAGGATTAAACTCCAACACCTCCAGGCGAGGTTTGCTCATCATACAATTTGTGTGAGCGTTTGCAGCTTCCGTTCTACAGTCAGACTGGCTGAGTTTAACACAAACAGGGCACGATGGTTTCCTCAACAGCATCTTTTTAACAATTTTTTAGGATTCATATGGCGGATGCCTTTTCACCTGCTCTTGACTATTGACTTATTTAATTAGTCTAGCAATACAGCTGTTGCCTATGAGCATTATATTTGTTGATTCTATCTCAACAACAGCAGTGTGAGAAACCTTACACGACAGTAAAATATATCTGTGCCAGCTCACAGTTCCTGCCCTAGCTGCTCTGTAAATAAAAGAGGCGTGCTTTGAATACAATTAACCAAGATAAATTCAAATGCTAGTATAATGCATCTGTGGAAAATGAAATTGAATTTGGTGGCCCACTTTACTGTGTCTAATCAGGTGAAAGCATTCTGTCTCACACACACACATTGGCAATGTTCAAAATTCAGAATTCATCTAGGAAATGAAACGTGCTTATTCTGCATTTTTAATCCTACTTCGAGTAAAATAAAATATGATCTTTTGACATTCTAATCACACAATGATTGAAGAAACCGATCACACTTTATAATCACTTCTGGTTCACTTTTCACACTGAAATGGAAAGTCAAGTTGTGTGTATTGCATTATAGGATACAGTATTATGTGCAGTGTGCTTTTGCTGAATACTGCACATTGTTGCAAATGTAGTAAGTAAGTTGTATCATCAGTGTATCTATAAATACAGCAAAAAATGCATGTATGCAGAATTCTATACTGTATAGTGTAAAAATGGTATGCATTGTATATTGGTATGCTATAGCTGACATTGGCATTATTTTCCCTTCTCTTCTTTTATGTCTGTCCATCTGTTCAGCTGCAACTTACCGGATTCATTATTTAGATTGAATCACTGGTCTGGCAAGCATTCAAAAGCATGGTGTTAGAATTGCCCGTTGCTTTGTGCACATGTCGGTCTGCTCATGTGTAAATGAGTGTGCTCAATACTGTTTATATAAAAAGGTTAGTTTATATAAAAAGTTCTGTCATAATGTACTCATTTTTTAACACAAATAGAGACATTTTGAATAATGTCGTTTACAAGCAATGGATTTTCTCTTTATATGAATAGGGACTGAACACGTCAAGCTTCAAAAAGGATGGCAGATCACCATAAAAGTATGGTCACATTTACCGTTATTAGGTGAATTTTCACAGACGCAATCCAGTCATTTCAATGGAAACCCACGTTATCGAGAATTTCGTGTGAGGTCAAAATATTTTGCAACGGATTCAAGTTGGTCAAAGGGATTCGTCTCATATCCTACAGAAAGGTATGCTTGGTTTGAAAATTACTTCTGTGTGAGCTGTGCTTCATACATCACTACAACATTGACAATAGACAATGGACCGAAATTACACTAATATGAGCGCCAGTGTTGGGGCCAACGCATTGTAATTAACACGAGTTACGTAATCATATTATCTTTTTCAAATAACTAGTAAATTAACGCATTACTTTTAAATTAACAACAAAATATCTGAGTTTCTTTTGTCCTCATGTTAAGAGAAATCAAGAGTAAGTGCAGAAGCGTTGTGTGCGCTGTGAAAACATGACGGTTATTGTAGTTCTAGACTAAATGTGAGCAGGCATTTACTCATCTCACTTGCACAAAAACAGATTCAGTATTCCTCAACATGAATAAAAACAGTAAAATATTATGCAAGACTGCAAATTAATATATATTAAATAGCCTTAATTGTTAAATTAAACAAATATACTTTATGTATATAATCTCACTATATTTTGCTCCTGACCTTTAGTCCAATTCAACCATACATATAAGCAAAAATTACTTTAGATAAACATAAAATTTGTGTTTCCTTTTTTATAGCTGAAGTAAGATTGTTCGAAATCGCATACATCCTTACTATATAGGTGAAAAACGGTATGAGATGAGAATAAGCCAAGATGAGAATAAGTAATGCAAAAGTAACGTAACGCATTACTTTCCATAAAAAGTAACTAAATAACACAATTAGTTACTTTTTAGGGAGTAACGCACTATTGTTATGCATTACTTTTAAAAGTAACTTTCCCCAACTGGTGAGCTCAACTTAAAAGTATCGTAAAGGTGGTCCACGTGACTCTGTCCCTATACCCTGTCTTAAGTTATAAAATTAAGTTCTTCCAGGTCAGAGTAAAGTAACACAAGGGAATGTTTACCGCAACGCAAATGTATTGCCGCTTTTAGCATGATACGGTCAACTACTTTAAGTATATTTTAAACAAAAGGTTTTTGTAATCCTTTCAATCTATTTGAGTGTAAATCTATGATGAAGTGATGTGACAATAATCCACTTATTTTGTTGATATCCTAACCTCCTCAGATAAATGTGACTTTGTTAGCATATAGCCCACATTGAGTGCATTCTGGCTGACATACTATATTATTTTGCCTTTGTGGTTACAGACACATTTGAAAATGCATCTCAGAAGACTCAAGTATTTCTTCATGGTAAACAAAACATTTGATAGATGTAGGCTTTAGAAGCTCAAGAGTGCCCTGTGAAAGCAAGAAAACAAAAGCACAGGTTGAAAGAACGAACTGGCAAGAGACACAAAGGGAATATATAAAGGACTCAAAATAAAGGAAGACAAGTAAACTTGTCTCGCAGAACATTTTCATTCGTTAATGACCCACTGATTGTATTATTCCTTGGAAATGGCACATTTGCACTTGGGCGTAACATTGAAATCATTATTCTTATACAAACTCTTTGTAATTTAATTGGCCAATCTCCGTGAAAACATTAGAATGTAATCCAACAGCTATCCTCATCATCTATCATATTCCAGCCTTTCATCCCCTCACACAGTGTTGAATATTTATGAGTTTGCCGACGTCACCAGAGCGCTGAGCAGCGCGTGAAAAGCGGGATGTGAGGGAGGGAGCATGCGGGGAGCGCGAGAGAAGAACGCTGCCATGCAAACCATCGCTTGACAGCGTCTTTTTTTTACTTCCACCTGCGTTCGTTGCATAAGGATTGTGGATTTCATCTGCCCGGTCATTGAAATCGCTCGTCTTATTTCGATGCCCGAGCGCGATGCATCTTTGCTTTAACAGACGGAGTCGAGTGAAGGATGCTGCACACGGAGGATCGTTGTTTGACATGCACTGACATTTAAAATGAGCCATCTGAACCGTGCACATCTCGTGCATTTCGACTCATGAGTGCACAGCGTGATTAAACGCATGCTTTTAATCTGAGCATAATCTCCGTAGGCTGCTCTGACACATTTCTAAACGTTTGTAATGGGGGTCAGCACAAGACCCCGAGGCGGTGGGATTTGATTGCAAGCTCTATTACGTGTTTTACTTATATATCATATATACTTGCATCATCATACAGCCTACGCGCGTTGACCAGCTGTTAAGCTTGTGAAACTGCGGCGCGCGCGGGTTGTGTGTGGTGCTGAACGGACAGCTCCCACCACAGCGGATCATATGGATCAATATTAGGGGTCTGACAGTGTCGATCTCGGGCTTTAATGGCTGTGGCACGCAAGATCAAAACTCTGCTGACGGTCAACATTCTGGTGTTCGTCGGGATCATCTTGTTCTCGGTCTACTGCAGGATCCAGGACCGATCCGAAGAGCTCGTGCAGATCGGGAGGCTGTCGGATCAGAGACTGCGAGGCAGGAATGCCAAAGTTACGAACTCCTTGGACAGACAGTCCATTCTCAAACGGCTCGAGCGACTAGAAGATGTGGTGTATAATCAGTTAAATGGTATGTTAGATTTAATCATCTTTGACTTTCATTAATAAGTCATTCACATGAATTATATAATGCATAATAAATCAGTGTTTTATGGACATTAAGATATTTATCTAGATTTACACTTTGGATTGTGAAATTGACTGTGATTGAATACTTTAAATGAGACTTTTTATCACATGACAATTAATTTAGACATGTTTATGATGCAATAAACATGTCAGGAAGATCAAGACAGGGTAAAGTGCACATAACCTATCAATATGTATCAATCAAAGTGTTAGCACACTCCTAAATGGTTAAATGTAACGATATATTAAGCATTTATGATTTCATAATTTTTTATTTTTATGTTATTGACGAAATATAAAGTGCTATGGGAAATTAGATAAAGGACAGTGTAAGGGCTCATTACCTGATTGTATTTTGTTCTGTGTCTCTAACTCCAGGCATGTTGAGGGGTTTCAGAGATGTTGTTCTGAATGTATTCTTGCTTCTCTGTTACATTATAACAGCAACTCTCTTGGACTTGAAGTTGTACACATTATGTGAGAAGAGGATCATTTT
Source organism: Abramis brama (assembly GCF_963993115.1). NCBI lineage: Eukaryota > Metazoa > Chordata > Actinopteri > Cypriniformes > Leuciscidae > Abramis > Abramis brama. Next base: position 10,138,128 of record NC_139967.1, on the reverse strand, counting down.
TAGGCTGTTTATTTATGTATTTATTTTGACAGCAAAAAGCAATTCAAGAAATTGAAGCAATGAATCAGAATTGAAATAAATATTACAATTATTCTAATTTTCCCAATCATGGTTGAGGAAAAATTGCAGTATTCACAGATATATGTCCATATAAAATATGCAGAATTCCACTGAATTAGACGCTGCGTCATTCATAAAATTCAACAAATTCTTTCCTCTCTGCGTTCATGTATATTTGGTTGCATGATTATGCTTTTAGCTACCAATAAGAATGAAGAACTCTCAGATTTCTATAGTATATTTGACCATTTTTAAATCCATTCCACATAATCCCACAGATTGTACCCCAAAAACAGTGCAGAAAAAAAGTCTGCAGATTCTCTCTAAGCCTGCAAAAAGAAATTGTCCTTCTATGATCTTGCTTCCCATGCACTTGAATCTGTTCTTGCCATAACCACACTTGTCCTCTCTCTTCTGAGTTCTTTTCTTAGAATATTAGAGCCCATTTCCTCAATTATGTTCTTAGACCATAGAACATTTTCTTCCAGAAAACATCTGAAGGTCATAGTTCACGTGATGTGCTATCCTTCCTTTAAATGTCTGTTAAAAGACCTGTCACTTTCTTTTTGCTTTTCTTTAGTGCATCTATTTGATCTGATTTTTATTCCGTAAGACCACCACCATTTGTGTATAAAGGGGGTCACTCTGTCAGTTAGAATTATCCATCTTGCATTTGGAGGAAAGCCAAGAGGCACTGCTTTACAAAAAAAAAAAAAGCCCTCTAATGTACCCTACTGATTGAAAGGGCTTTTATTCTGCACAAGTGCCACCACATATTTCTCCCGGAGGCTTTTCCACTCTGTAGAATTCACCAGTCTGTCACAAATCTTCTTGATGTTGGGGCCGTTATACATTTTATTTTGACACATATTTATCTGATGCGCATAAAACGTGCCGACTGTATGTGATATTGAGACCCGGAATTGGTTTTCCCTTGATGTTTTTACATTTATGTTGCCGTATTTGCTTCCAATGTTGATTTGAAGTAATTGTCAATTTTTCTGTTGTTTATTGTCTTGACAATGAGACCCAGAGGATTACGGCAAGGTCCGATTGGATTTCTAGGACTCAGCGAGTTTTACAAGAAAGCAGTAATTGTCTGGCTGTTGATGGCGCCCTCATCCCTTGAAACATCTTCGCAAATACGCAGTAAATGTTTGTATGAGCATTACTTTGATGAATAATTTCAATGAGAACATATAAAACATAATCATAGACAGTGCTTCTGGTTTGAGATGGACATATGAATCATCATTTACAACCCCCAACGTTCATTAAATGAGAATCATAGTACACCGCATGATCATGCACCTGTTTTTATTGAAAGGGCATCGGTGGGTGGCAAAATTGCAACTGAACTTGACAGCCAGGGATCATCATGCATTGTATTGCATGTAGTTGTGACCAATTAAGGTGTGACCTGACTGAATGGACCACATTTTGACATAAATGGACGATTTTTGTCACAGTAGTCTAATTAGTTTAAAAGTATACTGTACATGTTTGTGGTATACAAGCAGTTTAATTTTGTTTTGTACGATTTTTTAAGTATATATCCAATAGCATAGAGATTCTTATATAGTTGCTCTATTACTGTGCATTTACAGATGTTCATGGCCAGTTTGTATATGTGATATGTTTGTGATAACAGAGAACTTAAGTCATATTGTGATGTTCATCATTCTTCTGTAGGATTGCTTTACTCAACTAAATCTGACCTTGAGGGATGCAGGATGCAAAGAGAGCCATTCAGGGATAGACAGTTGGTCCTCTCTGGCAGAGTTGTTTAGAAATGCTGGGTTATTGTGAAAAGACCCTTTATCTGACTGCTATAAAAATGCAGAGCTATGAGAATGTGCAATTAGCCCCTTGATTAGGCAGCAGATCTACCGTGAGCATTACCGCTAAAGTGTGCTTAATTTCTACAGCTGTAGTTCGGTTTACCTTCACGAACACAGATGCGTTAGACTGAACCGATTTCTAACTGGGAAGTGATATAAACAGAGAAAGCTACAATACCATTCAAAAGTTTAGGTCGGTGCGAATTATTATTATTATTTTTTTTTTTTAAGAAGTCTATGCTTACCAAGGCTACATCTATTTCATCAAAAATACAGTAAAAATAGTAATATTGTGAAATATTATTACAATGTAAAGAAAAAAACTGTTTTCTTAAAGGATTAGTTCACTTCAGAATAAAATATTCCTGATAATTTACTCACCCTGCCTTACCTTTCCAATGTGATTACATAATGGGCCCTATTTTAACGATCTGAAACGCAAGTATCAAGCGCAAAACGCAAGTAACTTTGTGGGCGGGTCTTGGGCGCTGTTGCTATTATACCGGCGGGATAAATGACTCTTGCGCCCGACGCAAATCTAAAATGGGTTGGTCTGAAGTAGCTTCATTATTCATAGGTGTGGTTTGGGCGTAACATGAAATAAACCAATCAGAGCGTCATCTCACGTTCCCTTTAAGAGCAGGCACGCTTGTTCTATAGCGGATTCCTATTATAACGGCGGATTTGCCAGGCGCACGCGAGGAGCGGTTCACAGCCGAGGAGACCGACGTTCTCGTCAGGGACGTTGGGGATGGAGAAACACACCCAAATTAACTTCGGTTAAACAGGCGTATGATAATTTGGGTAAATGTGTAAGCTAGATGTATGCTTTTATAATAAAATATCTATCTATCTATCTATCTATCTATCTATCTATCTATCTATCTATCTATCTATCTATCGTAATGATGTATGATTTGCAAAAATGAAAACTTCTGCGTCTGTGTGTAGATGAGAGAATCAAAGTGTATGCGTGTTGTGCACACGCTACATTGATTATGGCCAAGCATGCGCCCTTAAAATAGCATATGAATATCATGCGCAACGCGCAACTGACTTTAAACTGTTTTTTTTCGGCCAGTGACGGAATTGTTTTCTAAACTTGCAAAATAGCATGAGGGAACGTTTGCGCCGGAACACGCTTTCTCTTTGCGCAGAACCGCCCCGGGGAGCGCAAGTGTATTTCTTAGTTAACCGACGTGCGTCTGTGGAGGGAAAAGTCCGCTTTGCGCGGGTGCAAAATAGGAATGATACATGCGTCGGTGTACAAAGTCAATTGCGCTGGGTGCAAGATAGGGCCCAATGTGTAAAGTCGTGGACGTGCAAGATGAGCATTTGTGGTCAAAAAGTATATATATTTGATTTTTTTTTAATAGAAAATGACAGATCGTTTGGCTAGATAACACCCTTATTCCTCGGCTGGGATCGTGTAGAGCCTTTGAAGCTGCATTGAAACTGCAATTTGGACCTTCAACCCATTGGTTCCTGTTGAAGTCCACTATATGGAGAAAGATTTTGGAATGTTTTCCTCAAAAACCTTAATTTCTTTTCGACTGAAGAAAGAAAGACCTGAATGTCTTGGATGCCATGGGGGTGAGTAAATTATTAAGTGAGCTACTCCTTTAAAATATCATTTATTCCAGTGATGGCAAAGCTGAATTTTCAGCATCATATACTCCAGTCTTTAGAGTCACATGATCCTTCAGAAATTCAAATGTGCTGATTTGGTGCTCAAGAAACATGTCTTTCTATTATTATCAATCTTGAAAACAGTTACTCAATATTCAATGACTCTGATCGGATCGGGGGCACAAAAACTTAATCGGGACATCCCGCTTCACAGTAAAACTCACTTGGCACTTAGATGCAGCTTCTGTGTAGTGTTAAATGGCAAGCTTAACCATTATATACTGTATATGGCTTATCACACCGCGTGGGAGCCCCCTATAGGGTTGAGGCTGTGGTGTAGGTGTTACAGTACGTATGCCATGCATCTATAAAAAGTATGACCGCCCCGACATTGTTCTGATACAGAGTGCTGGTACTATGGATAATGTAATTTCCCTGGCTCTAGTCATTTAGAGTTAGAATGAAATCCAGTGGAAGAAATTAGAATATCAATAAACTAACTTCCTGCTCCCAGTATACAAGTTTTTTTTTTTACAAACGTTTTTATAATTTGTTTCATAAAATTATATGACCTTGTATCACTTTATAATTTCTGGGTATAAATCAGCCTTTTGAGTAAGCATTTCACCACCATCGATGCTTTATGACCTAGCACATTTTACTGTCTGATGCATTCACAGGGGACTGTCCAATCCCGCCTTTCATGTCCCCTTAACCACATTTTCCTCATGAATATTTATGCTGCACTAGCATCAGTTTTGACATGAATTCATGTATTCATTCAGCTCCCAAATTACCTCAAAAAGGAGTATCTCTTATCCTGGAATCCATAAAGGGTCAGTAAGACTTTTTTTGGTCAAATCTTGTTACATAATTTAAAGCAATTCTGAGTAAAAGTGCATCAGGCCTGAATGCTGCCAGAGCACTTTACAAGAAAGCAGGAGATAAACTTGACTGGTAGTATCACAGATGGATGACTGAAGACCTCCACAAACACAGTGGATTAAACCATACTGGTTAAGCCAGTTATGTATATAGGCCTAAATTTTGGCACGATCTGTTGATGTAGGATGTCATGGTGATTCGTAAAAAGACAATGGGCATTGGGACGCAAGAATCGATCGTTTTATCTCGTATAGTGGACGAGCACCTACGTCGCGTCTTTGATGCTTTACGACGTCCTGACAGAAAGACTAGCATGCTTCATTTTTTTCCCGTCCTCCACAATGTGTTCCGTCAAATAAACTTTTCTGAAGTCTCCCAATTCTCAGATTTTTCTTCTGAGATAAAGACTTCATGACTCCTTTCAGCAGAGATCTCAACAGTGTCTCAGATTTGCCAAGAGAACAAAGTCTGCACTCAGAAGTGAGAGATTTCAGTATGAGTGCCAACATTTCTCATGAAATTCTTCTAAGATCTACACTATGCTATCCACATTCTACTTTTTTTTATTTCTGTACTGTTATTGTATCAATATACAGTACCAATTGTCTCCTTTATTTATATTCTTATTTCTCTTAAGTAACTTCAGAAGAGACATCTGAGATCTGGTTGATACTTAATGAAACTCAAACCGACAACTCAATTAAGTCTAGTGAGCTATCAAACAGTAACCTCTAAGCAAAAAGGAAAATATTCCTTTGGGCTGGGATCTGTATTCTGGTTGTCAGGACTGTAAAACTTATCATGAGTAATTATTATTCATGATTCTGAACTACCTAAGTACACATGCACAGAATATGCTTAAAGTCCCTGTAAAGTCAAAATTAAGTATGTGTTCTGAGTTTGTCACACCACAGAAAAATGTGTTATTAGCCACCCAGCCAAATTTGAATGATAAAAAAAGCCGGCAAGTACATAAAATAAGCTATCAAAATCTTGAAAAAATGAGCAGTAGTCTCTGCTCTCAAACGCTGGGGGCGTGTCCGCTGGCTGCGCTGAAACCACGCCCACTCGTGGGAAAGCTACCGTCGCCACACTCAACTGTCTGTCACCGCTACAGCCGGAATGGATACTCCTAGCAGCTTAATTTGTTTTACAAAGCCATACATGTTCGAGCCTGGACTACCTACTATAATTATAACATAAGCACACAAGGCAACTTACACTCATTGGTGGGCACGCACTGCCGACGATGGCACCAGTTGTCGGCGCGACGGGAGGATGATCGCCGACAACTATCTCGAGGGATAGTCAGTTCCGCCCCATTCACCAGTAACAGCGGATTATCAGTGAATCCCAGTTGACTCCGACGAAAGTTTATAAAACTAACTATCCCGTGTAAAATGATCACTACAGAGGCGGGTTTTGGCGGTGATCCTCGACTCTCCATCAAGGTGGCACTTCACAAAATTAATCCACCTCTTGTTGATATGATAGTTTTTCGGAAATTTAAATAAGGACACCGATCTGTTTTGTACGTGATCGCATCCAGGTAATACGCATTTCCGTGACGAAGGCATAGCTAGCTAGCAAACTGTAGGATGTAGTAACTAATAGTACTGACAGTAACTCGCGATCGGCAAACTGATGTGAATGTGCTATATTGTTAGGGGAGGGGCCAGCGTCAGGGGCTCCAGTGCGTCATCAAGTAGGGGCGTGTCCAGGAGCTCAGGGGCTTCAGTGCGTCATCGAGCCCCCGTTTTAGCCCCGCCCAAAAAATCCGGAACACAGCAATGGTGAAAAACTGTTTAACGGTCTAACTCCACAATTCAGTACTTCACAGTTCACAGTCTTTGTAATATGATTTAGCAATACATTTCTAACATTTATAATGCGTTTAGAATTTTTTTTTAGAATTGCCTTTACAGGGACTTTAAAAGAAAGTGGAATTGGAGCTATCTGTCATGAAATTCAAAGCTTTTTGCAAAAAAATAGCTAACAGTATCCGTTCATAAGCCATTTCTCAAAGACAGACTGCCGAGCAGCCTGTTAAAATAATGAGTCTGGAAAGTCCAGTCCATGAGAGAGGGAGAGAGAGAGAGAGAGAGAGAGAGAGAGAATCATGAATTTCAGGCACACATCCTTCACTTTTTCAAAAAAGTCCTATATTTTTTTGCCAAATTGGAATCCAATTTTTTTCCTTTACTTTTTTTAAAATAAACAAATGTGTTTTATTGAATGCATGAAACAGAAAGGAAGGGAACACAAATTACAATTCCAGTGCTGATATATTTCCTATAGAAACAGTTTTTATTACCATCTGGTGAATTAATTATTATATCACAGGAATTATTATTCAAAACAATAATATAATAATTTCCTTAGAATCATTGTTTATTTTTATTTTCCAAATTTGCAATTAAATATTCCATCAGCCATGTTGAATAATTTTATCATTAAAAAACATTTACATTGGGCATACAATTCATTTGTATACATTTCTAAATGCAAAATAAATTGTCAGTTTAACAGTGCTTTGGTCAGATTTTCCATATAAGAAGTCTGTACATGTTATACGTGTCCTAATATGTGCAACCTCATTAAACAATAGTCCCTTTCACACAGCAATCCTGGTAAATTACCGTAAAATTGCCAGAACGACTTTACCGGTAAATTCAAAAATGTGCTGTTCATACCATTAACAGACCATTCACACATCAGTTCCAAAATACCGGTAAACTCTGTGATGTCATTAACCGAAAGTGACCTCTAAAGTTGTTGACAAATCTCTTCATCTGCCCCGACGAGGAGAAGTGCTTTAGTTTCGGTATCACTCCAATTTGAAGACATTTGTAAACAGTGCTGAGTAAACACATCATATGCTTCGTAATTTTATGAATGGCCCAGAGCCGTTGCTCTTTTAACAGTTTCTGATTGGCCCAAATCACTTCTTACGTCAGCGTGTTCTGACCTCTTACCTGCAAAATACCGGTAATCTTCATTCCGCGTTCACACAGTAATATCACAATAAATGCTGTATGTGTGAAAGGGGTTATTGTTTCTTGTTTGTTGCTTTTTTTAAATGTATTTCATAAATTTGTGTAATTATGACATTTCTTTTCATGTAGAGCTGAAAATAGAAACAGAAACAGTGCTAATGGTTTAGAAGCAACTGCCGATTAGTTTCTAGACTTGTAGATTTGTAAACTAGAAATTTTTTTTTAAGAGGTAAGAAAACAGAATAATTGCTAGTCCACATACAGAGCCTGTTTCCGTTGGTCTTTGTAACTTAATTTCTTCAGCTCACTGTAATCACTGCTGTCTCTTTACAGCCTTCAAAGCATTATTATTATCTGAGCACACACGCATGCACATGCGCATTTACATAGACAGCGGTTAATAGCATCTCTGAGCTGAACAGCAGCTAAAACACAATCTCCTTTGCCAAATGTATTAGCAGCCACGAAAATAATCGGAGAAAGTCAGTTAGCTAGTTAGTTTGGAGTTTGAAATACCCTACGTCTACTTTCATGGAGGCGTTTGCTATATTGCCACTTTCAAAGGATGAAGACTTGGGCTTGAATTGATACAATAAAACTGCCATCATTACTGTCCATATCACTGTTTACAATTGCTGAGGAAGCCTCTGGAGCTGAATTTCAGATATGGTAATGGTCGTTTAGTTTCTGGCATGTGCTGTAAGTGGTAGACCAATGGCAACAGACTGGGCCATCTGACCAATCAGAGCAGAGTAGGCTCTCGGAAAGGAGGGGTTTAGAGAGACCGGATCCTTGATCAAGCCATTTCAGATACTGTGAGAAAAGAGGTGATCCTGCAATGTATATTTTTATTTGTTAGTCTTAGATGGTTTAAGATGGTCTAGATCAGGGTTGTCTGATCCTGCTGCTGGAGGGCCACTGTCCTGCAGAGTTTAGCACCAACCAGCACTAACACACTTGCCTGGAAGTTTCTAGGGAGTCTGAAGACCTTGATTAGCTGTTTCAAGTGTGATTTGTTGGAGCTAAACTCTGCAAAACACCAGGAGCAGGTTTGGACACCCCTGGTCTAGATGGTCTCCCAGCCTGGCTAAACGGGTGTTCTTATTGTCTAGACCCTGATCAAACTCCCCTATCTGCAATTTTCTAGTAACTCTGAAGACCTTGATTGGCTGGTTCAGTTGTGTTTAATTAGGGTTGAGATAAACTCTGCAGGGCAGTAGCCCTCTAGGACAGGATTTGAGAAACCCTGGTCTAGATGGTTTCAAAGCCTGGCCAAATTGGTTTTCAGTTTGTTTAGTTGGTTGTCCAGCACTTGACGAGTGACCAATATCTTTTTAACCATCAAACCAGCTTAGAATTTTTTGAACTGTTTTGCTTTTTTGTTTTTCAGCAGAGAGATATGTAAGCAATGGCATTGTGTTGCTTTGTTGGTCTATAACATATATGCAGTTTGAAAAATTATAATATTATGTTTCACCTCAACATTTTGCATTGTATTAGCAGACCACTGCATTAAGTCACTGTGATATGCAGTTTCTCTCTGCCATAGACAGCTGGCTCTCAGGGATTAGTGTCAAAATGCCAGGCCGCTATGCAATAGAATTCTCTCAAAACAGCCAACAGAGGCAGCCTTCGAGACAATGGAAATAACAATGACAGTGAAAGAGACACAAACCCTCAGACGGTTTCAAAGAGACATTACAATTTCAGCTCAAGCTTGCCAGAACACCTATGATGCAAGAACTCAGACTCCAAGTCAAGTCAATGCTCTGGGAGGTCACGACTGCCAGGAAGAGAGACAGACCTGGAATATTTTATGTACATCAGCTGGGATCCAGCCATTTGTGGTTGCTTTATAGGGTTCAGGCTGGAATAGGGTTTAATGCTGCACCAACTGGTATTTGTGGAACAGCCTGGTTTGGATTCCAAAACACAATCTGTACGTTCTGTTTCCAAGCATGGTGACCCCCCAGAGCCAAACCATCCCTTCTCAAAAATCACTCAGAATTTCTTAAATTTCATGTTTGTGAAAGGAAAAGCTCATGATCAGGGAAGCTTTTTACCTAGTAGACAAGGTTTCAAATGTGTGGTCTTGAGAAACATAAACATTCAGAGTCATAATGAGCTGACATATCAATCCTGCATGGCCACAGTAAAATGACGCAATACACCACTTGTGCTTTTTCCACAGTTAAGGGTTGTCCTTACGTATGCTGATTTTAAGTGCTTCCCGTCAGTGTTATTTTACTACTATTTATATATTGTTATAGTATTTATTAAAGATTTGAACAAGCTTTTATTTTTATATTTTAGTTTTCATTTTTAATTTACTTTGTAATAGCCATTTTTATGTACTTTAGCATTTTTATTAGTTTTCTGTTTAGCTTAAAGCTTTTTAGTTTTCGTAATTATAATACTTAAACTTATTTTATATCAGTAAGTTGCCAAGGCATTTCTAATGTAAGTTTTTTTATGTAATGTTTATTTCAATCAACTAAAACATTTTAAATCATTTTTGTTTTAGTTAATTATGACAACACTGCCCCTGGTTTCCTACTTGGGATTGTTCATTTATGTATTTATGTGTTATATACGCACTTATTATACACTAATTCCTTATTGCTTTTAGAAAACAAGAACCACAGCAATATGATAAAAGACACAGATGTTTAATAAATAGGTGTATGTGTATCAATAACATTGGGAAATAAACTCCTAGTTTATTAGCTTATTGTATTATGTTTGCCAAGCTACGTAGAAACATTGATATAGAATGTAAGGTTACATAAATGCTGATATTGTGCAGCAGCTTAGAACATGCCACATTTTAATTATTAATAAAAAAAAAAAAAATTTTAACCTAGGTTGATATTCTGAACTTCAATGGCACAGTTTATGAAAAAAACAAGTAAAATATAGTCAGCTACAAGATATTTCCCTCTTTCAATGTAGTCCCAGTTTAGAAACACTTTGTAATTCAAGGCTTTAATACGAACATCCTTGGATCATACACTTATTTCTGAATCTTGATAGAATTTTTATGTAGCTGTTAATAATTTAGTGAAACATATAATTTTGCTCTTTTAAATGTCAAATTGAAACGGCATCATTAATGGATGTTACACATTTCATCCCTTTTAAAGAGCACGGCAAAGGTTTAAATCTAGACTTTTGAATAACGCCAATTATTCTGACCAATGATTCTGATAAGGAACAACCATCTGACATTCACTGGTATAATGGATACATTCTGTAGAATTCTTCTTTGTCACATTCTTTGGGTGCCAAACTACACAGTATATGATGTGCCCTGTGCCGGAAACAACCCTCGCATCAATCCCATTCTAATTAGCATAGAGCGAGAGGATAAATTAGACCTGAATTTCCAAAGGCAAAGAAGTCTTACTCTGCACTGACAACCCTTTAAACACAGTTCACTTGCTTTCCACCTCCCCCCCCCGGGAGATCTGTATGAAAGAGGTGACATAAGGCGAAGGTGGTGTCTTGGTGTCCAACATCCAATTATCGCCCATACTCTTGTTCAGCAGTTATGATTTGCATGTCACTGGTGGGTACTCCCACAGTAATGAACCCAGTTTTGCTTTACAATACTAATGGGATATGTTGACCTTTGTCATGTCAACTGAAGTCAAACATCTTTTCTGCTTTGCAGGTCTAGCCAAACCCATGGGACTGGTGGAGGGTCCTGGAGGTCTAGGACAGGGTGGTGCAGCTGCTACGCTGGGGGAGGACAGCCGAGAGAGCGAAGGGAGGTACGAGGAGTACGGCTACAATGCTCAACTGAGTGACCGCATCTCCTTGGACAGGAACATTCCGGACTACAGGCCGAAAAAGTGAGTATGATGCAATGTCTTTAAACACAGAACATGCCCTTGGAGGTTGAGATAAGAATAGATGTTTAGGTGAGCCGCAGTGTGCAAAGGCATTTGTTCTACTCGAGCACACACTCTTAAATGAAAAGTTCACACTTACAAATAATTAGATTGTGTAAAAGAGGATGGGTATTTGGCATGCTGTCCGGGGTAGGGCTCCGAGCTCAGAATGTGGCCCGAACCCAGAGTACTCAGCCCGTATCTCTGGCTGGGATAGGAACTAGCCGAGAGTGAGGAGTCGGGATGCAGAAAAGACTGCAGAGGAACGAAGGTGAGTCGGCTATATAGGCCTCCAATCATTCTGATTGTGTAGATTATTTGAACGTGTTCCTCCCATAGTTAATCATTTAATTTCTGATGCATTCGATTTTTTTTGTGCCAATGTATTTTAGTATTATTGAGACACTTACGGTTTTTATTAATAGTTTGAATTAGTTTTTATATTTTCCATTTTAATTTCCATTTTTGTTATTTTTATTAATTTTGTTGTGTTTTTGTCAGTTTTATTGTTTTTTACATGTCTATATAGTTTTTATTCATTTATTTTATTTTAGTTTTAATTGTTTTAGCACATCAAGTTAAACTAAATGAAAAATGTTTATTTGGGAACTAGCTGAAATAAAATAAGTTTGCACTTTTTAAAATATTTTTTTAAAGTTTATTTTATGTCAAGTAACAAAAACGTTTTATTTAAAAAAAAAAAAAAATTAATAATGTTTTTTTTTTTTTTCAACTATAATAATCTTGGTTTTTGCATTGAAAATATGAAGCAATCAAATTCCATATATTAATAAGGAGATCATTATTTACTAACCCTAATGTCATTCCAAACCTATATGACTTTCTTTCTTCTGTGGAACACAAAAGGAAATAAAAAAAGTTTGTGTACATTATTTATTTATTATATCTTTCACTTTTTTTCTCACCATAAATGTAGCTGTGGTAGCTGGCATGGCATTAAACTATAAAGAAACAAACAAAACTTTATTTTTTCCCAATAAAGTTAAGGTTAATTGGGTCCGATGTTGATTTGAATACTATTGACTTTCATTGTATGGATAAAACAGTTAAAATATTCCTAAAAATATCTTCTTTTATAATCAAAAGTAGAAAGAAAGAAGTTTGTAATATAGGTTTCGGAACGACATGAGGGTGAACAGAATTTGTTCACAAGATATTTGAGAACATTCATTCCATTTTGTGATTTGTTCTGAAGTAAAAGTAAAATTTGGAATGGTGTGCAACAAAATCCGACTTTATTGACTTGTCCTGCCACACATGCCATGGTCCTTTAAAACCATCTACACTGCAGGGTTGATTTTCAAAAGGAAAAACGGGTTTATAAATAGCCCAGTGGCTGAATCACTTCCCACATGTTAGCATTACAATGCCCTTCAGGGAAGAATCACATTAATAGAGTCAATAGCTAGCAGTGAAAAAACATTGTGTTAGACAAAGGAGATATGACTGTGTGGAATAGTATCCCTGCCCACTAGGATAGTGTTAATGGTAGGAATGTTAATAATGCAGCAACAGTCCAGGGGTATTTTATATGTGGGGAAAACGACCTTAGAAACAGCTCTGGAATATTAATGGTCATTCATAATAAGTTATATATTTAGAACATGACCCAAAGCACAGATCCAGTGATTGAGAGGAGATACTAAAGGCTATCTGTATCTGGGTTTTCTTTTGAAAGCTAGCTTGGTTTGTTGTGGTCAACTGTAAAAAACAAAATATAAAAATATGAATTCTTTTCAGATATTCTAGACAAAAGTTGCTTTTATCACACTGATGGGTCTTTGTTTGATTGAAGCCATTGTTGATGATGGAGGTTGTCTTGTAATTGCTATTCTGAAGCCGCTTTAGTTGTTGTGATTCAAACTGTGTGCAAATCACGATTCTTTGTATGTGTGTCCTGGCAATAATGCGTCCCACTTGCATCGCTGATAAACACAATCATTCACGCTCCTGTACACAAACATGTGTTACCTAAGATATCGCGGTCTGACTTGCACAATCCAAGCCATCGCAAATCCGACCCTCACTCAGCACGAGGGGAAGGAACTATTATACACCTCTTCTTGTTTCGAGAATGAAAACTTAATGATAATGTTAATGTTAACATGTAATCGTGGTAAATAATTCACAGGCTCTTGTTTGGTAAGAAACATGAAAAATTAAAATGAACTTCGGCTTGCAGTCCTCACTATCATAATTTTGCAAGTAACTCAAAAATGTGTTTGTATCATTCTCATGGGCAGTGCTAAAACACAGTTCGTTTTATTAAGTCCGTTAAGTCTGTGTAATGTTTCTGAAAGAAGTCTCTTATGCTCACCAAGCTACTTGATTAAAAGACAGTAAAACAGTATTATGGTAAAATATATATACACAATTTAAATAACTGTTTTCTGTAATATATTTTAAAAGGTCATTTATTCCTGTGATGGCAAAGCTGAATTTTCAGCATCATTACTCTAGTCTCCAGTGTCACATGATCCTTCAGAAATCATCCTAATATGCTGAACAACTGTATAGTTTGAAGACTTCATTGTATAGGTCTTCGCTGGGTAGATTTGGGTGGTCCTTGTGATGTTAGGGCCCAGTGCTCTTTTGAAACGGTCCTGTAGAGAACCAGCCTGGTTTCATTGTTAATACAGGTATTAATATGTAACACTAACAGACACAAAACATACTTTGTACATTTAGGTAGATGCTGAAATGTACAAAATGGACATATTGGCAACATTTAAGCAGCATTATTACATTTTAACAGCTAAAAAACGTGAAATATTTACGAATCTTTTATATCAGATAAATCTGTATAATTTCCTTTTTAACATTTTATAGATTAATGTTAGATCCTTAAACCCTATCCTCAGTGCTCGAAGTGGGCCGGTACGCACTGGTACACAGTACCGGCACTTCTATATTTTAATCTGTTGCGTACCCTCCGTTTTTCTTGCGTTCTGGAACTTCCCACATTTTGCTGGTACTCTGACCACCCACAGCGAAACATAAAATCAGACTATTAAATAATTGTATACATTACAATTTAGGAGTTTTAATAAGCGGTACGAACTGAACGGATCAATTATTTGCGCAATATGACTTGACTGAAGCCCAATTGTTTCATTTAGAATTTTTTTTAAATAAATCTTACAAAATCATATGAGTGAGGTCGTACGAATTCATACGAATTAGCCACCTCGTAAAATATGAATTGGTCGCGAGATAGTGTTGCAGCACTGCCGTAAAATGTGCTTCAAGTTTATTGAGGCAGCAATTTTTTAATTCAAAAGAGTGCAGGATTTGATGTTTACTGTCACTGTTGAGAATGGAGATTAAATCGCTGGATAAAGGGCTGAATTTGGATCTGTTCCTCACAATCGCACGGATTCTAAAGATTTGGATTACAGCAAACTAATAAAATTGATGTCTTTTGTGAATTTATGTTCCGTTTTGGTGTATTTTATGGTTCTATTATCAGTCACAGCACAGGAGAAAACGGCTTTTGTGTCCTACGGTGAACAAAATAAATATTACATGATAAATAATGCTTGAACGATTGATTAACATTATGTAAAACAGGTATGCAGCAGAAGTCACAGAACAAAGCGAAATGTTATTATTTCATATTAAGTAGATGAGTAAACTGCATTAAATAAATGCGACAAAACATGTAATTGATGTGACAGTTGAATACAATAGAAAAAAAACTTTAATGCCATGATTTTAATATTCATAAATAGGAATTCGTATGCATTTGTACATCTGTAAAGTTGTTCAAATGTAAATAATTCACGTTTTAGTGCTGTCAATACGTAAATATTGTACGTTTCAATGGGTATGAAAACGTAAGTAAATGTACGTTTGGTAGAACTACACTCTCTGTAAAAATACACACATATTCTCATGAGATCACGTTGAGAGAACACAACCAGTAGCATTCAGCCAGCAGCACTGAGCCTCAGAGTGGTTTGTTTCTCTGACGCAAATCCCATGCAAACAGTTGTTGATGTGTTACTTGGCTAATGCTTACTAGGAGACATCCTCCAAAGGTCTTTGATGTCCAGAAGGGGCAGTGCATTGATGGCCGTTTGTCTTTAATGTATATTTAATTGCAAATCTCCAGGATACGTGGTTCTTCAGTCTCTCTGGCCGAAGGTCTAATTGATGCGTTTTCTCAAACTACAAAGGCCGTATATTTTATGCAGGCACAAGAAAAGTAGTTTCTTAAAAAGGTCAAGCTGACCTTAGCTCAAACTACTTGAGGCAAATGAATTTACCACCAACCAAAGAAAACAAATCAATATAACTACATCAACAAGCCATTTTATTATTGACTCAGGAAAAGATGATGCAGGAAACTGTATAAGGAGATTGAGCAATCACAAATGAATGAAATGTATTGGCACATTGAGTGTAGGGCATTAGGAGAGTGTTTACATTTTGAGAGAACGTGTATAAAAGAATCAATGGATTGTTCTTCTTTTGAGTCTTTATTTAGCAGGAATGAGATCAAAAGGGTGTTGAGATCTATCAACACTCCTTCTACTGATGAGATGTTATTAGTGAAAACATGGAGTGGTGACAAGGCAAATGTTTTTTTAGCTGAGGTATATGATCACAATCAGAAAGTTGCTTCTAGACTGGAACCAGAATGGAAAGGAAGTGTTAGAGGTTAATGTGAAGTCTTATGGAGAGAAATGATTTAGGGAGAAGCAGTGGGAAAAGAGAGAGAGAGAGATGGGAATACATCTTAATGTAGGTGTCTGTTTCTGTCATGCTTTGTTCCAGGTCAAATTATGATAACTGGACAGCCAGCTTTGGCTCTATTTCACATGGATGAGTCCATCTCTCATCTTGTTACAGCCCGCAGCTGCCTGGCCCTGTCCAGCGGTACAAATTCAGACTTGAGCAATGGCCTAGATTGCAGATATTAACTAGAGCAATGAAAGTGTAACATTACTTATGGTCGTGAAGCTAAATGAATACACAACATAGCGCCGCCCACATTGAATGGTAAAGCATCTGTGTCATATGAAATGCACATTCAGATTATTTTGGTTCAGTGAGTCAATAAAACTATATATACTGCATATATTTATACAGTATATATACACTCACCTACACTGTAAAAAAAAAAATTACATCCCCAAGTCAAAAATTTCAAGTGACCGATAACATCTAAATTTTTCAATTAGTCTGACGTATTATTTCTCATTGAGCCAATGTTAACAGACTATTGCAACAAGAATTTCACTTGGGCCAATTGAAAAATTTAGATGTTATCGGTCACTTGAAATTTTTGATTTGGGAGGGTTAGAAATTTTTTACAGTGTAAAGGATTATTAGGAACACCTGTTCAATTTCTCATTAATGCAATTATCTAATAAACCAATCACATGGCAGTTGCTTCAATGCATCATGGTCAAGACAATCTCCTGAACTCCAAACTGAATGTCAGAATGGAAAAGAAAGGTGATTTAAGCAATTTTGAGCGTGGCATGGTTGTTGGTGCCAGACGGGCCGGTCTGAGTATTTCACAATCTGCTCAGTTACTGGGATTTTCACGCACAACCATTTCTTGGGTTTACAAAGAATGGTGTGAAAAGGGAAGAACATCCAGTATGCGGCAGTCCTGTTGGCGAAAATACCTTGTTGATGCTAGAGGTCAGAGGAGAATGGGCCGACTGATTCAAGCTGATAGAAGAGCAACTTTGACTGAAATAAACACTCGTTACAACCGAGGTATGCAGCAAAGCATTTGTGAAGCCACAACACGCACAACCTTGAGGCGGATGGGCTACAACAGCAGAAGACCCCACCGGGTACCACTCATCTCCACTACAAATAGGAAAAAGCTCACCAAAATTGGACAGTTGAAGACTGGAAAAATGTTGCCTGGTCTGATGAGTCTCGATTTCTGTTGAGACATTCAGATGGTAGAGTTAGAATTTGGCGTAAACAGAATGAGAACATGGATCCATCTAGACATGTGCCGGTATTCGGTAATGCGATAAATCGCGGTAATGAATATGCACGATATTGTTATCGCGGGCACTTCAAAATACTGTGAAAAATAATAGATCCGAATTTAGATTTTTAAAACGCGCATTCTAGCTTATTTTCCATCAACCGCTTAAACAAACACTGCGTATATGCTGCGCGAAACACTTGCGCACTCTGATGTAAACAATCGCCACGTGTATAAGCATGCGGCCGGTGCGCACTTCTAGTCTAATGTAAACAGTCCTCACATGGAGAAGCAGCATGGTGGAAGGAGGAACGCCGCCGCCGATCTATCCGGATCCATCCCGCTTCTAAAAGCAGAGCTGCCAACTCAACGCATTCAGCGCGAGACTCTTCACACGCGCACGCCACACATCCGTTTTCTCACGCAGAGAAAAATCGCGGAGCAAAGAGGACACGAAGACCGTCAAACAAGACAGAGCAGGTTACTTTTGATATGAAACAGGAGAACAATTGTGTCACAGAACGTTACATTTAAACCATTTAATGACCAGCAGCATGTTAGATGACTAAAACAGATAAAGAGGAGTATTTTGCTGAATATGTGCACTGCACTTTTTTACATATTTATTATATTTTTACTTGTGTCATTACATAATTGTTATTATAATGAAAACCACATTATATTTGATTTAATTAGTTATTTGTAACCTTTAATAATACCAGCTGATAGGGCTCTATATGGTTACATAGCATTATGTGAGGGTTTTTTTTTCATGAAAAAAAAAACAAAACATGTGGGCTATCTACTGTAGCCTTCCTAATATTTATCCAAAATTAGTCAATATTGAATCAAGATTTAAATCAAATCCCAAGTATTGAATTGAAATCATTAAATTTGTGTTAAGCAATACAAACAGTAGCCTACCAGTCATTGTACCATGTAATCATTGTAACATGTTGTCACTAAACTTAATAAAATTCAGTTTAGTTACCAAATGTTTTGACAATCACAATTACACCTTGTGATGCAAGTTTTATTTATTTTTTTACATCCCCCAATCCATCTGTTTCTCATGTGCAATTAAAATATCGTGATAATACCATATACCGTGATAAAAGATCACTCAATTAATCGCAGCATGAAAATGTGATACCGGCACATGCCTAGATCCATCATGCCTTGTTACCACTGTGCAGGCTGGTGGTGGTGGTGTAATGGTGTGGGGGATGTTTTCTTGGCACACTTTAGGCCCCTTAGTGCCAATTGGGCATCGTTTAAATGCCACGGCCTACCTGAGCATTGTTTCTGACCATGTCCATCCCTTTATGACCACCATGTACCCATCCTCTGATGGCTACTTCCAGCAGGATAATGCACCATGTCACAAAGCTCGAATCATTTCAAATTGGTTTCTTGAGCATGACAATGAGTTCACTGTACTAAAATGGCCCCCACAGTCACCAGATCTCAACCCAATAGAGCATCTTTGGGATGTGGTGGAACGGGAGCTTCGTGCCCTGGATGTGCATCCCACAAATCTCCATCAACTGCAAGATGCTATCCTATCCTATTTCTAAAGAATGCTTTCAGCACCTTGTTGAATCAATGCCACATATAATTAAGGCAGTTCTGAAGGCGAAAGGGGGTCAAACACAGTATTAGTATGGTGTTCCTAATAATCCTTTAGGTGAGTGTATATACATACATACATAAGCAACTATATACTGTATGATCACTATCATAATATTGTCATAATCAATATATATAAAGATTAGCTTACTTGTTTAGCACACACTTTTATCAAAACTACAGCCTCAAAAAAAGTCAAATGATCAATTCTTGGACTGCATGATTATGGAATATTTCCTATATCAGCTAGACTGTATTAAAGCGAGCATGCAGCTGTGGCTAACATCCAGTGCATAAAAAACAAAATATTATGATAGTTTCAACAGTGACAGCTGTGCAGATATCATTCAAAGATATGTATAACAGTCCTCTAATACCATGTAGTTTTGCAGCCATAGCAGCATAAGGAAGGTTTGATTGATCAAGCCATTAAAGCATTTTTTTCTCCTTCCCAGCAGGTTGCTGTTATTCCAATCCCCCTTTTTTTTTCTTTTCTCAATTGCTCATGCAAAGCACTGTGAATGCAAAACTGATGTCACCAGCCATATTTTTCCACAAAATGTGCATGAATACATCAGATAAATCCAAGTAAATCCTTCTATGTGTTATCACAAAGAAAAGCATCGCTGCGTTCAGGTGATATAGCAATTGTGCCAAAACAACAGTGCAATGTCACATCAACGCTTGAAAAACAAGCCTATTTTTAATCATTTGTAATCTTTGATTGAGTACAAATATTCATAATATTTGTAATATTATTATTATTATTATTATTACATATTATTATTATTCATATATATATTATGTCAAGATGGGGAAGAAAAGACTTTCGCAACTTCCGTTTCATGCTGACTTTAACTTCAAATAACCCTGGCTTAGTCTATTTGTATAGTGTACTCAATGTTTGCATATAGTTTATAGACAGAGCGGGAATTTGAGATTTTTTAACACCTAATGTGAATTGTGTTTTTGGATATCTTTGGATTAAACCTATTTAGTGTTGCATCATTTCAGACTGACTGTTCTCCACCTGCAGTTACAACACTGAACATCACCATTACTGACTCACTAAGACTACGTGGCTCTTTCACACGTGTGAGTGTGTGGGTGCAAGTGTGTAAATTCACACAGGGAAAGCTGTTGCTCCAGATTGGGTGAGGGGATTTTCACTGAGGGGGGCAGAGCCATTAAATATTCAAGGAACATTATCCATGTTTTTAAGGGCGGGAAAAAAAGATTCGTTTTTTTTTTGTTTAATGGGCTTGAGTAATTCTTAGTATGGCATATCTTAAAAAAAAGTTTTTATGCTGGTTTGTCCATATACTTTTATATAAATTAAACATTTTTGGGGGCCTTATTCATGATGAGCAAAATTAATTTTTTTGTAAATCCATAAATCCATTCGTGCATAAACTGTTGCACTGAACTGAGCAGTTTATGTAAGAATGTTTTTGTTTTGTTTTTACATCGATTTACACAGGAATCATTCTGCTCTTTTTCATGATGAAGATCCTTAAATGTTACCCAACTATAAAGGACAATTTAAAGCTGCTGTAAGCAATTTTAGCCTAATAGGCAACTAGCTCACTTCTGTACTCGCAGCATATGCAGAGATGGAGTTTGTTAACCAAGTTGCTGAGACACGCTCCGCACATGTACATAATAACAGTGCAACACTTCGCTATGAAACACAAAGCGTGTCAGACTCAGGGCTGCCAACTCTCACGCATTGAGTGTGAGACTCACGCAATTGACACTTTTCACACGCTCTCACGCCACACATCCATTTTCTCACGCACAGAAAAATTGTGGAGCAAAGAGGTACTTTTAATATTAAACTAATTCTCAGCTCTTAGATTCCGTCAATTTTATTACGAAATTCAGACAAAAATACGTTTGGCGCTTGTAAATGTGACGTGACAGATCGCTGAGCGCCTCAGTTCAAGTGCACGTGAACCGATCACCTGTTACTTTTTTATTTAAAGATGCAGTACAACTTACCGAAAGTATACATAATATCGACCAATTAGTGTTTTTCAACCACGGAAAGAGGTCAATATAACAGCAGGAGAACAATTATGTCACATAACGTTACATTTACCTCAGGAAAGCCATTTAACGACCATAGCATGTTAATTGAATAGAAAAAATAGCTAGAGAAGAGATTTTGCTGAGCACTATATTACATATTTATTATATTTTTACTTATGTCATTAAATAATTGTTATTATAACAAAAACTGCATTATATTTAATTTAATGTTATTTTTAACCTTTAATAATACCAGCAGATTGGGCCCTCTATTTTTACAGCATTAGGTGAGATTATTTTTTTACAATAAAATTTAAAATAAACATGTATCCAAATTAGTCAATATTGAATCAAAATCGGAATCAAATCACAAGAATTGAATTGAAATCTTGAAATTTTTGTCAAGCAATAATAAAAACTGTATCCTATACCAGTCATTGTACAATGTAAACATTGTAACATGTTGTCACTAAACTTCATAAAATTCTATTTAGTTACCAAATGTTTTGACAATCACAATTACACTTATTGTGATGCAATATTTGTTTTTACATACCCCCCCCCCCCCCTCCAAAAAAAAAAAAAAAAATCTCACTCCAAGCTAAACTCAAAAGTTGCCAGCCCTGCAGACTTTATATGCTTTCCAAAATGCATGTTATTGAAAACCCAAACAAATAGCACACGTGGAGACACATATCGTGCAGCATTTACTGCGAATGGATCTCTGAAACGCTGGAAAAGAAACACGTAACCTGCATGCATGTAAATAATTAAAGCATCGCGCTTCACTCTGAAACCCTCACCGGATATATTTATTTAATTCAACTGCATACCTCCTCTCTAAACCTCCATCCTTCAAAGTCAATGCTGCAAACCCCAGTGCATAGTATGACTGACGGGTAGAGGTGCAACTCCAGGATTTCTGATAGGCTATAACACACAAGCCGTGGTCAGATCTTTTTTGCCGTTTACAGAGCTTTGGGCTAAAACAGAGACTTTTGTGATTTCTCTGGACACAGTATTTCTGTGATGTATGTCAGACAGGGACATTTTATGCTTGTTATTTCAAAAAAGCCTTCACCGTTTAACATTCCGCATAAAAATACCAGTATTCGTGCTAGAGTGATAGTGCGGTTGTGTTAGACTAGGCACAATTGCCTGCTGACCTCAGATCTTACAGGAAAATATTTTATGGAGGTTGTAATGAAAGAAATTCTCATGCATAAATTGCCAAACTCATTGTTTTAGTGGACCATTAGTCATCTGTGATCTGTAATTGTTGTCTTGCAGTATAAATGAAAAAATGTCCTCATCTGAAACACTGTATTCAACTCTTCAATATGTAGATGGTTCTGCAATATATATATATATATATATATATATATATATATATATATATATATTAGGGATGCACCGATGCACCGAAAAGATGTGTCTTCAGCTTTTTCTTGAAAATGGCTACGGACTCAGCAGCTCTGGTTGAGTTATGCAGATCATTCCACCAGCAGGGAACAGTCAAGGTAAAGGTCTGAGAAAGAGATTTTGTGCCTCTTTGAGATGGCACCACAAGACGTTGTTCACTTGCAGAGCACAAGTTCCTGGATGGCATGTAGGTCTGAAGTAATGAGTTTAGGTAAAAGGGAGCAGAGTCAGTGGTTGTTCTGTAGGCAAACGTCAGTGACTCGAATTTGATGCGAGCGGCAACTGGCAACCAGTGCAATTTAGTGAGGAGAGGAGTGACGTGTGCTCTCTTCGGCTCGTTAAAGTCCACTCTAACTGCAGCATTCTGGATCAGTTGCAGAGGTTTGACAGTGCAAGCTGGAAGACCAGCCAGGAGCATTACAGTAGTCCAGTCTGGATAGAACAAGCGCTTGGACAAGGAGTTGTGTAGCATGCTCTGATAGGAAGGGCCTGATCCTCCTAATGTTGTATAAGGCGAATCTGCAGGACCGGG
Organism: Abramis brama; assembly: GCF_963993115.1. Classification (NCBI taxonomy): domain Eukaryota; kingdom Metazoa; phylum Chordata; class Actinopteri; order Cypriniformes; family Leuciscidae; genus Abramis; species Abramis brama. The sequence goes on along the minus strand of NC_139967.1, from coordinate 10,115,230 downwards.
CGGTTCTAGCAATGTGGTCTGTGAAGTTCAATTGATCATCAATCACAACTCCAAGGTTCCTGGCTGACCTGGAAGGAGTTATGGATGACGAACCAAGCTGAATACAGCTTGACAGTGCAAGCTGGAAGACCAGACTGGAGCATTACAGTAGTCCAGTCTGGATAGAACAAGCGCTTGGACAAGGAGTTGTGTAGCATGCTCTGATAGGAAGGTCCTGATCCTCCTAATGTTGTATAAGGCGAATCTGCAGGACCGGGCGGTTCTAGCAATGTGGTCTGTGAAGTTCAATTGATCATCAATCACAACTCCAAGGTTCCTGGCTGACCTGGAAGGAGTTATGGATGACGAACCAAGCTGAATGGAGAAGTTGTGGTGTAGTGTTTGGTTGGCCGGGACCACAAGCAGCTCTGTCTTTGCAAGGTTTAGTTGAAGGTGGTGGTCCTTCATCCAGCCAGAAATGTCTGTCAGGCTGGCTGAGATGTGAGCAGCTACCGTTGGATCATCAGGCTTGAATGAGAGGAAGAGTTGTGTGTCATTAGTGTAGCAGTGATAGGAAAAGCCATGTTTCTGAATCACAGATCCAAGTGATGACATGTAGATGGAGAAGAGAAGTGGTCCAAGCACTGAGCCCTGAGGCACCCCAGTAGCTAGATGTTGGGTCTTAGACAATTTACCCCTCCAAGACACCCTGAAGGACCTACCTGAGAGGTAAGACTTGAACTATTGGAGTGCGGTTCCCGAGATGCCTTTCATCTTTAGGATTGACAGAAGGATCTGGTGGTTAACTGTGTCAAAGGCAGCAGACAGATCTAGCAGGATGAGAACTGAGGATTTGGAAGCTGCTCTTGCCAGTCTCAGAGCTTCAATTACTGATAGCAGGGCAGTCTCAGTTGAGTGTCCGCTTTTGAAACCAGACTGGTTGTTCTCCTGGAGGTTGTTCTGTGTAAGAAAGGAAGATATCTGGTTGAAAACAACTCATTTTTACGACGAATGGAAGAAGGGATACCGGTCTGTAATTTTCCAAACGTGCTGGATTTAGAGTGGGTTTCTTAAGCAGTGGGGTTACCTGAGCCTGCTTAAATGCTGTGGGAAAGGTACCAGTGTGAAGAGAGGTGTTAATGATGTGTGTGAGTGCGGGTACAACTGAGGAAGAAATGGCTTGAAGTAGATTAGTGGGAATAGGATCAAGCGGACAGGCAGCAGGGTAACTGGAAAGGAGGAGTTTGGATACTTCTGCCTCTGAAAGCAGAGATAAGGAGGGTAGAATGTGTGTGTTAGCTGGTAAGATGTGCGTATCAGTTTGTGGTTTGGTAAATTGGCCGCTGATGGTGGTTGTTTTAATTATGAAAAATGTGGCAAAATCGTCTGCTGTTAGGGTTCATGAAGGGGGAGGGTTGAGAAGAGAGGAGAAGGTTTTGGAAAGCATGCGAGAGTCAGAAGAATTGTTAATTTTGTTGTGATTGTAAGTCATTTTAGCAGTAGAGATATTAGCAGAGAAGGAAGAGAGTAGGGATTGATAAAGACCAAGGTCAGTAAGATCTTTATTTGCGCCACTTCCTCTCTGCACCCTGAGTTTAGAACGATGTTCGCGGAGAACATCAGATAACCAGGGGGCAGAGGGTGTGGCGTGGGCTGGCCTGGAGGAAAGGGGACAGAAGTTGTCCAAGCAGGATGTTAAAGTGGAGAAAATAGTATCAGTTGCACTGTTAGTGTTGAGAGCTGATCAGGTGGAGGAAGTGTTGATGAGACCAAAGAGGATAGGCGAAAGGGTGAGAGTGAGCATAGGTTTTGCCGAAAGTATGACCTGTGGAGGAGTGTGTGTTGTGTTCTGAGGCAGGATGAGAGTGAGGAGGAGGTGATCTGAGGTGTGCAGCGGAGTGACCAGTGTATGGTCAGTGGAGCAGTAGCGCGTGTAAATAAGGTCCAATTGGTTACCTGATTTGTGAGTAGCCGCAGTGGATACTCGTTTGAGATCGAATGAGGCAAGCAGAGTGTGGAAATCAGCAGCCTGAGATCAGGTGGATGTTGAAGTCTCCAAGAATTATGAAAGGGGTACCATCCTCCTGGAAGGATGAGAGTACCACATCAAGCTCCTCCAGTAAACTGCCAAGCTGACCTGGGGGACAATAAACAACTACAAAATGGATTTTAATAGGACTAGTGATGGTAATGGAATGAAATTCAAATGAGCTATTGTCACACAGAGGTGGTAAAGAATCAAATTTCCAAACATTTGAGATGAGAAGACCAGTACCTCCACCCCTTCCGGTCAGGCGAGGGGTGTGTGAGAAAGTGAAGTTAGTGGAGAGGGTAGCAGGTGTGGCAGTGTCCTCTGGTCTGATCCAGGTCTCAGTCAGTGCTGAGACCTGAATGACTAGAATTAGATGTAATGAAATCAGCTTTGTTTACAGCAGACTGGCAATTCCAGAGACCAATAGGAAAAGAGAACAAAGTAATAGAAGACACTGGAAAGTTACGCAGGTTGTTAGGTTTGTACTGCCTCCTACGTGTGACATTTGATTTACGTGTGTTAGTAATAGTAGGGATTTGAAAATGCATAGTGAAAGAGAGGTCACAAACAAATAGATCAGAAGAAAAGTTGTGTAGAAGAGAAAGGAAACAAGAAAATAATACTCAAGTGCCTTGTAAAAGAGTCAGTAATAAAATAAAATCAAAGATACAAATGAAATAAACAGTGCTTTTCAGGTGTGTGTATGTGTATGTACTGTATTGTTGTAGTGTCTTCACATTTTAGAATATATACTGTACCGATGCTCATTATTAACTAATACCAGTTCATCTTCCAGTTCAATGCAATATTGATGCACATATATGGTTTTATTGTCTTGGTTGTATGTAATTTGATCCATTTTTGTTCAGTATACCTTTTTTGTGAGCAAACAACTTTGGTATTCTTCAATAATGTGATTGCCCAGAGAATTTTAATCTGCTAAATGCCAAACCTAGACTCTGTAATCGTTTTTTATGAAATATAACCTATTCCTGAGCTCTGTAATCCTCAGCCATATTAAAAGTCCACACAGGCAGGAGCCTCATGCTGTTTTCCCAGGGCTCAGGATGGATAGAGGGAGGGATTTCACAGTGAGATGTTGATCAAGAACTTATGGTTGCCATAGTAACTAGTCTGCATTTACAGTGTGAAATAAAGGCTATGTTGGCATGCCTCAATTTTCCCCACAAGATACGGGTACATGTGGGAATGAATTTAAGGACTTGTCAGTCTTTGTCAATAGCTAGAATGCAGTCAATATGGGCATATTTAACAAATTTTTGAGACTTAGAGTTGTATTTTGTAAGGAATAATTGACAACGGGCCGTTGAATTATTAGAAAAATAATGCATACCCGAGGTGGTAATCCGGCCATAACATAAAGCATTAGTTTTAAATAAATCAACAGGTTATCACACCTCAAAACATTGTTCAGATGATGTATTTCAAGACTTTTGTCAGGTTTTTGTCCTTAAAACACTCTTGTGTGTAGGACTAATTTCTTACGCATCTCATCCCAGGCCTCCATTGCTAATTCCAAAATGTAATTTTAGAGCTAGTAACAGAGGCTTCAGCCACTGATAGCAGACTAATGCAGCCATTAATGCAGTACGAGAGAGAGAGAGAGAGAGAGAGAGAGAGAGAGAGAGAGAGAGAGAGAGAGATTTTTTTGAGAATTCACAAAGGTTTTGTTTACAAAAATTCATCTTGTTACAATTATATAGCCTCAAAAAAAATAAAAAAAATAAATAAAACTTAATATAAATCAGTAAAGTGTGAAAATTAATTCATCTTCAAAAATAGCACATAGAGCATCATTACAGCTCCAAATATTTTCAAAGGAAAGCAGATCATCAATACATGTATAATAATAAAAATTAAGATTCTAGATTGTACCAAGTTAAAAAACAATACAACAATGTTTTGTACTACATCCTGTTCATTTTTTTCAGGTGTTTACACCTTATCTGATTTAACAAAGGCTCAATTGCTAAAGAATATAACATTCCAGATAATGCACAACCCTGTCTTATGCCTCTGAAAACTGTAAAAGGAGTACATAAACCACCATTGACCTTTAAAATACTCTGCACATAATTATAAAGGACTTTAATGTAGTTAATAATTCTCTCACTAAAGCCAAATGCATTTAAAACCTTCCATAAAAAACAATGTTCTACCCAATCAAAAGCTTTTTCTTGATCTAATGAAATAAAACCACAAGTTAGGTTTAGCATCTTGGAGACTTCGATAAGATCACGAATAAAAGAAATGCTGTCAAATATCGATCTACCTGGGACACAGTAGGTTTGATCAGGATGAATAACACTGTCCATTACATTAGCCAGTCTGTTAGCTAAGACCTTCGATAAAAGCTTGTAGTCGCTGCAAAGAAACTGGACGCCAACACTTTATGTCTCCAAGATCTCCTTTTTTGAGGCAACTTTGAAGCAGTTTACCCCTTGCCAGACTGGTATTCAAGACTTCTAGGAGATCTTCTCCTATTGTTGACCAAAAAGACTTGTAAAAGTCCACTGGTATACCATCGATGCCTGGTGTTTTTCCAGACACCATCCCTTGAAGTGCCTTCTGTAGCTCACTCATACTCAGAGGACGAGTAGCCCTTTTCAATGAAAAACTCACCCTCATTTTCTAGCTCTACAGCAACTTCACTTTTATATAAATTCTCATAAAAACCAACTGCCCTCTGGCGAATATCCAAAAGATCTGTCAAAGAATTCCAGATTCAGATCGTAAAGGATGAATGGTTCTACTTTGACCATTCTTTTTTTCTAAATTAAAAGAGAATTTAGTTGAAGCATCCATTTGATTCATATTTTTAAATCTCGACCTGACCAAGGCCCCCTGTGTACGGAGCCCCTGAGGGGACCTTTGCAAAAAAATAAAAAATAGGACTTTTGCGTGCGCACGAGAAACTTTCGGTTTGCGTTATAGCGTCATTACAAATGTGGAAATATGGATGATGTATATATCATTTATGTTGTTGTTTGACATGTTTTGAAGTGTCTATTTTAGCAAAAATCCCAAGCAAGGTGCTATTAAAGACAAGATTAGAGACATATTTTAGTCACAATTCAAATAATTGTATTAACTTTGAATATACTTTTAATAAACTTTGTATTTGTATGTGTATTGATAAAAAAAATAAACAAGCAATAATCTTCTGCTACTGAGATGAAGGAAATTTTTTTTTAAAGAAGTAAAGTTCACAAGATTGCTATTTATCTTGATCAAACTGTTCCGTCATCAGCTCTTCCTCAGTTCCGTACTGCAGGATAAAATAGTCATCCTCTGCTGCAGTTGTACGGATTCTTAACGCGTTTATTGCAACTACATTTCATATTTTTCTCATCAAACAACCAGACTAACGAATGGTTCGACACAACCCGTACAGAAGAGCCTAGACAGGGCTTTCTTCTGTATAGATATACTGTAAATACAGGGTAAATGATGACTGTTGGCCTACCATGGTCGCCCTCGTCCAGTAAGTTTAAAATAATAATAATAATAATAAATTAAGATATAAATCAATATAATTCGTTGTAAATTAAATATTTTATACAATACAAAAAGGTAATAATTGACTGTATAGTCCTAACGTTCATGCATGAACTGTCATTCAGACTTACTGTCTAACAACCAGAGAACAGAGAACATCAGAGATATTAAAATACATACTCTTCTGAGTTTTATGATGTAAGCCTTTTTTATTAAAATGTATCGGCCTATAATTTATATCTCAAGGATGCGTGCTTGTGCGTGGTGCACTCAGTCATGTTGAGAGGGAAACACGCATTATATTATTAGGCTAGTCTATATTCAGAAATAGTGTAAAAGACCTGTAAATAAAATACAACATTAACATTATAAACATTATTAATAACATATAGGCTATGCGTATTTTACTTGCATAGCCAAATCCTTAAATGAATGCTATCAGAAAACAACAAGAAATGAAAAATAAGTAACCACTTATAATAATAATAAAAATAAAAAGAAATACATAGTAGTCTATAAAAATAGCCCATTGTGCCCTTTATTACAAACAACCTTTAACCTATTTTAAACGCCAAGCCTAAACAAATTTATTTGAATCGAAGCTGAAACTATACCGCAAAGTTGGGTTCGCGCATCTTTCGTTCGGTCCAAAGTTTAATACTGAACAGGAATTAATAATCATTTAATAATGAACCGGCTGTGATGTCAAGTTAATGCCAGAAGTGAACCGATGTTCAATAGCGCGATTCACCGGCGCCATCACTTGGATTTGTTCCTCAGTTGGGGAAATAACTTAATACTTTATCGTTTCATACTCTGTCATTCGAAACAGTAATATATATATCTTTATTTGTGTACATTCAAAATGACTACAAAATGTCATGCCTTTGAAAAAGAAAGAAAACAACATGATGCGGACGTGTAGAACTTTATCCAAGAGCTGTTGTAAAGCCTATAAACAATCTGTTACAGTAATTTTCTATTATATGCAAAAGCTGCTTTGCAACCATTATTGTTAAAAGTGCTATATAAATGAAGGCGACTTGACTTGACTTGACTAGAAATCGAAAAATTCAAGCTGTTTATTAAATTTTCTACCCCAGAACGAAAAACGTTTTAGAAATATTGTACTGTAAAATATTGTATATTGTAAAAAAAAATTCTACTTTAAATATTAAATCAAAAAACTATACTGAACGAAAGACACACTGATTCAATTACACTACTAATTGCAGTTTGAATAAAAAAATTCAAACCTTTATCTAAAATTTATATTTTTATATTTTATATAAATTTAAAACATTCTGTCTTTTTCAGACTTTCTTCTGTGAACACAAAATTGTTTTGCAGAATGTTCATTGAACAGTCATCAGCTTTCTTTGTCATCATTTGCTTTCATATTTTTCATAGAATGGTTGTAAATGGATACTGAGGCTGCCAATGCCTAATATTCTGCGTAACATCTTTTGTGTTCCTCAGAAGAAGGTCCTCTGGTTTGGAACAAGTGTGAATATTTTCACTTTCTTGTTAACTATCCCTTTAATATTTTGTACTTTTTTATGTTAATATTTTGTTTCCCCCATGTTGGCAATGTAATACATACATAAATGATACATACATCATCCATATTTCCACATTTGTATTAATGACGCTATAACGCAAACCGGAAATTGTAACGCGTGAGCACGGGAAACTTTCGCATGCGAACGAGAAACTATCGCGTGTTCCCCGTGTGAAACTATCGAAAGTTTCCTGTGCGCACGCGAAAGTCTGTATTATTATTTTTTTTTCGCACAGGTCCCCTCAGGGGCTCCGTACTTGTGTCCTGGAACCAAGTACTGTTTTTTTTTTTTATCTAAAAGTAAGTCTAAGAAACCTCTTGTACCAGTAGACTCTGCCAATTCTTGGAGTTTTAAAATATCAGCCTCCAAATAAACAAAGTTGCTTAATTTGTGATTTTCCTACATCCTACCACTGTTGTACAGAGTTATAAAAACCTTTCTTAGTTTAAAAAAATCCTTTTGTCACTTAATAATGCAGTGTTGAATTGCCAATAAGCACTTTGGGGTTTTAAAAGATTACATTTGACCATTCAGTGGTCAGAAAAACTAACAGGTACATTGTGACAGTTCCTTATAACATTATATTGGAGTTTGAAAACGTAAAATCTGTCCAATCTTGCCATATAAATGATTCTATCACGCACATGAGTCCAAGTATACTGTTTTTGCATGCCCTTTAATCGTCTCAAAAACATCACACAGTTCGTGCATCTTAACAAATTGAATAAATCGATTTCTAGAAGATATATGAGGTTCTAAATGATTCCTGTCTAGATTAGATTAAGTGCACCTCCCAAAAACAAAAACTCTTCTTGATTACATTTTTGTAACACAGTACACAATATATTTTAAGGAAGCAATATTAATTTCATTCACTTTTAAAAGAAAAGAAGAAAATCAAAAACAAGCAAAAGCTGATAAAAACAAAACTAGAAACCCATGCATCACGTTTGGCTTTTTAGCTATTATCATTTACAAGATCAGGGTTTAAAATTCTAACAATTTTCTTTAACTGATAGATTTCTTTGTTTGTGATCAAGCTTTGCACCATGAACATCTTGGTTTTGTCAACAAATAGACCTTATTCAGAGCATCGCCATGTCAGGTATGAAAGCGCGGCTGTGAGGGATAGACTTACCGTGTTTTCAATGACATTCGCTGGAAAAAGCTGTATAAAGCTCACAGATCACTTATCATTTTCCACATCTCATGTTGTCTGGAGTTTTATGTCTACATAAGTTTCTTGGAAAGATGTTTTGTGAGCAGAATAATCCAAAAACACCTTGAATAATAGAACAACCCACTGAAGAGATGCATGTCTATCCCTCACAGCCTCGCTTTCCTTCCCATTAAAAATCAAAGATGGCGCTGCTGTGAATAAGGCCTATTGTGACACCTGCGCGACGCACCATTCTCTCCATCTCCATGGTCGTCGCTCATCCTTTATGCTTCCGCTCCTCCGTGAGAGATACGAGACCGGTGCGTCGCGCAGGTGTCGCTCATCAGTAATCACGGCCCTCGGCCTCGTCCTGCTCGCCACAATGGTCAATTGGGATTTTTCCATCATTAAAAATGTTAAATGCCCTCACATTCATATATACATATACAGAGGTGGAAGTAACGAATTACAACTACTCACGTTACTGTAATTAAGTCGTTTTTTTGGGTACTTGTACTTTTTTGAGTATATTTTTAAAGCTGTAATTTTACTTGTACTCAAGTACATATTAAACTAAGTAATCTACTTCGCTACTTGTAAAATCACATTTCGTTACTGAGTACAATTTGAATTGATATTCAAATCTTTGACTGGCATTTCGGTAGCCAATAAAAATATTCGATCGTAAACGGACCAATAAAACCCCTGATATTCGGACTGAATTAAAGCCGCCGCAGTCGCAGCAGGTTTTGAAGAGCTGATCATAAGTGAAGAAGACGAGGAGCTCAGAGTGATTAATGGCTGGACTGAAAGTTTGGAGAAACAACAATCTACATAGTAGTATTGTCAAAATATCTATATTTTGATACATATCAATACTGAAATATCTGTCAATACTCATTTTGGCCAATACACCGATACGATACCAGCTGCGCGTTCTCATTCTCTCATCTCAACGACAGCGAGTTTGACACACCCGCCTCCTCTCAGTGCGGGATTGCAGGTAGGCCTATTACGCATAATTTTATTAATACCTGCAAGTTTCTATGGCATATTTTAATGGTAAATATCACAAGTGCAATATTATAACGCGAGGGCACATTCATGTTATTGCAGAAAACTGGACGCGAGCTCTCAAATATACGAGTGAACTGGACTCGGATATTGAGTGTGCGCTTTGGGACTGTGTCATATCATGTGCAATCGCGAATCTCTCCAAGTGGTTCTCACTGCAGACTCAAATGACGTCCAGCTCCAATCTCTCCATGCTCTTGAATTAAACGTTGTCAAAAGTTATGAAAAATCTGGTCTTTTTTGCAAATTAAATTCAGCTTGAAATCAAGCTTCCTTGTGCTGTGTGTGAGCTATTGCAACAGTTAACGTTACCCTATTGTAAAGACAAATAGCCTACACTGAGTGAGTAAATATTTAAGTTAGATTAGTGTAATGGTTATAGGTCAATGTTTAAATATGTAAACAAAAGCCTAAATTAAAATCTCACCGTATAAAGTGGACGTGTCTCTTCAGAAGACTTGAATTAAACTTTTCCATTAAAATAGGCTACTGTTACAATGAGTGTTGTGCTTTTCGATGCTTGAAAATAATGATTGCCTTGACAAAATGGATGGACAAAAATGTAGATATTAAAATATTTAGTTTGTGGTAGTTTTCCCGATGGTATTAAAAATTATAGGCTAGGCCTACTGAATACTGACATATTTCAAGGTGTCATATTGAAGTTAGAAATTCCAGTATCATAACCACTAATGTCCTTCGACAATAAGGTAAAAACGTGTTAAAAGTAGCTATTTTCTACATAAATCTATGATTTGGTTAAATATTTATTGGTAATACATTAACTATCGCCAGTTAAATAGTAACTAGTACTCTGAGTAGTTTTTGAGAAGAGTAATTTGTACTTTTACTCAAGTACTTTTTTGACACCAGTACTTTTACTTGTAATTGAGTATTATTTCAGCAATGTAACGGTACTTGTACTTGAGTACAAATTTTCAGTACTCTTTCCACCTCTGTACATATATAACCTGCAAACTGAATACACTGATGTCTGTTTTCTCCAGGTGTAAGCAGTTGACCTACCCCGATAACCTTCCCCAGATCTCCGTGGTCTTCATCTTTGTGAACGAAGCTCTATCTGTCATCCTGCGTTCTGTTCACAGCGTGGTCAACCACACCCCGGCACACCTGCTCAAAGAAATCATACTGGTGGATGACAACAGTGACAGCGGTAAGGACACATCCCTCTGTGATTTATTCATTGCTTTGTTTAGTCTGAAACGAATGCAGCTGTTACACGTTTACCAGTTTCTCCTGTTGCTCCAGACATAAAAGATTTTATAAAGAAAGTGTACATAAAATGCTGTGTAAATAAACACACTGCGACATCCCAAGATAAAATATGAGTAACCTGTTTTGGAATGCAGCTACAGTCTGTGTTTTGTCTGAGCAAACAAACCTTTTTGTTGCTTGGTTAGAGACAGAGCTTAAAGACTGAGAAAAAGAGGAAAAATAAACAGCAAGAGACAAACACCTCGAGAGTAAACCTTTAGGTGTGTACTCTTGCACACAGCTCCAGGTTTATAAATAATCTTTGAAAGAAAAGACAGATTGCTCTTTTAAAAGAAAAGACATTCTTACTGTTGCCACTGATACTGTGCATTTCGCAGTCATTTTATCTGGTCAAATTAGACCAGTATAAAAGTATTGATACAAATAAATTGTAAAAATGTTATTAGTGTGACTGTGACAGTGACTCAAATGTTCTCAAAATAGTGTTTTTTTTTTTTTTTTTTTTTTTTTACAATTTAACTTGAAAATGGTTTTCTGTGTAACATTATTTATAGCAGCCTTAAAACCATGCAAGTAGAGCAATAATCAATCCCTCTCTTCTAGAATCCTTTTCATCACTGTTGGGTATAGTTCATTTGAGTGCAGGTTTGGCTTGGGAACATAGAGGTTGTAAAGAGGGCCGCTCATGAGCACCCTTCTGAATCATAAAATGATAAATGGGATACCCTACAGGCTTGTGGACCTCATGGACACGCTTGAGCGAAGGCCATGAGACCAAAAGTCCCCATCGAGTGTGCCATTTGACACAGGGCCAATCTCTGATGCATTGTTCGGAATTCATTTTAGCAAATTGGTTCATTCTGAAGATTAAAACGAAACATTTTAAATCATTTTCTCTGATTCTCAATATTTGAACAAAAATACAGTCAAATATTGTGAAATATTATAACAATTTAAAATAGCTATTTTCTATTTTTTTCTATTATGATTTCTTATGTAATATATTTTAAAATGTAATTTATTTCAGTGATGGAAATTTTCAACAACTATTACTACAGTCTATGCTGATATGGTACATTTCTTATTATTATCAATGTTGGAAGCAGTTTTTGCTGCTTAATGTTTTTGTGAATATCATTAAAAAGTTTGAGGTCAGTAAGATTTGAATAATAATAAAATGAATAATAATATATTTTTATTCAGCAAGGATGCATTAAATTAGGTACAGTAAAGGCATTTCTAATGTTAAATAAAATAAGTGCTGTTCTTTTAAACGTTCTATTCATCAATTCATTCTGACATTAATATATAATGGTGTCCACAAAAATATTAAACAGCAAAAACTGTTTTTAGAATTGAATAAGAACCATTATTATTAATTGAAAATGAATCATTTTTGATAATACCTGAGCACCAAATCAGCATTTTAGAATGATTTCTGGAAGATCATGTGACATTGAAGACTGGAGTAATGATGCTGAAAATTTAGGAATGAATTACATTTTAAAATATATTCAAATATAAACAGATAGTAATATTTCACAGTATCACTGTATTTTTAATCAAATAAATGCAGCATTAGTGAGCACTTCTTTCAAAAACATAAAACAAATCCTAATATATATATTTGTGTGTGTGTGTGTGTGTGTGTGTGTGTGTGTGTTGACAAAATGTCCCTTTAGCAGATAGACATTTTTAAAACGGCAGTACTTCTCAATCTTGTTTGTGAGCACAAAGAGATACCCACACAGGAGCAGCGTTGTGAAGAACAGATGACTTGCAGTACCACTATCTTCCCAATTTGCTGTTATCTCACACAGTCAGCTTCTCTGGATGCGGCGTTGACCATTTCTAATTTCATATGCTAATTTCCTGCTGATGTTTCAGCTTCTTCTAGCTGACATTAAACTGTTAACATGCAAAGGTTGCCTACTTGACCTTTTCTCAGCGCTGTAGCTTGTCGTCTCTGGTTTAGCGCTCACGCCCACAAAAAACGGCTGGAAGCACAGACACCCTCAACACTTGAATAATGAATTGACCTTAGCGAGCACGTCTCTGTCTCTCTGTCTCTTGTCCATTATGAAGATATTTAATAGAGTGCCGTACTCGTGTTACACTGTTCACTGAAGCCAATAAGGTTTTTGTCCTCCTTTTCTTTCCCTCCATCATCCCTGTCTGTTTGGATTAATCTCAGCTGAATCCTGTTATGCAGGGTAACATTCATCCTCACCTTGTGAATAATATTAAGGGACATTGCATCTATTTTTTCTCATCTCATCAGACATGGAGTTGTATTGCGCCCTTGAAATTCAATTCATTTAGACATTGCTTGTAAACAGATAATAATGGGTTTCAGTCCAAATTTTGGTCCTTTTAGATGAAGTTTGTTTAATACGTTTCAAGGACGTTCTTTTATTTGAGGTTCCAGCTAGTAAATGACATCTGGATTTATCCCTAAAAGCAAACTACTCATTTAAAATCCTAATACATTTGGAATTTAATTGTATATTTAGCCAAATTCTGTAGATAACATTAGTGGTGAATAGTTCATGCAAAAATGAACATTTTATCATCATTTACTCACCATCATGTCGTTCCAAACACTTTTTTATTCCATTGAATACAAAAGGAGAATTATTCGAATTTTCATTTTTGGGTGAACTATCCCTTTAAGCTCTACTTTTAGACAAGTGCAATGGCACACACGTAAGACATGTGCATTCATGAGGAAAATGGCTTTCTTTAATTACATTAATTGCTATTCCAGTGCCATATGCAGCCTTCATTTATTGCGTGTGGTTGTATATCAAGGCAGAGTTCTTGATGTATGCAGATGAAAAATGATAAAAAACCCCTATGTTGATTAAATAAATCAAAGCAATCCCTTTGCCATAGCTCATTTATCTGGATCAGCATGCATTTCAAATATTTTCATAATGCTCAATTTTGATCTGCTGTGTTGCGTAAAATATTTTCGCTTTTCTATTCACAGTATGATGGATGGATATTTGTTCTTTATTGATTGAGGAATTTATAAAATATTTCTGCCTCATGATTCTTAATTTCAGTATCTCCCAGAACGCACCAGAGGCAATCTTATAACTTTTCACAACACATTTGTGCGTGTGTGTGCGTGTGCGCTGTTCAACACAATTGCATTTTGTGCCCGCCCTAATGTGGCCGTGTTATAATAACCAGAGCATAGCTGACACTAAAAGCAGTCAGCTTTTTATTAACATATTTATGTACTATACATTAACATTACATTTATTAATTTAACAGAGGCTTTTCACAAAAGCACTCGAGTGAATCTCACGGAAATAAGAGATGTCCAAATCAAATTAAAAAGAATTTAAACATTACATGTAAGAATATATTATTAAATTACTTTTTTATCTTATATATAAAAAGCAAATCCTGCATTATATTTTCTGCATTTTTATTTTCCTGACAATCAGATTGAAATCCCCTGGTTTATTTCTCAGTAGCTTGCTGTAATATGAAAAAATCTCATTCGCATTTCAATAATTTAATAATAATAATAATAATAATAATACTAATAAAATTATATATATATATATCAAAGTATAATATATTAGTATGCACCATAGTAATATTTGTTGTCCTAAATTGCATTTATAATTTATTTATAATAGTAATGAGAATGATTTTTTTATTTTTTTTTTGTTGGTTTGTTTGTTTGATTTTTACATTACACTAATGAGAAATGGGATCATCCATCAAAGTAACCATAATCTTAAAGCAATCATAATCTTAAAGTGCCCCCTATTATGCTTTTTCGGATCCTTTCATATAGTGTGTATTATACCGGTTTGCGAATGTCAAGGTCTGCAAATTTTCAAAGATCAAAGTGCACGATAAATGGAGTTATTATCTCCTAAAAGAAAGAACTGATTCTGAACTGCTTAAAATAAGTCATCAGTAATTCCAGTCTTACTTCCTGCATGAAACTACATAGGTTTGTAATAAATTTGCATAATGCCAACTTATATGGTCTTCACTGGCTATAAAAAAAAAAAAGTCTACTTTGACCAGCCCTCAAACACTTTAGTTGTAGTTTCGGGTTGTCGACATGTCGAGAAGACTCTTTTTTTATGCGCTGCGAAAGCAAATAAACTTTGCGTACAATTCCAAAGGTTCAGGACTGGGCTCAAACTGATACGATAAAACCGACGCCATTGTTAATGTTCGTATCACTGTGTCTACAACTGCTAAGAAAGCTCAAGAGCTGAAATTTAGATATGTTAAGGGGCATTTCATTTCCAACACGCGTTGTGAGCGGTAGATCAGTCACAATAGACTGGGCCATCTGACCAATCAGAGCAGAGTAGGCTCTCGGAAAGGAGGGGAACAGAGAGACAGAATCCTTGATCGAACCATTTCAGACACTGTAAGAAAAGAAGTGATGCTGCAATGTATAATGTGAGAAAATTAAATTGTTTTTTGACCTATTTTAGGAGACCTCCAAAACAGCATTAGGAACCTTTAAAATAACATAAATGGGCACTTTAATACATATTATATAATATTAAAGTAAACAGTCATACTTATATGGCCTATGTGTCCTATACATGTTTATGGGCAAACATAAAAGTAATGTAAAGTAATTTCAAATCATATTCTTGGGTGATTAAGTCCAGTTTCAAGGGTTCCCATTGCACTGAAAGATTGAAATGTTAATCGTTCTTCTGAGCTGATGAATGAGAGGGGGAGGTAGTTGTGTGCATCAGTGCCTTAAAGAGTGCTCTGTTCCTCCTTATTCCTCTCCCCATAGAAACTAGAGCACTCAGCAACCTGCAGGAAAGAGCCCAAACACTCATCTATCTTTCTTGAGTGTGTATATGTGTGCGTGTGTCTCTCTGAGTGTGTGCGTGTTCTCCTTGCACTCCATTTGTTTACTTCCTAGAGTTCTTATTGAATGAGGACAGATAGCTGAGAGACTAAAGGAGTGGGGAGATGCAGGCAGATTTATTTACCATGTCATTTATAGTGCCACTAAAACCTTCTTTTTTCTTTTATGCTGTACGTTTATCATACAGGAGTCTGCTCAAGCCTTTTCCTTAAACCTGAATGTGTTTTGTTTGCTCAGATTCATGAGCGAAAGGGTCTGGGGTTGTTTCTTCCGATTTTAGTCAGGTGGACTTCTGAACGCATTCAAACTCTCACTAATGTTTAATTTGTTTACTTTTATGTAACTGTGGATATAACTATATCACAGAAGAATTGCCAATAACACTTTATTTTATTGTGTCCCTGTTAGACATTTTATGTGTAGTTACTATAGTAATATCAGTCAATTATGCATAGTTACACCAAACTTTAACCCTAACCCCTTATTATATAATAAGTAACGTTACTATTACTCATCAATTAATTGTATAATTACACTGTAAGGACACCTTAAAATAAAGTTTAACCAAATTGTCTTTTTTGTTTGTTTTTATTTTTAGAGGACATTTCCATCACAGCTCAAATTCTGAGATGAGGGTGATGAAAAGGACATTTTAAACATTTTGAGAAAAAAAAAAAAAGTAGTCTTTTTAAGAGACAGCATTTAACAGTTTGCATTATATGTATCTAAAAACATACGTAATGAATAAATTCACACTTTTTGCATAATTTAACAAAATTGCAGCTTGATGACAAAAAAATATATTTAAAATATTAAAATATTTACCTTGATTATGTTTACCTTGATCCATTTTATTCACACATCACACAACACATCACAAAAAATGTGTCTATTTGGAGAAAGATTTCACACAAATAATGATATTTCACTTTTTGTTTAGAAGATTAGAATGTGTAAGTTTGGTGGACTGAATCAATAACCATTATTAATCAATATCTTAACAATAAAGTCTATGCATAAACGTAACAAACATAAAAGAAACGCAAAAAGGCATGAAAAAGGCTTTACAAAACAATATGACCTTCATATAATAAATGGACAGATGTCGAGATCCCTATTATTGACGTAGGAAGTTTGGCTTCACATGATCTGTTTTTTTCTCGTAGTGGAGCTGAAGTTCAATCTGGATCGTTACGTGAATAAGCGATATCCTGGCCTGGTGAAGATCGTGAGGAACAGTAAGAGAGAGGGACTCATTCGGGCCAGGATTCACGGCTGGAACGCAGCCACTGCTCCTGTTGTGGGCTTCTTTGACGCCCACGTGGAGTTCAACATGGCCTGGTAAGTGGGATTCAGTCTTTTATTATTTTATGAGGCATTGTCTCGCCACTCAGAGTATCACTGGGATGCTTCTTATGACAAAGGCTTGATTTATCAGAGAATATTCATCATGACATCAATGGGAGCTTAGACTTTAGCGAAGAGAGCTGCCGGATGGATTTTTTTTCTAAAGCATCTGTCAAAAATGAACTGATAGATTAATGATCTCAGAAATGGATGAATAAGATGTGCCATAAAATATATAACATTTTTCCTTTTTCAAGCTGATGTATGCCGTTTAGTGCTGGTTTGGTTGGGAACCGGCATCCAAACTACAACATACACTGGTGACCAATGTATTTTTTTAAACTTGTAAGATGGCAGAATGTTGTGTTTGCTGTTTGTGTTTTGTTTGTTTTTTATGTTTTATTGTTATACAAATTTGATGCTGCACCAAAAATTTACCTTTGGGCTTATAATAAACTTTGAACAAACATAGTTCAGATCTAAACACTGATGTCTGCAGTAGCGAAAGTAAGCTTTTGGCGCTTCAAATACCGATTGTATCGATTACATTGTTACGCCACTAGGTTAGGACAAGTGACTATTAAAAAATGTGTTTGTCATTGAGTCATTGATTCAAGCAATTTGCTCAAAAACGCTGATTCATTCAGTAATGCAACAAGTGAATTTTTTATGAGTGAGTCATTGGGTCATCTTGTACCCAGCGCAATTGACTTTGTACATCGACGCGTGTATCTAAATAATTAGGGAATGAATTTGCGCTCCCGGGGGCGGTTCCGGCGCAAACGTTCCCTGGTGCTATTTTGCAGTTCCAGAAAACAATTCCGCCACAGACCAGGAAAAACCTAGTCTAAAGTCAGTGGCACGTTATTCAGATGCTATTTTAAGGGCAACAACGCGCATACACTTTGCTTCTCTCATCTACACAAACGCAGCAGTTGCCATTTTTGCAAACCATACATAATTACAAGGAAAAATATTCCACACGTGGGAAATCATTGTAGTGTCCATGACGATGTGAAAAAATAGGCATAAATCTAGTTTGCAGATTCACCCAAATTATTATATGCCTGTTTAACCGAAGCTAATTTGGGTGGGTTTCGGCCTGACGAGAACGTCGGTCTCCTCGGCTGTGAACCGCTCCTGGCGTGCACCTGGCAAATCCATCGTTATAATAGCAATCCGCCATGGAACAAGCACGTCAGCTTTTAAAGGGAATGTGAGATGTCGCTCTGATTGGTTTATTTCACGTTACACCCAAACTAGAGCTGAAACAACTAATCGATTTAATCGATTAAAATCGATTATTAAAATAGTTGTCAACTAATTTAGTCATCGATTAGTTGCTAAATAACTTTTATTTGCCATAAGCGGCTCATTTCGTGCATATTTTAAATCTGCGGTGACCAAAGTGTGGCAGTAATGAGCCACCGGAGGTTTTACTCAGCCAGTACAGCAGGAGAAGTAGCGAATAGCCAATAGCTGGCCTTGTTTTATGTCACGTGCTTCCCGCACAGCGTCTCTGCAGCATTCAGCGAGATGGCGGAGGCAGGCGGCAGTGGAGTAAGCTCGAGAAAGAAAAAGAAAAAAGCGGAAGATAAAACTAATCGAACGAAGCAGCATTCGGCAGTTTAGGATATCGCACAAGATTTGTCAACAAAGAAAACATTTCATCACTGGAGAGTTTTTTTTTCCGATACCATCGTATCAATTGATTTTGATTAATATGCGCGAGGGAGAGAGAGAGAGCAAGACAGCGCTCGGGTGAGTGCGCGCGCGCGGCCGGGGCTCTCTGTTAAACTGACTGGACTTGTCACAAGCAAATGATACACTTTAACTCTATGATGGTTAAACTCTGCAATTCATTATTTTTTCTCAGAACTAATGTTTTGGTAGGAACTAAAGTTTACCATAAATTTACCAAAAAAAAAGCTACTTTCAACTTTCTGATTGATTTCACAGCATAAGCTATAAAGCTGTTTCCCAGGTATAAGCTGTGTGTTTACAGGAAAAAATAAAATAAAATGCAATTTACTGCAACTGTAGTCTTTATTCTTATTCTTCGTGAAAATATGTTCTGCAAGATTTCTTAATAAGCTTTGTTCGGGATGTTATTAAACTACTTTAGGAGCCCTAATGACTGCCATGGTGAAAACATTTGAAGTCTCCTTGTGAAATTTGCTAGAGTACGTATGGGTCAGTGTTTTGATAGCAGAAGAGTTCGACAAAGGATTACTAACACATAATAAAACACAACTCCAAGTATGTTTTTGATGAGGATATGACAATGCAAAATGGTTAAAATCTCTAAAAAGTCTATATTGAATGATAAGGACCCTTTGTTAATAATTTACTTGGAAAAAAATGGGCAAAACTAAAATATAAGTACATAAACCGATTAATCGATTAATCGTAAAAATAATCGCCCGATTAATCGATTATCAAAATAATCGTTAGTTGCAGCCCTAACCCAAACCACACCTATGAGTAATGAAGCTACTTCAGACCAACCCATTTTAGAATTGTGTCGGGCGCAAGAGTCATTTATCCCGCCGGTATAATAGCAACAGCGCCTGAGATCCGCCCAAAGTTACTTGCGTTTCACGTTTGATACTTGCGTTTCAGATCATTAAAATAGGGCCCATTGAATCATTCATTCAAGAGATTTGTTCAAAAACGCTGATTCATCCAGTGATGAAACGAGTGACGTATTTTTGAGTGGGTTACAGAATCTACCTCTACAGTCCAGGTAGAGTAATAAATCCATTGTTTGTTGCCTCCAAAAACACAAAACAGCTCCGATGTGCTGAGACTTGCACTACCAGCCCGCACTCACAATCCTTAAATGAACTTAGGCATCCTTCATCTGTCACCTCCATCAGCTCAACAGCAATGAGTTCTCATTAAGGCCTCCCATTATGACCTCCATTGGGGAATTATGGATTAACCATTAATGAGCTTTTCCTCTTTGTTCCACAACATAAACATTTAATGGAGAGATGATCACTGAATGAGGCCACAGTCTCAGCCACACGATGCTGAATCTGCGGTCAGAAAGACAGAAGATGCATACCTTGTTTTGGAGCCAAAATTAAATTTGTCTCATTATCGCTTCCCTTGTGCAAAACTTGGATTGCTCTTTCATTTTAAATTGGTTTTGCTTCTGTGTGAGCTCCAAATTTCAAGGTGTGAAATGAGACAGTCGGAAATGAAATGCGTTTTAGTGTTTTATTTAAAAGGGGTCATATCATAATTTATTATTTTCTTCCTTAAGCGTTCCTCTAACATTATTTTTTTTAATGTAATGTTTTTCATATTGATTTACCACCCTCTGTCTGACTGAAATAAACAGTAGGCCTATGTGTTTTGCTGCTGCGCCTTAAAGAAACACCCTCTTCACATGTAAAATGAGCAGAAGTTTCGAAAATTAGCATGTTTTCATAGTACATCTAGGTCATGTATGTCAAAGGATCAAGGAACATGTGATTCCTAATGATATGGCACCTTTAACAAACTGTTAGCTGCTTAACAAACTGCTCTCTTCATGTCATCACCAGCCTATCATTTCGTCGTCACCCTGTCGTTGTCAGATAGAACCGCCTGACCCGGGACTTTAAATGCACATAGTTATTGTTAGTCATTGTGCCATCAGATCTTCCCATGGATATATTGTTTATTTTGTTTGAAATATGTTCCACATTTGATGAGGAATATTTTTCTATTTATAGAAACATCACGTGTTAAACTTTGAAGTAACTTGACATAAAGCAAAGCTTCAAAGGCAAGTTGGCAGGATATATCGTGCTATGCAGGAGGGTTGACAATTAGCACTTTGATGTTTAAGTTTCAAAGTAACAGGAGGCAACTAACAGAAATCCAAAGAGGCCAATTAGTCAATATCTGAACTGCAAGAGCTTCGGTCACAGAAACTGTGAAGTGAACAACAGTTTCTAAAATGTAGAGGTATATTCACTAAAAAATCTAATTCTGTCATCATTTACTGAACCTCAAGTCGTTACAAACCTGTATGACTTAATTTCTTCTGTGGAACACAAAAGAAGATATTTTGAAGAATGTTTCAGTGCTTTGTTTTTTGGCTGTGTCCAATGTTGTGTTGGACCCTTTTGAATTTCCTTGTATGGAAAAAAGCAGTTGAAACATTCAAAATATCTTATTTTGTGTTTTCACAGAAGTAATAAAGTCATACAGGTTTGGAGCGACATTTAAATTATGACAGAATTTTAACTAGGAGCCCATGTGGATTGTTTTGCTTAGATTTTGTGGCTATGTTTACTTGATGAGCATAGTAATTCCTTTAGTTAAACAGGCTCTGAAACAACTCAGACAGAGCTTGTAAATAAACAATTATCAGTGAGGCCAGTTCAAGTCCTTGCTTAAAGTTTTTTTTTTCCTTCCCAAGAGGAGTAGATGGATATTTCACAGTACAGTTGCTAAGTGCCTCAGAAGTAGATCCTTAAAAATGACCACGGAGTTGAATCCTCTGTGACCTGAGCTGGAAAAAAACTTAACGTCATGAGCTTCACAAAGCTCAGATTTATGGCAGGGATGTTGCTCCGAATCCTCTTGTTTCCAAGGCCAACAGACAAAGACATAACCTGGTGTATGGAGCATAAAACCTGGACCACTGGGCAACGGAAAGGGTATTATGGTCTGACAAGTTATCTTTCAACCTTACATCTAGCTCCCGGCAGGTTCAGCAAATCTTTTCAACCCAAATCACTGTTGCCAACTTTTATGCACAGAGGGAATCAGTAATATTATGGGTAGTCATTTATGTAAGTCATGTTGAGCATGGTATGGCCAAGGAATAGGAGACTATATATTATGTAAACTAACATTCATGGTATTTTGGTGCATGGTACATTATTTTAAGTGTGTGCCAACTTATAATTCTACAAATTCTACATTATATTACATAAACAAGTTTTGATTTTTCCAGATTTTGACATGGGGGAATTTTGTAGTCACTCTACTACTCATACAATTGCATGAGTAATTTAGCTTGTCGTCTGTAGAGCTCTAGATTGTGAATTATGTAATTTTCTAAAGGTGTTTCAGTCTTCAGTGTGAGTGACACTTGTGGACAGCACATAACAAATTATACCACAGCCTGTAATTCCATCCAAATTTGAGCTTGTCGGCCTGTCAGATTCAAGATGTGCGTGTGTGTCACATGAGGATAGAGTATACAGCCAGTCCAGTGGGTCATAAATTGCACCTACTATGACTTACACAAAACCTTTTCTCCAGGACAGAACATAAGTGTTCTAAACTCGTTCATTATTCATTCACATGACTTGAGCTGAATTGGAATGACAGAAATATGATTTTTAAAAACCTTTCAAATAAGATATTAAAGGAGCATTGCGTAGGTTCTGAAATTTCTAACAGTTACTGACACCAGTGGCCGTTAGAGGAACTGCAGCCAGTCTCATGCTCGTTCTCGGTGTGAACACGCTTGTACGACCACATCAACCAGGGTTGCCGCAGCAACCACTGACGGCTCATCGAGATTCACCAGCATAATGTTGGAGGTAAGAAAACACCATTTGAAAACACTACCGATCGCCGCTGCTTACTAATAATGGCTGCCGTGCCGTACGGATGTAAGCCCAAGTAGACGAGAACGCGCATGACGTCACATTTTGTGAATTTTCGCGCTGATTCAGGCCCGACTCCTCCACACACAACTGAGCCTACAGGCTGATAGAGGCAACCGTGGTGGACAGTCAAGGTGTCATTTTTTTATTACATCATGGTTGGCTCATACATGTACAAATGAAAACTCTATCTTAAAGATTTTTTTAAGTAAAAACCTACACAGAGCCCCTTTAAGTCAGCATTCAGAGTTTGCCATGCCAAATGTGCTATGATTTTTTTAAATGACATCTATATTTTTCTTTCTAATTTAATTAATTTTAATTGCACTTCTGCATTTTATTTGCTGCCTCAAATCAAATGCAGGTATTTAATAAAATTTTGAACATTTCAGGAATTTTTATTTCCATCTTGGTGTTTCCATTTCAGAATGTTTCAGCTGCCTGAGCTGAACAAGATCTACCTTTGCACCCCAAGTCACAATCGGTGTGTATTTCAATATGCATTGTACTTGTACTGAACATACATGCCTGAACTAAAGCATCTGGCTTCTGACAGAATTTCATTATTTATAACACACGCATAACCTTTATAGAGTGGCCCAGCACAGTGTTCGGTAGACTGGCAGAATTAGCTGTGATTGTATGAATACAGGAGAAGGCCTCTGTTGAACATTATTGATTATTCATGACTTGGGTCTTTTATCATCTGCTGTTGAATTCTGAAATGGTAAATGTGTGTGTGTGCGTCATTACACAGTTGAATGATAATTGATATTGCTGAGCACTCATCTGTAGGCCATTTTTCCCCCCCTGAAAAGTATGTCCAGCCTTCCACCGCTGTAACCATTTGCCCTAGTGTCATATTCTTCCAGTCCCCATTGTTCACAGTTGTGTTTGACACTGGTTCGCCGATCTCCCACACCTTTTCTTTCTCTTTCAATTTCTTCCTTCATCTATGCCTCAGGTTTCTTGGGAGCATTGTTTGATTTAAAGGGAGAAACACAGTGATACATTAGAGAATTTGAAATTTATTTATATATGTGGTACTAGACAGAAAATCCAATAGCAACACCAAAAGATCTAAGCCTTGTAGGTATGTGTCCCACAACAATATAAACAAGCGTACAGTAGTTGTTTATCAGCTCCTTCTGTGGGTGTAATTGTCTGATCTTTTGATATATTTTTTAAAGCTGAAGCGTGTCATTTTTCAAAAATACTTTCTCTTGTCCCAGTTTAGTGTGCTGAACTTAAGTAAGCCATTCTTATGTTGACTTCTTGAAGACTGTAAACACTGTGGCTTTGATTGTTTTGAGCAGTCCAACTTTCTTCTTCGACTTCTTGTTAGTGGGACTTTGTGAATAAATGGAGTATTTGGTAAGCTGTTATTAGGTTTGGTGCTGCTAGTTTAACTGAATTAAATGACATGATTAATCTTAAAGGAATAGTTCACACAAAAATGAGAATTCTGTCATTATTTATACATCCTTACGTTGTTCCAGACCTTTACGCTGTTGTCTTCACAAACCTTTTTTCTATATGATTAAGAGTTTCGAAATTTTGAGCAGGACCAAATAATGGAAAACATGGAATGTGGTGGTAGGAGTGTTTGGAAAACCTGCATAAAATCCTGAAAATCTTTATTTTTTCTATTCCCTTTAGTCCCGTAAGTGGCACACATATTAAATTTTCCAGCTTCATCAATTTTGTCTTCTCCTGTGTGTGTGCATGAGATTTGGAAACATTGTGGAGATCAGATATCCCCACGAGGAAGGTAAAACCTGAAATCATCTGTATTGTGGGAACCTGCCAAGTTTTAGGGGACAGAAAATATCACCAACATAAAAACAATAGAAGTAAAAGGAAAATCCCTCCCCCAAACAAATGTGTGTGATGATCGCATCGACAGGACTTGTTTGTATGTCTACCTACTATTTCAACATATTTTGGGAACAGATTTTTACTCAGAAGTGAGCTAAATCTGATCAAATGATATATAGTATGGCAGTATATATAAAGTAAAAGAGTTTTTTTTTTTTTTTTATTGTAGTAATGCAGAAAGATTTCTGTTAGGGTTGTGGATTAGGGTTAGGTTATAATATTTATAAGTAGCTGTATATTAAAATAACAGTCTAACGAAAGTCCCCGTTTAGATAGCTGTGTAAACATGCAGTAGGATTTCAGTTTAATCTTTCAAATTCCTTATTCTACCATCTCATGTACAAACGCACCAAAAGCTCTGTGCAACCACAATATTATTGCTGAAATAGATGTAAATTGTGTACAACAGGCTATTTTTATGCTTTCACCTTTGCTTCAATGGATTTGATAACTGTAGCCATAAATATATTCATAAACAAAGGTGCCGAAACATCCTATTCTTCATATTATGGCAATATAGGATGTCAGAGACTGATAACTGTGATGGATTATGTGGGCCAGAATGTGACCTTGTTTAAGTTGCAGGACTTGGCTGCACTTGCACTTACTCTGTGTGTGTATGTATGTGTGTGTGTGTGTGTGTGTGTGTGTGTCTTACAAATACTGTGAGTACAGTGCTTGTGTGTTTTAACTGACTATTTAATGTACAAGTATGTGTTCCAGAGCTACACTTAAATATGTAAAATTTAAGTTTACTTAATTAATTTGTGCCGGGACTACATTTGAGAGTAAATGTTGAAATGAAGTGTCCTAAAGCAAAGTCCTTCTACAGTGGTGGTCAAAATTGATGGCACCCCTGATAAATATGATGAAAGATGGCTGTAAAAAATAAATCTGCATTGTTTATCCTTTTGATCTCTCATTCAAAAAAATCGCAAAAATCTAACCTTTCATTGAAGTAAAAGAATTGAAATTGGGGGGTAAATCACATTATGAAATAAATGTTTTTCTCCAAAACACGCTGGCCATAATTGTTGGCACCCCTAGAATTTTTTATGAATAAAATATCTCTGAAGTATATTCCCATTAATATTTACCTTTTTTAGCACACCAGGGTGACTAGGAACACTAAATTGTCCAACTATGACTTCTTGTTTCACAGGAGTTTAAATATGAGGAAACACAAAGGCCAAATTCCCTTAATCATCACAATGAGTAAAACCAAAGAATATAGTTCTGATGTGCAGCAAAAGATTGTTGAGCTTCACAAAATAGAAAGTGGCTGTAAGAAAATATCTAAATAATTGAAAATACCCATTTTGACCATCAGGGCAATAATTAAGAAGTTATAATCAACTAAAGATGTTACGAATCTGCCAGGAAGAGGACGTGTGTCTATATTGTCTTAATGGACGGTGAGCAGGAAAGTTTGAGTGGCCAAAGACTCTTCAATAATCACAGATGGAGAATTGCAGAGATTAGTTGAGTCTTGGGGTCAGAAAGCCTAAAAAAAAAAATATCAAACAACCCCTACATCCCCACATGTTGTTTGGGATGGTTTCAAGAAAAATCCTCCTCGCTCCTCCAGAAATAAACTCCAGCATATTCAATTGTCAGACACGACTGGATCTTCAAAAGGGGCCGGATTCTGTGGTCAGATGAAACGAAAAAAAAGGGCTTTTTGGCAGCAAACCCAGCAGATGTGTTTGGTGCAAACAGGGATGAAGAGTACCCCATGCCTACGGTTAAATATACTGCTGGATCTTATATGTTGTGGGCCTATTTATTTGCTGGAGGTCCTGGACATCTTGTTCAGATACATGGTATTATGGATTCTAGCAAATACCAACAGATAAAAAAATCAAAACCTGATGGCCTCTGCTAGAAATCTTATAATGGGCCGTGGTTGGATCTTCCATCAGGACAACGGTCCAAAACAAACATCAAAATCAACACAAAAATGGGTAACTGAGCACAAAATGAAGCTTCTGCCATGACCGTCACAGTTTCCTGACCTGATGAGTGGAGTGAACTGAAGAGAAGAAGCACCAACATGAACTTGTGAATCTGAAGGATCTGGAGAGATTCTGTATGGAGGAATGGTCTCTGATCTCTTGTCAGTTATTCTCCAAACTCATCAGGCATTATAGGAGAAAACTCAGATCTGTTATCTTGGCAAAAGGAGGTTGCAAAAAGTATTTAATAACAGGGTGCCAACAATTATGGCCAGCCTGTTTTGGAGAAAAACATTTATTTTATAATGTGATTTACCCCCCACTTTCAATTCTTTTACTTCAATGAAAGGTTAGATTTTTGTGAATTTTTTGAATGAGAGATCAAAAGGATAAACAATGCAGATTTATTTTTTACAGCCATTTTTTATCATATTTATCAGGGGTGCCATCAATTTTGACCACCACTGTAGTGTTTAATTTTCAGATATGTTGGATATTTATAATAAGAGTTTCTTTTGTTAAAGTTTTTGTGGTCACCATGTAGAGGTGGTTAGGTTGTAGAATATATGTCAGAAATTTAATCAAAAAGTATGTACTTACTAATTTTACGTAACTCAGTGTAGTCAACTGGTTGCATTTACTAGTAGCACTTGGTTTTTTTAATGATTGTGGCTGAATCGCAATTTGCATACTTTTACTGCATATAACGTATTCAACTGTTTTGGGGAAAGTTACTTTTAAAAGTAATGCATTACAAGATTGCATTACTCCCAATAAAAGTAACTAACTGCGTTACTTTGTTACTTTTTATGAAAGCTAATGCGTTACATTACTTTTGCGTTACTTTTTCTCACCTGGGCTGGCCTTGCTTGTTTGTTTTGTATAACAATACAAAAGTTATATTTTTGGCAAATGTAAAGGCCCTTTCACACCAAAAGTGAAATGAAGCCTCAGGCTGAAGGAAATGCATATTTACGCCTGTACAGTAGAGGGCGCCGCTCAAACAAACCTTTCAGCTGTGCTGTCATTCTGGACTATACAGTAGAATGGTTGCAGGAGACAAAAGTTCAACACTCTTATTTCTAAATCTAATCTAAAATATGGTTGAATTAGATCTTGAAGGTCAGCAGCAAAGACATTGGTTAAAGGGTTAGTTCACCCAAAAATGAAAATTCTGTCAGTAATTACTCACCCTCATGTTGTTCCAACCATGTAAGTCTTTCGTTCATCTTCGGATCACAAATTAAGATATTTTTGATGAAATCTGACAGATTTCTCACTCCTCCATAGGCTTTCAGAGGGACCCAAACTCGCCGGCCCAGAATAGTTATTAAAAACATCGTTAAAATAGTCCAAGTGACTACAGTGGCTCTACATTATGTTTATCATGCGACGACAATACTTTTTGTGCGGAAAAACAACAAAAATAACGACTTTATCCAACTATTAGTGTTCTTTAATGTGGGCCTCTGACGAGAGTTCACGGGAGCGCCAGGACGCATGCGCGAGAACTGAGATTACGGCGTTCTTCTTCTTCTTCTACTTGTTACTGGCTGCTCACTCCTATTACCGCCATCTACTGTACAAGATGACGTCCAGACATTGCCGGAAGCGCAAAACGGTCTATTTATAAGCAGAGGAAGACGCGCACTGTATGTAAGCTATTCGACACTTATTGTGATTTAGGTCTCGATGATGTCGGGACCAGAGTCCTGCATGGGTCCGATTTTGTAAATCCGCATCCGCCCGTACCCGCAGTGCTTCAAACCGCATCCGACCCATTATCCGTCAACAGCACTAATTAAAATCCGTACCCGACCCGCTTAAAATAGAACCGACACCCGACCCGCACCCGAAATAAAATAATTTTAGCCAATCACATTATAGACACAATTACAATTATTGCCAGGTCATACAGAAGTTATAACCACAATTAACACAAGGACAACTTCAGCCGAAGCTGTCAAAAGGCCGGTACATGAAGAACATGGCTAACGTTACCACAAAACTGAGTAACCTAACAGACGCGGCTACAACACTATATCTGCCACGCAGTTTCGTCTACCCTACATCAGACAATTTTGGGTTCAAACACGCCCTGCACACCACACATACTGAACAGTGTTACATTTGAAAAATACTGTTCGACAGAACTGCTTGGTTTGTTACCAGTTATCTGCGTGCTTCCTCGGCGATGAAGTTCCACATTTGCGGCTATAATCCAACACGAAACTGCATGCAGCAAAGCCTTTCACAATATTGTTTTCTTCAGATAACTCCAAATTTCTCCCACACACTGGACTTGACTTTTGATGACGTATTGTCGACACAACTTTACAATCTCCACTAGCTATTCTTTTCTTCAACTCCTCAGCATCCATCTCGACGACTGCAGTGAAAGCAGATCGCGCGCGCGCAGTTATGAGGAATTTTTAAAACTGAAAGTATAGATTCCTGGGAGGGCGTGGCGCGTGGGCACAAATAAACTGATGTGGATTTTAAATTATTTTATCAACTTGAAATACAGGAATATTTTTGTAGATGTGTTCCTTAAAATATGCATATATTTTTACGTTTGCATGCGATCGTTTTAAACCCGTGTCCGACCCGCACCCATATCCGACACAGTTGGATATTTTTCACCCGTTTGAGCAAAATTTGCGGGTCACCCGTCGGGTACCCGAACCGAGTAACCCCAGAGTGCAGTCTGGACGATGGGGTGGGGCGACACTTTTAGGCGGGGCGACACGTGTCGCTCCGCCCACACCCAATTTTATTGGTTTATAATCAAGCGGCAACCTCCCCGTCTCTCTCTTGAAACCAACAGGAAGTGAGTTAAACTGCAATTCATTAACTGGCCGCTTGGCCTGGCTGCAGAAGTGAGTCAAATCTGTATCTCCCTCATGTTAAAATTACCAACTTTACAGCAGAAAAAAACATGTTTACAGCCTGGTTCTCTCTGTGGCTTTGGTCTATACAGCTAATTTTGCCCTTCATAACAACTGTGAGGGGGGTGAATTTTTTTATAACTCATCCGTTTAGTTGATTAATATTTAAATTTAAGGGTGTGGCCACTTGAGTGACAGGTGGATTCCCGCTGATGTCAATGCTAGCCGTTTGTCTGCTGTTACTAGCCGTCACTTCACCTCAGCAAATGTTAGCTGCTGAACTTGCCTTCTCTGCAGTGTTTGTGCTTTTTTTCGGGATTATTTCATACAATTTAATACTTGGGTACAAAGCCCACGTCTTTGGATTCAGTCGTTGTCGTCGAGTATCGTTTGAGAGAACAACCAGCGCTGTATTTCAGTTGTTTTCCTCTGTGAACAGGCACTAATGGATGTCTGACAATTTCGTTGCTTTTTGGGGTTTTCAAATTTAAAACGTCAATAAAGGCTCGTTCGTTCTGCTCTCACGGAACAGATGGATTATATGCTTATGTACCGTCAGATGAAATCATGCAGGCGTCGGCGCTTTCTCCGTTCATGCAATAAATGCACATCCATGAATGAGCGCGGATTTTCTAGCGCATTTAACGTTACTTGCACTTCAAAGGCAATATATCTATGGTTTAACGGTTTAACCCATTTGAGAGGCGGCCGAAATCAGAATTTAAAATGGACTGAATAAGCTCTCTACGAACTTGAGCGATGCCGCGCTGACGGACCATGAAAGAGTGACATGTATGCACATAAATCACTGTCACACACAAACACTCTCGAAGTAATACACAGTCTCACTTGTAGCCATGTATTTGAACTATTATAATATTTCGAAGGGCAAAAACAGGAACTTTTAATTGGCTTTACATCATCAGCTAACTCGATCACGTCGAGCTAGGTGATTTCAGATAGCCAGGCTCATATCGATGGCCAGGCTCCTCAGCTCCACTCACGCACTGTTTGCCTATTTTCTGTTATCCGGGAGTGACGCAAGGCCAAGATGGCGACGGACGGCTCCGCCCACTTTAGGCTTCAAAAATGCTCTTCAGAAACCTACGGGTGACGTCACGGACACTACGTCCATATTTTTTTACAGTCTATGTTTATAATACAGCAATCTAATCGGCGTAGACGCTTGAGGCATGAGCATGCGCATTTCTTTATGTATGAGTCTATGGTAGGAGTTTATGAATGATCTACGACTACTACGCTGTTTGGCCATACTACAGAAATATTAAGTGATGATAACCATGGGGATTTCCGATTTCAGTAGCCTAATGATCAATTGGATAATATTTTGCTGAATTTACGAATCAAGTTAGATGAAGTTACTGTCAAAATGTATTCGTATAGCGCTCAATTCACATCGTCTCAAACCAGCTTTACAAAAAATCATATTGTAAGCTTTAGGCTAATATTGAGCAGTTTTAGGGCTAGGCAGTGATAAATTAATTGCTGATAAATTACTGTTTGAGATTTAGCCTATACTCTTATATTTATTAATTTACCCTGCAGATAAGTCAGTGCCACTTTTAGTGAGCAATGATCATGACAGCATGAAATTACTGGCATAGGCTATCAAAGGAGAGATAATTTCTATAGGCTGATTTAGGCTAGACAATATTTTTCCGCATGTCATGCAGGGCTCCGGAATTTCAATCATTTGTAAATGCTTCTTCGTTTTTCCATTAGGATCAGTGAATAAACACAAACTCGGGATTTTACACAAATGATGATAATTCACTGTATTTCAGTAAAACATCGGATAAATCCGAAAGTGTGTTTTATTTTATTTTAAAGCAAAACCACAGTGACAAATAAGACAATAATAGGCTAGCCTACCAAATAGTATACAAGCCCAGATCGATATAATAAATCTGTTTTAGTTAATACATATTTATTTATTTATTTATTTTCACATTTCAGCACTACACGGTTTTAATTCTATTGTAGCCAACGCACAAAACCCAATGGCCTGATGTCACAGTAACAGATAGTCGAAGTAGCCTACGGTTGACACTTATAGAAAACATGAATCTTTAAAACTATAACATAGGGATTTACAGAACCAACAGGCCCTCATTTTAACAAAGAAATGTGAGTTTGCCATTAAACATTGTATTTGCACTTTGTAGCCTACCAAATAATGCACGCATTGGACAACATCTCGTTAAAAAAATGACAACAAAAAACGGTCGTGCTTTAAAAATTAAAATCAGCTGCTTTTACATTCTTACAGTGAATTATCATCCTTTGCGTAAAATCCCGAGTTTGTAAAACATCTCCTTGAAGTAACGTTAGGCCTGCGTTCGTTTTTAAACAATAACTTCATCCATTCTGTTTCTTAAGTACAATAAAACATTAGCCAATAGATCTTAAAATTACCATGGTAAACCGACAAGATAGACAAATAGCCTACGAATAAAGTTAGCATTTAATATTTCTTTAATACGACCAAATCATTCATAAAATCGTACTTGAAGGAATGCGCATGCTCAGACCTGAATCGTCTACACCAATAAGATTGCGGTATTATAAATGTAGTCACTTGGACTATTTTAACGATGTTTTTAATAACTATTCTGGGCCGGCGAGTTTGGGTCCCTCTGAAAGCCTATGGAGGAGTGAAAATCTGTCAGATTTCATCAAAAATAGCTTAATTTGTGATCCGAAGATGAACGAAAGACTTACATGGTTGGAACAACATGAGGGTGAGTAATTACTGACAGAATTTTCATTTTTGGGTGAACTAACCCTTTAATAAAGTGAGATTAAATACATAAAGTATATTTGTGTCATTTAATATAGTTAATTATAAAAGTTTTGCACAAAATTCTGAGATTGCATTTTATTCATTTTGAGGAATATTGAATGTTATAGTGCAAGTGAGATGAGTAATGTTCACATTTAGTCTAGAACTAAAATAACCATCATATTTACACAGCGCACACAACACCTCCTCACTTTAATTCTCTCAACATGGGGACAGGAGAGCTGTCAGTCAATAAATGTGAAAAAGTAACTAGCGTTACTTATTTGAAAAAGTAACTTCGATATTTTGATTTAAATTGAAAAAGTAATGCGTTACTTTACTAGTTACTTGAAAAAGTAATCTAATTACGTAACTTACTTAAGTTACTTGTAATGAGTTACCCCCAAAACTGGTATTTAAACACAATAACATGGTATAAAACTACCATAGAACCCTTTGTCACTTACTGTAAGCATTAGCATCAATGTATTACTTTAACATTCATAATTACTTAATCTTATACATTTAAAATGTTGTTGCCTTTTTTCAGGCATTTTTAAAAACTGTTTTAGGCTAAATGCATGTGTGCACAATTTAAGGCTAATTCACTCTGCATCGACAGATGGCAAAACACGTTCACACCCCTGTTGGCGTATGTTGCTTATTTTCACCGATTGAACATGTTGAACCAGCATTCGTTGGGTCTTGAAATGTCTGAGAAGTAACATACTGTAATTTGTTGACTATCGGCGTTGGTCTCTGTGTGTCCATGCAGTGTGAATTAGCCTTTAAAAGTTTGAAAACATAGCAATCTAGGCACCTTTAGCCTACAATTTTCAATATTCTAGATTGGGATGCACTGATTGCATGCTATATAGGATGTGCACTGGAATTCCGCCTGTGACTTTAGCGAAGAGATTCAGATCAGTTTAAATCTACATCTAATGATTTCACAGCACTGAAATGCATTAATGGTGGTTACCATAGTGATTTCGTGGAGGAGCGATTTCTATAATATGATATCTGACATGTACCACACAGTTGCTTATTGGTTAGAAAGGCACTCTCAAAAATCAATGAAGCAAAAATTCGATAATTGGTGTCATATACTTTCAAAATAATGATTAATGGGATTCACGTTAAACTCTGACCTCAGTGTCTCAATGAAAACATTAATCAATACATAGCTTTCACTGGGATGGCCTTTCCAGGAGCCCACATGAACATTTCAAGCAAACCTCCAAGGATTCACTGCCTTGTTCCTCTCAATGAAAGCCTTTCTGTTTGCACTATTGAAATCACCTTTCGGTTTCTTAGATGCTTTTATTATCTCAGGAAGTGAATCTCAGGATAAAAAGGATTTTAAATTTGTCATTTAGCTGAAAGTTCATCAGTGTACAGTATTGTTACATGAACAATGTCAGGCTAAGTGTCTTGCTCAAGGCCACATGATGATAGTTTATAGATTCCCCTTTGTGCAGGGTTTGAACCTACAACCTATTGATTATCAGACTGAATCTTTAACCACTAGGTTATTCCACTAACAGTTTTTAAATAGTTTTAAATCTGTGGTTCACTAAATGGTTTAATTGTATCTGGAGCCAAATGTCTGGTCAATATTTGTGAAGGCGTAATTTGTGTTCTTACTAAGGTTTGAAATCAAGTGTAAAATTTCTAATAAGCTAATGGAAACAGAGTGAATTGTGTGAGTGAGTGTGAATTAAAGGTCCTGTTCTTCGTGATCCCATGTGTCAAACTTTAGTTAGTGTGTAATGTTGTTGTTAGAGTATAAATAATATCTGTAAAATTATAAAGCTCAAAGTTCAATGCCAAGCGAGATATTTTATTTAACAGAAGTCGCCTACATCGAACGGCCCGTTTGGACTACATCCCTCTACTTCCTTCTTTAATGACGTCACTAGAACAGTTTCTTGACTAACCTCCGCCCACAGAAATGCTCCCTCAACTCTACCGAAATTCGTTTATGTACTTGCGCACTTCTTATAACTTACTGTGTTTACTCAGCTCTTACGGTGATTTTCTGAAGTAAAACTGACGCTTCATCTTTTGTGTGATGTACAATAAACTTTATTAAACTCATCAGTATATGTTTGATCATCATTCGAACCTGGTCCGAAACAGCAGACTTGTAGGCTATTAATAAATAATGGATACATACAAGCAGATGACAAATACGTTATAATAACCATAATTAAACTACTAAACTATACCTGTTCCATCTCTATACAGCACTCTGACTCTATAGGCATTATTGTCCGACTCGAAATGAACACCGTTACTGAGAGTTTCTGATATTATCATCATTCCGTGAGATGAAATTGTCCTGAGACTGAGCGCGAGCTCATGAAGCTCCACCCCCTGTGTCGTCCAGCAGCAGCTTATTTGCATTTAAAGGGCACACACTAAAACAGCGCGTTTTTCTGAGCCCCAAAAAATGACAATTTAAACATGCTGTAAAAAATTATCTGTTGGGTATTTTGAGCTGAAACTTCACATACACACTCTGGGGACATCAGAGACTTATTTTACATCTTGTGAAAAGGGGCATAATACGGGACCTTTAAAAGTGTTCTATATGACGTGTGATATTGGTAAAATGTCATTATGCTTTTGTTTGTGCTGTTATAGAGCCTTTGATGTGATATTGTCAGAACTAAAGACAGGTTAGCTTGCATGCATCATTGAAGACTTTCTAGAACTGCTTTACATAATTGTTGATTCACCTTTTACCACACTAATCTACTGGAACTTGATGAAGAACTCCAGATGAAAAATCTGAAGTGATTAAAGCTAATGAAGTATGAGGGATGAGCATTTTTGAAGTCAGTCAATTGGAAGTACAAACACAGTTGGCTACTTGCAAAATGAAGCTAAAAGCTCACTGTGAAATGTTCACTGCCAGACCTCCACTATAGAACCAATGATACCCATACTGCAAAAATAAAATATGTAATATGTATCTAGTGTAATATGTATCTAGTTTACACTTAATTTAACAAGCATTTTCATAAAAACAAGTAAGATAGAAGTTCAAGCTTAACTCAGGAACTCTTGATCCAAAATGGAAGTTGGAGTTGTAAGGGGGTGCTCTGTGGCGTTTCCCTACGTATTTATGCAGGCTTATTGGAAAGTTAAATTAATCATTCATCATATTTGGTAAGTGATTAATCATTGTGCTTATAGTTAATTAATATGGATGATACTGCAAGTGGCCAATTTTCAACCTAATAATGAGTTTACTGTTTAAATTGAGCTTATGTATTTTTAGAGCATATTATTATGAAGTGAGCACACAGATACTGTGAGGATGATGTACTTGCTCTTGGGAACATTTCATAAATATTAAGGAGGGGGAAAAGTAAAACATTTAACAGGATGAGGCTAACATTGCTTTACCGTGACAGGCTGCAACATGTCTAAAGGCGATAAATCTTTCCCAGCTTCTAAGCTGCTCAACAGATTCATAATGTGCTTAAAAACAGCATGTAAAAAATTAAATCCTCCATCCCACTACAGGAATAAAAAAGCTTTGGGGAACATTTTGCCCTAGACTAACCTTTTTTAACCAGGCACTATTCCCTGCACACTAAGCAGACACAAGCAGTTCATGGGATATTTGCAGTGAATGAGGCAAGATTTCATTTTCTGATAGAGGC
This sequence comes from Abramis brama, assembly GCF_963993115.1. NCBI lineage: Eukaryota > Metazoa > Chordata > Actinopteri > Cypriniformes > Leuciscidae > Abramis > Abramis brama. The sequence continues at coordinate 10,079,630 of NC_139967.1, read as the reverse complement.
ACATGAGAGAAACTTTCCTAATTCTGGATATGTCACACAGGAGTTTCATCAGTTGTGGAGAATTGAGGGCTGATCTCTAAGGACTGTGTTCCTGGACTATCTGTAAAGGGAGGAAGACAGGGAAGATAGCAGGACTTACCTCCATAAGATGACATGCCAAGTCAAGCATGTGGGTGATAGAGATCCGTTTACTCAGCAAATTGTCCGAGACTGTGCATGGGCTACAGAGCTTTATTGTTTCAACTAAGTGATTTATGATGTACCCCATGGACCTTAGTCAAGGTAGGCGCCATATTTAAGTTGACATGAATGAAAAGGTGGCTGTGAGAGATAGACATATGGGTTGCGGGATTGTACTGTATGTTTAAAAGTCCCAGGTTGCATCTACATTTTCAGTATTTGATCATTGAACAGACTGTACATCTATTCCACAATACCAGTGTTATTTACTGTTATAGTATTTATTAATATTTTTAGCTTTTATTTTTTTATTTAGATTTCTAATTTTAATCTTTATTTTGTTATGTGCTTTTGTCGTTTTTTTTACATTTCTATATAAAGCTTTAATTATTTTTATTTCAGTTTTAGTTTGTTATTGTAGTTATTACTGTCTGAGACTGAAAATGCTTCTGTTCTTCATTTTTCTTCTTTAATACAGAAATTTCCCTGACAAATTATATGATCAGCATAACAATTTAAGTGAAAAGTTGATCTGCAAATTATGATGATTATTATTATTAATGTGATGTTCCTTTGTTTTAAAATGTTAAAAATCCCCAAATATGTACTTTTATATTCTTTGTTTATTTCAGTGTTTAAATTACATTTCAAATATCAGATTCCTGGAGACGTTTTGGACTCCACAGTGTATCTAAGATGCATGCAGATTTGTTTTTTTGTCTGAGACATTATACACATAAAGTGTACATGAAGGAATGATGTTAGAATAAACCAAAACAAAATATCATTATTAAACCTGACATTTTAAATATAGTCAATCTAAGGCTGTTAATACAAGATTTTCCCTCAATATTTTTTCTCCTATTTATTATTTGTGATTTCGTGTCTGGCATTTACATCTATTTTGGAAATATCCAAGCGTGTCCTGTGGGTAATGAAAGAAATGATCACTGTTGCCCTTCTGCCCACCTCTTGTATACCAAAGAGAGTCCCTTTTGTAATTAATCCTAGCAATTACTGGCAGCTGTGTTAGTATAAGGACGGAGTTTTTAAAATTGAACATTCATCTTAGGGGATGCAGTGCAGCATATATTTTTTTTCCTGTCTATATTCTAGAAGTTTTTTTTTATTATTATTATTTTCTTATTTTTCTCCTTCTGTTTACTCCCTTCACACTGTCTTTTGTGGCACTTGATATGTTTGTTTTGAGTTGAGCCTTATGTAGCTCTCCAGTGCGCGTCATGGCTCTGTGATACTGTAAGGTTATATTTTGATGATTTTCCCCCCTCTTTCTTTTGTTTTTGTTCTCTTATGTGACATCCTGGAGTGAACGGAATGTGGGCTGTAACATTTCCTTTCACAAGACTAGTTTTACAGATTCCTACTTGCATTCAGTGGGTATGCATATTAGCACTCAGTGATGACGTGGGTTTTTTGTGGGTTTTTTGCTAGTTTTTCTCAAGTGTTTTTTGCTAGTTTTAGCCCGAAGCAGTTATCATTTTCACGTCCTGCGCCACGTTGTTTAAATAGCAAATGCATTTGCGCCCATGGGTGTGCTGGTCTGAAAATGAGGTGTGTTCACGCACATTGTTGGTGCGTTGCTATTTTGAGGCAACTGAAATAAAGCAATTTTGTTTTTGTTATATAAAGGACGCGTTAGTAATGTGCACCTATAGGCGGATCCACAACGCACGTACACTCTGCTTATTACACACACAGGGATGTGCAGCACACAAACTAGCCAAATATTAAAAAATACAAGGATTACAATGTAAAAGATGAATTTTGTGTACATAAATATATGATGGAATCTGGCTTGTCCCGTAGATGGTCTCCTTGCGCGCTTTAACCTCGCACACGAGCAGATCCGTTTGCGCTCTGGGGACGGTTCAGTCTTTCCGCTTGCAAATTCCACCATGTCAATAGCGAGCCATGGTGCGAGCGCAACTGGCTTTTAAAGGGAATGGGAAATTACACCCAAAACACACCCATTACTCATTACGAGAATAAGGACAACCCTTTTAGACCATGCGCTGCGCGCCCCGACGATTTTTCCCGTCGTTAAACTAGCAAAAGTGGATTCAGACACACCCTAAGTGCACTGCGCTTTAGACAATCCGCTTAGATCGTTAAACTAGGGCCCTATAAAATAGGATGATAAAATCAGGGAAAGTTGATGGGCTTGGTTATTTGCATGCTATATTTCCTCATATTTACTAGCATTATATATTATATCACACTGGATTTTTTTTGACTCAACTAAACCATTTCATAGCATCTCAGCTTACTATGGATACTCTACTAAGCAAATGATCAGTTTAGAATTGTTTTTCACCAGCACAAGACAGGATAACCAATAGAGTAGACTACACGTGTGGAATCTTATCTGCACACCACAGGTTTTTTATAGCCCAGAGTGGGCTCCTTTGGGATCTTACATGTAGCTAGTCCAGGTTATGACGCCAGCGGCCCAAGGACAGAGAGGATGAATAGATGGGTTCACAAGAGGGATGGTTTCTCTTGCAAGGGCATTGCCCACATGTGCTGTTTCGTGCTTATTCAGGACCAGGCTTTCATGAAAGAGCAGCCATCTGGTCTATAGAGACGTCTGTAGTAGAATAGTAGATTGACAGGGTTTAGTTTCTGTTTTTTGTTTTTTTTAGATCAGTTGTTGTTATTTACCATTATATAGTATAAATTGACAATTTGCACCATGTTTAAATGCAGCTTGTACCACAAATTGCAATAGTTGGTTGGAAGCAGGTTTGGACTGTAGGCTTAGGCTAGTGCTTAGATTTTATGCATGAGTGAGTCAAATTTAAATCTGGCTTGTGACATTTTCTAATCTTATCCTCATCCTCATCTATGAATAAAAAGGCAAAAATCCTGTTGTTAGACTGTATATGATATGCATTTTTCTGGGTATATATAGATTTTTTTTTTAAAGAAATTAATACCTTTATACAGCAAGGATGCATTAAAGTAGAAAAATGAATGACAATAAAGACATTTGTAATTTTACAAAAGGTAACACTATGTAGCTTTTGTCCCTCTATCCATGGAAATCCTGCTCCATTCCCCATAAAAAGACCTCTGTCCCAGATGATACCAATATGCAGCCCTTTTAAAAACCTTTTTTTCCTTGTTAATTGGACACTTACATTAAGAAGCCTCTCAGTGGGCTATTTTATTTTCTGAAAGCCCCACTCACAGCCCTATTAAAACTCGTGTCTCCGTGTTGATCATTACCTTAATGTAATTGAGCTTTTTAAGGATGACCTCAAAAAAAGACGAAGGACACCAAAGGAAGAGACATATAAGGATGTAGAGCTAAGAAATAGTACATTCAGAAGACAAAGAGCAACGGTAGACAAAAATGATTTGCAGGTACAGAAAGGACATTGATGGGAGGGACTGACAGAAAGTTTTTGCAGGTTTTCTTATTAGTCTGGTGTTTGCTTCTGCTGAAAATGTCAATATGTGATGATCACGCTGCCAGGCTTGATTGTTCTCCTTTTAAACCAACACTGGTTGTGATAATGGAATACAAGCTTATTTACAAAAAGGACAGAATCAATTTTCTAACCAAGATTATTCTTGGAAACAGCCACATTGGTTTTAAAGTAAACACAGAAGCTGTATACTATAGATGAATGAATTGAATGAGAAATTGGCATTTGATTTGTTTTGGTTATTTACAATGTCAGTTTACTAGAGGCATTTGTGCATTACAATCAAGTATGTGTACTGTGTGATGTACAAATTGTATTACTTTTCACAAATTCAAAAAGGCACAGTGTAAAATGTGAATATAACACCTTGTCAACAACCTTAATTATTCATCAATCTCTTTAAATATTTGGTTCAATTTGGTATTCCTATGACATTCAAAAATTTGATTTGTGTGGACAATATGATGAAATCTGAGAAGATTAATACAGGGAAGTGTTGTTTCTCAGTTGTGGAATGTTTGTAGTTCCCCCATCAGTCCTGCTTTCAGCCTCTGGTATGGGCGTTTTGGAGAATGTTTTAAGAAAATTTAAGAACATTTCACACTGACATCCTAACTCTGATTTCACTTCTGTTGCTCTGTGTAGCAGGAATATAACAGCCACTATTTGTACTGGAAGTAAGAAAAGCTCAATATGTCTCAACTCCTGATCTCTCTCTCTCTTATTCTTCTTTCTTTCTGATCTCTATCACTTATTCAGGGCTGAGCCTATCCTCACCAGAGTGAAAGAAGATCACACTAGGATAATCCTCCCTGCGATAGATAATATCAAGTACAACACCTTTGAGGTGCAGCAATATGCTAATGCAGCTCATGGCTACAACTGGGGACTCTGGTGCATGTACATCATCCCACCGCAGGATTGGCTGGACAAAGGAGATGAGACTGCCCCCATCAGGTAAGGGCATCCAGCGGTCCACTCCATAATGCATGAGGACATTCTCTGAAATATAAATGACCAGGGATATAAGAGATTAATATTTTAGAAGTGATAAGGTGGCGTTAGCTTGCTGCATGTGCAATAAATGTATTAATGTTTTTGTTTCCCTGAAGCGCTTGTTAGTGTTATTTCATAACACTAGTGTGTGAATGTGTAAAAAAAGAAATTCAGTCAACACTGTAGAATTGCACGGCACATCAGTACTAAAAAGTACCATGGTTTACCACAGTTTGAGATCATTATTTTGGATATTTTGGTGTCTGACCTGGACGACAATGTAAAGCTGCTCAGAATTTTAGCTCAAACATTTCTAACACCAAGATCATGGAAATGTTTTGATTCCCAGGGAATGGATGAAATAATAACATGTATACTGTGAATGTTTTGGTTAAAAAAAGCTTTTGCCAAATATAATGTATAAATGTCAATGTCAAATGTGTATGCCAAGTATAAATGTAAATTAGTGCATTTGTCAAATTTGAGATTATAACTGTTTATCTAATCACATATGGGAAGTAGTAAGTTGGACTCTTTATAAGAGTATAAGAGTGATTATAATCAAAGCTCTACAAGAATGAAATATATTTTTTTCAAATATTACCCATATATGGTGGCCTCAAAAAGTATTTGGATGCTGAAACTACAATTAAAAATTCATAAAGCTTATGCAACGCATATCAAAATAAGTGGCATATCTGTGTTAAAGAAATATAGCAAGCACAGTTTTCAGTTTACAGTGACTCCAAAAAGTATTTGGACACTTAAAAATGTCTGAATTTCATTGTATTAGTGCCATATGCAAATAAAATGATGCTATCCTATATGAAGAGTTCAGATGCAAAAGCCTCTAAGTGCCATTTGAAATTTTCTTCTAGAATGATCATTTTTATCAAGCTTGTATATTTAAGTTCCGTAATTTCAGTTAAATGGCAATGAAAATTACATATTAATTGTCATTTAAGTGAAATTACTGAACTTAAATATATGAGATTGATAAAAATGATCATTCTAGAAGAAAATTTCAAATGGCACTTAGAGGCTAAATGTGTCCAAATACGTTTTTGGGTCACTGTACTGTATGCAAGTAAGATTATTGCAGATAGTGTAAATATGTTTAATACAATTAGTATTCATACCAAGGTATCAGTGGATGGTCTCATACCGAAGCCACAATTTTGATGTCACCCAGCCCTACCATGCTACAATTCTCAAATCATGAGCCTCTACAGTGAGATACTCATTTTATGCTTAAAAACCAACTTGGTGAAATGAGCTTTGTTACTGCTCAGTCCTAAACCCCTGAAAGAGATGGATATACCCTGCCAGAAAAGAGTGGACTTTTTCATTTCATATGAAATCTGGTCAAGGTCGCTATTGTGTGAGAGTATCAGGACAGCAGAAATCCCATTCATTATTCATGCCTCTGACTGATAGCTATTTGGAGAGAGAAACTAGGCCTGTAGCCCAGTATTACTGGAGCTGATCCCTCTGATGCCTCATATTGGTTACTGAAAAGTTTTCTTTTTTTCTCCAGAAATATCTACTATCCTACGAGCAAGCACGGTTCCTGAACTCCCTGAAACACCTCGATTGTAGTCTTGAGTTTTCTTCCTGAACGTACACGTCACAATATTCCTCATTTAAACAATTCCCGACCAAGGCATAAAAAAAAATATTAAAAAAAAAGCAGGGAGGTCTAGTTGAGTTGTGTTAGTAGTGTGTCATGGTAAGGGTCGTGACATTTTCCAAACACGTGTAACTATCGTAGGCCATTAAGAGGTGTGCGTGTAAACCTCACTCCCCTGATCTCAAGAGGCGCTCTACCGACTGAGAGGTCGGCACTAGAGGTTGCGGTCTTTAGCCTCGTTGTTAGAGCGCCCGCCTGAGACCACGGTTCGTATCCCGCTCAGAGCGGGTTGAGTAGAACCAGTTATACATGCTTGAAGCAGTTGACCAATCACAACACACTCGTCCAGCCGACCAATCAGAGCACGTTACGCTTTTCGGAAGGAGGGGCTTCATAGAGACCAGAACTAATCAGAGCGTTTCAGACAGACTGGGAAGTGAGGTGCTGCTATGATGTTAAATATGTGAAAAATAATGTTTTTTGGACATTCAAGCATGAAAACCTTTTGTAGTAGACACCAAAAACAAAACCAAGACCTTTTTAAAGTAAAATCTTACTTACTATGATTAATTATAAATACAATGAAATAAACCTATGAATTCTAAACTAAAACACCTGTAAAAAATTTTTTTTTTGCATTTCTACATTCGTGCATTCAAAGTATACATGTTTTATCAGCGAGTGTGTTCCCTGAGAATTAAACTCAGGAGCGAGTGTTGCTAGCGCCATGCTCCACCAGATGAGCTACAGCTTTAGGATCTTGATTAGTGAGTCTTTCCAAACGAATTTAGATTAATATGATTAATCTCTCAAGATCGATTCCTACAGTACTTCACTACTCAATTAAAAAAAAATCATGCATATATGACCTGAGGTAACAATATAAGTTAAATGTTTGAACAAAATCTCATTACAGAAAAAGGCAACAGTCATTGTCCATGCGATCCTTTTCTCAAGTGCTGATATTGACAGGTTCAAAATGGCCGCCCGCAGGCCTGCAGTATGTCAATGTGGTGCGCTATTGGAAATCATTCCAGCTCTACTTCTCTCGAGCTCTCGGTGTATCCACTGCAGCTCAGCTAGCCTGTGGCTATTCAGCACTGAGGATCCCAATACTCATAGCACACTGCAGCAGGGTTTATTTAAATGATTCATGTTTACTGTTAAATGAAGGACAGTCCAGTTCAAATGTCTGTAAATAAGCAATTAGTCGCTCTATGGGGATAAACGCCATGAATGCTTATAATATTCCACAAAACATTTTCAAGAAAGACCACCTTGGCTAGGCTGTACATGAAGTGTTTATAAAAATGCTTAAAAGTGCTTATGGATTTTATTATGTTTTTTTGTTTTGGAGCATTGAATCACAGTGTTCTTAATTTGGCTTTTTGGCATTGATCAACAGAAAAAATATAATTTAATGTAAAAATTAAGATACATTTTTATAAAGTTATCTAAAAAAGCAATGATTTTATTTACTAGGAGCCCTCTGATAAAATCTGTGTTTTCAAGAGGGTTCATTAGTTAACATTAGTTAATGTATTAATGAACATGAATGAGCAATACATTTATTACAGTATTTATTAATCTTTGTTGATTTTAATAATGTATTAATAAATTATGAAAGAGAGAGAGAGAGTATAGCATCATTTTATTTGCATATAGCACTAAATGAAATTCAGACATTTTTAAGTGTACTTATAATACTTTTGGGGGTCACTGTAAACTGAAAACTGTGCTTGCTATTAAAACATGCTGTATTGTGTAACTAAAGTAGCTAACTAACTATTGTTAACCTTATTTTAGTGTTACCCAGTAAATTATGCATAATTACAAGTAACTTAACCTAAACCAAACTCTAACCCTAACTGTAACTCTATAGTAAGTACATGTAGTTAATTAATAATACTCAGTACTTATTTGAGTAAGTACAATGTAACTATGTCACCTTAATATAAAGTGCAAACAATTGATTTATTGAATTGATTATTTAATGGACCTGTGCTACATTTTTAGCTAAAGTAGTTAACTAATGTTAAATAATGAAACCTTATTATAAAGTGTTACCAAAATATGTTTCAAAACATTTGCGTCTGCTCGCAAAACTTTTGTGTTCCCCAGCGTTGCATTTTCCTTCACCATGTCCCTTTAGGGCTTCCGTACCTGAGAATTGAACCCTTGATCTCAGTGTTGCTTGCGCCATGCTGTACAGTATTTTGAGCTACAGGACTGCATTGTAACCAACCAAGCACAGACAACTGGTTCTAAAGTGTGAGCTTTAAGCACATCACATCGCACCAGGAACGTTGTCTTCGCTGCACAACTTTTGTAAAGAGAAACACAATTAAAGCAATGTTGATGTAGGTAAAACATTTTCCTTAAGACAGCACTGTTTACTCAAAGACTTGGACTCTTATATATGTTTTTTTTTTTCATTCTTTGTGATCTAAATAATGGATCACAGTAGAAATGCTTGTGCATCTAGAATTTATTACCCTCTCAAAGCAGCCCACCTGTGGTTAGCCAACAAACAATTCACTTTCAACCCACCAGCCATGCACCAAACCTAAAAATACATTCAATGACAAATTCATCTTGAGTTCCTGAAACACAAAAGATCTTTTGTCTGTGGAGATTTGACAGCCTCAGAGGCGGTTCAGAATCGTTCTTGCCCCTTGCTGTGTTCGCATCAAACCTCAGATCTGACCCAAAGGTTGTGTAAGAAAGGCAAAATTTTAGAACAGTTGCAAGTGAAAAGTAAACTTGGTGAGCAAACTTTTGCAAAACTCATAAACTACATATTGTCTGTATGACTCCAACACAAAAATAAATAGAAATGTTTTATTTAGCAACCGTTTGAGGAGCGCAGAACGGCTCTCTGTGAGTTCATGTAGAATGTTGTTGTCACGTCCGTACAAAGTGAACTCTGTGTGAACGTAACCGTATTAAGGACTCAAATACAGGACTGACAACCGTATTCTGTTGCTGTGTGAACTTGGCATTTGCCTGGAAATAGAACACAGAACCATAGCGTTGCTGGCATCATGTCCTAGCATGCCAATTAAACATATCAAAATGATTAATTATATAAAAGAATCTAATTTTGAAACTACTATTATTATTTGAACACCTGAATCATTGGCGTGTCTGAGGGTCATTTCTATCAGAATCTTGTCAAAGAATGACATTTTCTTTGAATTCAAAACTCTTTAAAAGAAGTTCAGTATATATCTGACCTGGGAATGTTGGGATAACTGCCTTCTCAGCAATCTGCCATATGTGGAGTTGTTTTAATATTGGACGCTGAGGAGAAAGAAACCAAGTGGGAATATAGGGAGAGCGGAAAGAAAGAGACCCACTTACAAAAACAAATAAACACTTCTCTACTGTATGCACGATTACTCTCACCACCCAGTCTCTCAGTGGTGTGTATTTCTGTTTAAACACACACAGTTTCTAATTTACATATGACTTCTGGCTCATCTCACTCCCACTCAACAGAAATTCTTCATGCTCTGAGAGAGGGCAGATTCTGCAACCTCTGATTCGTAAATGATTTCCAGTCGACTTCTCTCTAAGAGCTATTAATTAATAGCCATGTTCAGAGTCAGCTACTATCTATCTATCTATCTATCTATCTATCTATCTATCTATCTATCTATCTATCTATCTATCTATCTATCTATCAGCATGTCGATTGGTCTGTCATTCATTTATCAATCTATCATTCTATTTATCGGTGAATCGGTCTATCTGTCTGTCTGAATGAATAAATAGGAATACACTGCTCATGTACATGTATTTGTGTCTTTTTAACAGGACACCTGCAATGATTGGCTGTTCCTTTGTTGTGGATCGTGAGTATTTTGGAGAAATCGGATTACTTGACCCAGGCATGGAGGTCTATGGAGGAGAGAACATTGAGCTTGGTATGAGGGTAAGTAGGGTCCTGACCAAAGCCATATTTGTTGCCTTAGAAAAGCAAAGAAAGGCAGTCGACACAAAGAAGTGTCTGCCTTGTTAATTTTGTTCTTTTGAGACATTCACAGACCAGTGTATTCTCGTAATTGGAATTCATTGAGCAGATTCATGAATTGTAATTTCTGAGAGGGTCGCATATATGAGACCCTCTCAGAAATTACAATTCATGAATCTGGCCACCCTTTCTGTTAATTCACAGGTGACAATATAATTAAGTCTATCTACAAAGCTTGAGCATTTGACATAAGTTTAATTACATTTCTTCATGCTTTCATGTCCAAGGCGTCATACTAGAGACTGTTTTGGGGGTAAGCATGCAGATTCCCCACTCCATCAAGGAGTAAATGCATTGCCCACAGGAAATGAAAGTACTCAGTGCCAAATTACACAGACTCAAATGCTTTAAAGGCAGTAGAGTACAAAGAAAGTAGATTCCTGCAGCTGCAGCCCTGAGAGAAATTTCATGGCCCACATGGTCTGTGAGCCTGTGGAGAATTGAACTTGTTTAAATTCAGAAACTGCTCTTTCTGTAGGGTGTCGAATATCCTTGGAAGATTTGCATAATTTGGATAAAAATCCTTTAATTCGTTTTAAAGATTCAGTACCAGTGTTGGTTGACAGAAAAGTCTTTTCAGCCTGAAGATAGATTGAACTATAGAGACGAATAGTATTGTTTGAAATGTCTAATTGAAGGTGGTTTAAATTGTCTGTTTGTTAAGTCTCAGTGACAGTTGATACAATAGCAGACTGAGTCACTTGTGGGTTTCTTTGTAAGTAGTTTCCTGTTATGTTGTACTTTATCTTACATACAGTTGTCAGTCTCAAAATACCAAAATCAGCATCAACAGTGTTGCTGAAAGGTCAGAGGCATTGTTTTTTCCGTTATTTTCAATTGATTGGTATTGATTGAAATTGCACAGTGACTATTTGCACCCCAATAGTCTGGAGAATAGTGCACATGTTCAGATATTTTGCGTAGCTGCTTATGTGCCGATACTTGATTTTAAAGACATATTTGTTTGCTTTTTGTACAATAAATTATAAAGTATTGAGTTTGGTTTGGTCAGACATATCCTGGCTGATTTCAGCAGCAAAATAAGTCTTGATATTTTTATTGCAAGTTGTTCACAGATTTATGAATATTTCATGGACCACTTTTGAGAAGTTTCTATATATTTTTTATTTTATTTAATATTTATTTTTTACTATTAAAATATATTTTAATATTTTTTTTCTGACCCCAGTTTGAAATCCCCAGGTCTAGTGGGCAAACACAGACAACAAAGACAGATAGTTTAGCCAAAAATACAATGTTCTGTCATGAAACTCTAGATAGGGCAGGCTAATAGGTCCTTAACTTAATCTGCTTGCAATCACATAATTCTCTATAGGGCCCAGATGATTGGTTCCTACCGTATCAGTAGCCAATGAGCTCGCTGCTCAACCTTCAAATACTCGGTTAGCATTTTCTGTAAAAGTTGCAGCGCGCATCATAAAACCTCCACCTTCCCCAGCTCCACCTGTATAGATCTGCTACGGGTAATTCATAAAGGATGTTTTGTACAGCAGCACCATGTCTTACTTGCTCACAGCAAAAAGTGGCACAGGCTTATCCCACTCTATCCTATTTTACCGTAAGCATGTGATCTGCATGCGTCCCTAAATTTGCATGAGCCCAGCAGACAATGTGAATTCCATTTGTTCCTTATATGCTGCAGAAGATTTATTGTAACAGAAAAAAATTAGAGAATAGCCAGTTTTGCAAATGCGTCCCAGCTTTGAAATAAACCAAATGCTTATTGATGCCGAACACAGTGATGGAACATGTGATCCATCTCAGCCTCTGATTAATCCTCCGAAGCAGCTCATTCAAGAGGAATAACATTTGACTGACAGCAACATATTCAATAATTAACCTTATGCCACACCAAATAGACAACCTCAGTTCACTTCTTAAAGAGATTCAGAGGTGGGGAGTCGAAGAGAAGACATTGTAGAGAAATTGGCACTGATTAAATAGGTAATATGAAGACTAAAAAACATTAGGAAATATGTGCAGCGGTATGATGGGAGTTTAATTTGTGTGAAGAGTACCAAATGCCCACAAGGGAAATTAAAACTGCTTTAAAGTGGCTCAGAAAGAGCTGAATTGACACTTACAGCCCAAAGTAATTGCATTTTAGTGTATATCAGTTAAATCTTATCCTGAATTGACATTTAGCTCTTTTACCAATGCAAGTAGGAGTTCATATGCTGGGGAAAGGGGACTCACAGGGCTCCGTTGAGTGGTATTTTATAGTATGAGGATTATCAATAAATTTGTTTACTTTCTTTACCAACTGTACATTTTTGGACTTTGTGCCTTTAATTTACATGTATGCACTTAGCAGATACAGTTATTTGAGTGACACTACTGAACTTACAGTGTGTGAAGATGCAAAATGCTGTAGTGAAATGTTGTATTATAGTGTGATATATAAACATTAGGGCTGTCAAAATTAATTAAAATATCACTTTTTTGTTGTTTTGTCTTCTTCAGTATTGTCAGTGATTTAAAAAATGAACTATGGCAATAGATGGAGATGTCTTTTAAAAGATTTATATAGATTTCACAATTTTCTGCCGTCTTTTTTCCTGCTTTATTCAGGTCTGATGAAACTAATGGCGAACAAATTCGGCGAGACTCTGTTGCTCAGATACAGAGCCAATTCTGCAGAACCTTTTTTAATGATTCAAAGGACGTAATGAGATGGATTTCATGTAGAATCACATGTAAAACACAACCTGAACAGAGGCTAAAGCAGCAAGTCAGACCTCCAGTGACTTTTGTCCTTGCTTCAAACCTTCCAAAAGGGAGCAATTTTTTCATTATGAACAGAGGCGAGCAGGTCTTTTCCATCTGTGGTTGCTTCACTTCACACCCACACACACACATACGTATGCTGTAAGGCAAATACAAAACAAACCAGTGAAGAGAGAGAAGGAAGATGACCTTTGGATCATGTTGGGGAATTGTAAAGCTTTTAAATTTTTCTGAGCAGCATCTTTGCTTGAGGTTGTATTGTACATTCACAATTGGTTTGCCCTTTGGTCAATCGAATGCAGCTTTAATGGACTCAAAGGCATATATTTTGTCCTGTTGATATGCGCTATGGGAAGCTGCTCGATTTCTGAGAGTCTCTCGTTGCTTTATGTAGATAGATGGAGTTCATCTGCATAACTAACAAGTGACTATGGATCAGTGCAGCTTTTCTCTTTAATTGGGTTATTGGGGGAATATGTTTTTTAGCTGTTTTTGAAAACTGGCTGAGACACGGAGACAGAAAGCTTTCTTTAGGAGCACATTCCCCCGTCTGTGTGTATTATATTTAAGAAGATCAGCAGACTCTGAAATGTGTACAATCTCAGAACTCTTTAAGAATCCCAGACATTTCAAGGTAATATCACAACCGATCTGATATAACCAGCTGGACGACAAATAACTCATCATAACTGGAATGTAGTCTGATTTGTTTTAAAAGGGTCAATCATGAGCAAATGCTTTTTCCTGACATTCTCTATTGGGTTTAGGTCTGGAGACTGGCTAGGCCATGCCAGAACCTTGATATGCTTCTTACAGAGCCACTCCTTGGTTATCCTGGCTGTGTGCTTCGGGTCATTGTCATGTTGGAAGACCCAGCCTCAACCCATCTTCAATGCTCTAACTGAGGGAAGGAGGTTGTTCCCCAAAATCTCGCAATACATGGCCCCGGTCATCCTCTCCTTAATACAGTGCAGTCGCCCTGTCCCATATGCAGAAAAACACCCCCAAAGCATGATGCTACCACCCCCATGCTTCACAGTAGGGATGGTGTTCTTGGGATGGTACTCATCATTCTTCTTCCTCCAAACACGTTTAGTGGAATTATGACCAAAAAGTTCTATTTTGGTCTCATCTGACCACATGACTTTCTCCCATGACTCCTCTGGATCATCCAAATGGTCATTGGCAAACTTAAGACGGGCCTTGACATGTGCTGGTTTAAGCAGGGGAACCTTCCGTGCCATGTATGATTTCAAACCATGACGTCTTAGTGTATTACCAACAGTAACCTTGGAAACGGTGGTCCCAGCTCTTTTCAGGTCATTGACCAGCTCCTCCCGTGTAGTTCTGGGCTGATTTCTCACCTTTCTTAGGATCATTGAGACCCCACGAGGTGAGATCTTGCATGGAGCCCCAGTCCGAGGGAGATTGACAGTCATGTTTAGCTTCTTCCATTTTCTAATGATTGCTCCAACAGTGGACCTTTTTTCACCAAGCTGCTTGGCAATTTCCCCGTAGCCCTTTCCAGCCTTGTGGAGGTGTACAATTTTGTCTCTAGTGTCTTTGGACAGCTCTTTGGTCTTGGTCATGTTAGTAGTTGGATTCTTACTGATTGTATGGGGTGGACAGGTGTCTTTATGCAGCTAACGACCTCAAACAGGTGCATCTAATTTAGGATAATAAATGGAGTGGAGGTGGACATTTTAAAGGCAGACTAACAGGTCTTTGAGGGTCAGAATTCTAGCTGATAGACAGGTGTTCAAATACTTATTTGCAGCTGTATCATACAAATAAATAGTTAAAACATCATACATTGTGATTTCTGGATTTTTTTTTTTTTGATTATGTCTCTCACAGTGGACATGCACCTACGATGACAATTTCAGACCCCTCCATGATTTCCAAGTGGGAGAACTTGCAAAATAGCAGGGTGTTCAAATACTTATTTTCCTCACTGTACATTTTAAAGATGATTGCCATAAAGAGCAGCAAAAATGTTCAGTTTTACCTCAGTTACTTAAGTTTCTTTACCATAATAGTTTTACCATAAATAATAGTTTTATTTTCTTATTATCATATTTCTATTTTATTATCTGTTATTTACATTTTTATTATCATTCTTTTTTATGTTTTGTGAATGCTTTTTGCTGGCCAAAAAGTTATGTCCGCACAATTTGGCATGTTGCATTGCGTTATCACAAATAAAAAATTTACTCCATGCACAACTACGCAATATGCTTTCAAAATCTTTAAAAAAAGAAAAAGAAAAAAAGATGTCAATTTTCCTTGCCTCATAGCCTAATTTGTATTATATTTGTCTTATAAGTCTTATAATGAATATATTGCTTGACAGCTGACAAAACTAATAATATGGCACAGAAATCTCATAAGGAGCTGAGCCAAGGAGATGTTTGTTCCAATGTTTCCCTCACTGTACAATCTGAATTTATTTTCTCCTCTGAGGCAAAATTGAGCTTTATAATTCCCATTAGGCTTAGTTCACCCTGCAGATCTGGAGCGAACTCATTTGACCTCCCCTGTTCTGTGTTTAGTGAAGAGAAAGGAGATGAGAGATGCTGGTGCTCTTTGGGGGTGCTTGGCTCCGTTATGGCTCGTATGAGGTTTTCGATACATCCCACAGATCATGCAGTTTCAGAGGACTGGTTCTCCGGGAATGCGAAGTGTCTACGTGTGTGTGTGTGTGCGCGGGTATATTCTCCCTCCGTGTTGTACTTGCTCATCAGTGTACACCTGTACCAAGAGAGCTAGTAATTTTGTGCTTCAGTTGAGGCGCCAAGTTTTGACAATTTGTAAAATGGAAGGAATGGATGGCTGTTCTTCTTTTCATGGTGGCTTTCTCTCAGCTTGGCGCTCTCAGCTGGGGCGGCCTGAGTACTCTTGCAGCTGGCACCGGGAGGGAAAAGACTACAGCTTATCAAACACATATAAAAGGAAAAGAGCAAATGTCAAGAACTTCAGAATTTAGAGTAAGAGCTTGTAAAGCAAAGAAAAGATGGCATGAGTTGAATTTTAAATAGTTTCTTCTAGAACTGGTGCAACTGTTCACAGACTTATATCGTCATATTTTAATCATATGCTACAAATGCACATACTTTAGACATAGAGAATATTGATAGACATAGAATATCATGAATACTTAACTTTGCTACTTCTGATACTGTGGTGGTAAATATCAATAGAGGAACCTTCAAATATACTCTACCGTTCAAAAGTTTGGGGTCGGTACGATTTTTTAAAATGTTTTGAAAGAAGTCTCTTATGTTCACCATACATTACATGCAAAAACAGTAATATTGTCAAATAGTATCAAAAAAAAAATTCTATTTGAATATACTTTCAAATGTAATTTATTCCTGTGATGCAAAGCTGAATTTTCAGCATCATTACTGCAGTCTTCAGTGTCACATGATCCTTCGGAAATCATTCTAATATGTCAAAAACAGCATTTATTTTAACTGTAAATGTCTTTACTGTCATTTTTAATCAATTTAATCTGTCCTTGCTGAATAAAAGTATTAATTTCTTTAACAAACAATTACTGACCCCCGCATTTTTAACAGATGTGTATGCTACGGTGTGTATTACAAAATATATTTTATTATTCAGGTACCTAGCTATGAGAGCATCAACTGTAGCTCAGAAAGATTTTCTCCAAACTGTTGCTCTGGTATGACAAAAAAAAAAAAAAGTTTCAGTAGACCAAAAATTCCAGACAACATGAGCTGTGGAAATTATTCAGTGATCTAGGAGCTTTATACAGGTTTTTACAGCGGATGCCATGGAAAACACAGAAAGTCTATTCCTCACATCCTCGCTTTCATACCTGTCATGGCGCTGCTCTGAATAAGGTCTATAGTGCCCCTAGTGGCAGTTTTAATTAAAAATATATGTGCTGTCTGAAGAACTGTAGAGTTGTGAGATTAATAGCGATCATTTAATTCTACTGACCACCATAGTTTTCGACAGAAATAATAATAAGAAATAAAAGACAAATCTCCACATAGATTTGTCTATTCTCTATTGCGACATAAAAACGTAATAGTTTGTTCTTGTATCTTTCTGCAGAGTTTCTCCCTGCTATTTTTGCCTTTATCTTGCTCACATGGGAAATGAAGGGTAATATTCTCTGAAAACTGCTTAGCAATGAGGAAAAGCTCTGCGCAAATAAATCTGAATGCAATTGAACCTCTAGTGGGTAGAAAAACAGATGTTAACTTACAAAGTGAGTCATTTCTAGATAGCATTCTAATAATTTGTTTTGGCTTCATAACTGACATCAATTATTTTATTTTGCAAAAAAAAATTCCCCCGTTTTTTTTTCTCACTCTCACATCTCAAATGTGTCATACATGAAATTGTACAGCTGCCTGTATATATTATAAAGAAGGTCCCTCACAAGGGGATCGTCATGGTGGGGGGTCCTTGACCTCAGATAGTTAGCAACGCCTTATTTATAATATTGGGCCTTAGCGTGCTTGCATTTGTCTGACAGTTTAAAGCCAAGCCTTGATTTATGATATCTAACATCCCTGAGCTTAAACTTTACATTAACCTTCAAACATCACTGCATTATATATCATCACATGCTCTGCCTGAGAAGATTGTTTTTCCTGCTACGCTCCAAGAACTCCACAGCACACCACCTTCACGAGTGGCTTAGACATGTAATGTGAATTGGAGCAAACATTTACTGTATCAGCCTTGAACAGGAACCATAAACCTTCATTTACATCAAAGGATTAAGTCATATTTGAATGCCAGTGTGTAAATTCTTCTTTTTTATGTGACATTATGATAAGTACGTGCCATCATCCAATCCTATTTCCTTATGTCGTGTTTATCTTCTTCATGTCTTGGCAAAAACTATTACTATGCAACTCAATTCAAACAGTTTAAAGATCCTCGGCAAACACAGTTAGCGACGACTGAGGGGGAAATGATAATTCATTTAGTAAAGCTCACTAGCAGAAATGCAGCCTATGCATCTCATCCTGTCCTGGGAGGGAAAATGAATATGTAATTGGAATCTTAAACTGAATTATTTTTTTATTTTTTTGAGAATGTCCCCAAAGGGCACAATAGAAAAGTCGATTATCCTATCCGAGTTGCTCACAGTGGACATATGCTTTCAGGCTCAAGGCTTCTCTTTCATACTCCAGTAGCCGACACGTCTAGCCAGATTTATCCTTCCTGTCCAAGTATAAGCTCAAAAAGTCTAATTTGGGTGTTGTTTAATGGCATGCATATTTATACGTTTTATTTTATACCAGTATAGTATTTATGAATATTTTGAATTAGATTTTATCTTTATATTTATGTTTTTATTTAAGTTTAGTTTAAGTTTAAGTCATTTTGTTATGTGCTATAGTCATTTTTATTAGTTCAGTGAGTTGCTTAAAGTAATAGTTCACTTCAAACTGAAAATTCTGTCATCATTTACTCACCCTCAAGTTGTTTCAAAACCTGTATGAATTTCTTTCTTCTGCTGAACACAATAGAAGATATTTTTAAGAATGTCTCTTACCAAACAGTTGATGGACCCCATATTGACTTCCATAGTAGGATAAAAATATTATGGAAGTCAATGGGGTACATCAACTGTTTGGCAAGAGACATTCTTCAAAATACAATATCTTATTTTGTGTTCAGCAGAGAGAAAGAAATTCATACAGGTTTGAAACAACATGAGGGTGAGTAAACGATGACATAATCTTCATTTTGAAGTGAACTATTCCTTTAAGCCTAGTCCCAGACTAAAATTATTGAGCTGTTTTAACTGAAAACAACTTGCACTGCCATATCTTAAAATATGTCAGTGTCATTGTTTTGTTTTAAGATGCACACCAGTAATTATTTTTTAGCACTTCATTAAAAGCTACTTAAATGTCCTAATTGAACTAAGACCTAATCATTGCTTAATCTAAGCCCTGTCTGTGAAACTGGGCCTTATTTTGTTTTATTTCAGCTTTATTTCAAATAACAAATATGTTGGTTTATGCTGACTAGCTTCTGTTTCTGCCAAAATACCACAGTAGCTATGGTTATCTTAAAGTAAAATCATAGTAACTGATTATGGGACTCTTTCAGGTTTCCTTTTTGGTTGACACTGATTTCCAATACCAAGTTCCCACAGTTTTACTATAATAATTGAATTTACTGTAGTATTTTGACTGAAAGTATGGTCAGTTTGGTCCATTTTTTGGGTAATGAGACATGGGGCCCTATCATACAATTGGCGCAATGCAGTGCCAGGTGCGACGCAAGTGTTTTTTGCTAGTTTCAGCCCAACGCAATTATCATTTTCACGACCTGCGCCACGTTGGTTGAATAGCAAATGCATATGCACTCATTTGTGCACCCATGGGCGTGCTGGCCTGAAAACAAGGTGTTCAGGCGCATTGTTGGCTCGTTGCTATTTTGAGGCAACTGAAATAGACTGCGTCATTGACCATCTGAAAAGTGGCCTAAAGTCAATGACGCAATTTGTTTTTTTGTTATTTAAAGAGCGCGTTAGTAATATGCGCTTATAGGCCGACCATTTTTCCCGTCGTTAAACTAGCAAAAGTGGATTCGGACAAGCAAGTGCACTTGTGCTGTGCGCTTTAGACCATGCGCTTAGATTGATAAAATAGGGCCCTTGATGTCAAAATCATTTTTAGTAGATTTTTGCAATCTCAGTTTGAATTACCGTGGCACTTTTATCTATCTACTGGTCTGACAGCATTAAGTCATGGCCTTTTATTGCTATTTTTATCATTGTAATGATCATCAATAGCGGCGGATCATTGAAACAGAAAGCACAGGCTGGCAAGAGGGTCCAATTAAATTAGCCAGTGCTTGATCTGAACCGTACATCACATAAAACCGTCTGATATAATTAACGTGATTAAAATAATATATGGCAAAGCTTTGTCTGTTCCCTGTCATAGGAAGAATGGGAAAGAGAGTGAGACAGAGAATATAATGCTCGGGGAGCGAGAGAGGAGGAGCGGAATTTTCTCAAAGGGTTGGGATGTGTCTCAGAGGATAAGATGATGTAACGTTTTTTTAAAACAACTGAAAATACATCACTCAAACTCTGTCCAGACGTGGTTGATTAAGAGTTAGAGGGAGGAGTTAATGAATTGCACCAGCTGATAGCACCATTATTTTGCTTGTGCTTTTTGAATTGTTTTAGCACACAGTTCACTAAAGGAATTATGCAAATCATGTAACTGCAAACGCACCCACAAAATCTGGGCTGAACGCATTTTGCTCACCACAATTGCCAATCTTCAGGGGTTGGTTCTGATAGCTGTAGGTTTTTGGAAATGCCTGATTAAACTGGATTGCAGATGGTTTGTAAACAAGAAATACAGCAAACATTCTCCCTGTTTAGTGCTTTCCCCTCAAATACAGCTTTCAAACACACTCAATTCAAAAGTTTGGGGGTCATACTTTTTAATACTTTTATCCAGCAAGGATGCATTCAATTGATTAAAAGTGACAGTAAAGACATTTATATTGTTACAAAAATGCTATGTTAAATAAATTGCTGTTCTTTTGAACTTTCTGTTTAACAAAGAAGTTTTCAACTCTGATAATAATAAGAAGAAATGTTTCTTGACAGCCAAATCAGCATATTAGAATGATTTCTGAAGGATCATGGAGTAATGATGCTGAAAATTCTGCTTTGCCAATACAGGAATAAATGACATTTTACAATATATTACAACAGTTATTTTAACTTCTAATACTATTTCAAAATATTACTGTTTTTACTGTATTTTAATCAAATAAATCCAGCCTTGGTGAGCATAAAAGACTTCTTTCCAAAACATTAAAAGAAATCTTACCAACCCTAAACTTTTGAACACTAATGTAACATATATTGTCATAACACTGAGCTTGGTGGTTAAAATTACGTGCAATATTTACAGCAATTTTTATTTTGTGTTGATTTTATTTTGTATTTTTTGTTACTTTAATAATTGATTTTCTTTTACTTTTTCTTTTCATACTTATTATATTTTCTTCCTGGCTTTAGCTCCTTACTGTTGTACTGCCACCATCTTGTTCTGCATGTGTTTTTTGACCTTGATGCCTCTTCTCCAGACCGCTTAATTACGGCTGGAAAAAAAAAGAAAGAAAAAAAAGTGGAACTCAGTAATGACAATCCCTCCCTCTCGGCATGAGGTAAATGTGTTTCTGTCAGTGCTGTTCAACAATCATCATTTCATCAACATGGCTCCTGAGTCCAAAGAGAGTCTGATTTGTTTTACTAAGGAGCTCTGCAGGAAGACGTGCAGGAACGTGACCTGCATGCCACTGACCTACTGTCCCTTCAATCATACCAAATCACTCCCGCTCGTAAGAAAAGAAGGTCAAATCTAAACAGTAAAAGAGACCATTTTTATTGAGGACATCTTACATAAATGCTATTATTTATTCAGTGATACCCTGTCATTCAGAAGCAAGCATAAAAAACAGAGGTTATAGCTGGATATGAAAGAAACCACTGAAATGCATTGCATCGACTCTGTTTAAACACTTACTTATGCAGAGCTGAATATTAAATCTTTGATAAACAATGCCTTGCTAACAAAACGTGTGGCATATGCATCTGTGCATTTTCTTTAAATATGCCTTTTTAAAATTTCAACTTTCTTTAGTGTGTAATGTTGCTGTTTGAGCATGAAAAAAGGTCTGCAAAGTTACAAAGACAACTCCAAAGGGAGTTATTCTCTATATCAGTAAGCACTGTTTCTGAACTGAGTTTTCTTCCGGGAATGAACACATCACAATATTTCATTTAAATAAATCCTGGCCAAGGTATATGCAGAAAAAGGGACGAGGCCTGGTTGAGTTGCGTTAGTGTGTTGAAACCATAGATTGTAAAAAATATGGGGGGTATGGGCGGCGCCATCTTGAGGTGGTATGATGTGTTGTGTCAGATCATGGCCGAAACGTCAAATTTCAGGAATTCCACTCGGCGCAGCCTATGCTCGTTATCAGCTGTCAATCAAGCTGTCAATCAAAGTTGTAAAGTCAATCAAAGTTAACCACGCCCTTATTTGTCATACATTTTATATCTAAATACGATCTAAACTAACGAGTAAGAAAAAAATTCACCCCCCTCACAGTTGTCAGGCAGTCGGAACCTATCGAAAAATACAATAAAAGTCCATGGGACCAATCTGTAAAAACATGAATTTATGCTGTGAAAACGGACATTTTAACATGGGGGTCTATGGACATTTGCTCCCTTTTGGGACCTGCCCCTAGTGGATTTTCGATGTATTGCAGTTTTTCGAACTTCCGGGTAGGCTTCATTTTTCAGATTAGAATGTTGCCGCTTGGTTGAAACTCGTGGTTATGGTAAGGGGCGTGACATTTCCCAAACATGCTAGAAGCAGTTGACCAATCACAACACACTCATCCAGGCGACCAATCAGAGCACATTGTGCTTTTCGGAAGAAGAGGCTTCATAGAGACTGGAACTAATCAGGGGTGCATTTCCCAAAAGCATCGTTAGCCAACTATGATCGCAAGTTCCGTCATTATCAACATAGTTCAACGAGTCGGTGTTTCCCGAAACCATAGTTCTTACGAACATTCGCAAACAGCATCACAAAGTTCTGCGGTTGGAACAACAGATCTCGAGCTGTGGTTAGAAGCATAGTTTCTTGTTTGCATGCCATGTGGACTCAATAAATCCTTATCTTGAGCCAAATAAGCAAGCTGACATTCAGTACAATCTATATCTTTTATTTAGAAAACATACAAATGTCATTTACGTCTTTTAGTTTGTCAAGAGATTTAAAGCGTCGTTTTTGAAGAGTGCGCATGTCCGTACGTGCTCTAGTATGTAAGAATGAGCCTATGATTGAATCTGGAAATAAAGCAAAATAACTGAGAAAAATGAGAAATAGTCCTCAGATGCCATGTCCTTAATTTATCGCATAACATCTAGCATTAATTCAGTCTCAAACAGATTCATTAAAAGAAGTTATTACTCAACCACATGCGTGACATCATTAACCAACGTAGTTGAATGACCAATTTGCGACAATACAGTTTCGGGAAACAGTCGTGACTAGCTAGTTAATTTCTTCAACAATGCATCGTCGGTACTATGGTAGTTAAGCAGAGTTACGTCGTTGTACGGGAAACGCACCCTAGAGCGTTTCCGACAGACTGGAAAGAGAGGTGCTGCAATAATGTAAAATATGTAAAAAAAATATATATATATATTATAATGTTTTTTGAACATTCAAGCATGAAAATCTATTCTAGTAAACCCTAAAAACAAAATCAAGACTTTGTAAAGGGGCATAATGTGGCCTCTTTAATGTATTAATGTAATTCCTATTGTAGTTGGAGCTTGAGCCTTTCTTGACAACAGACGAAAGCAGTAAAGACAACAGGCAAACCATGATTTGATGCTCTGATTCAGAAGCAGGTAGTCTTTATTTAAAGGGAATGCAACATTCTCATTCTAAGAGCATCTTATTTGACAAAAATTAATATGCCTCTCCAAACAAGTTATTAATTTATTTATTTTTTGGTTCAATGAAAATTAAAATTGAATTTTGTCAACATTTAGAAGTGCATTAGCATATAGATAACCTTAATGCTAACTCCTATTTTGATGGTTTTTATCTTAGAATTGTAATGTAGGTCCTTTGACTTCCTTCTCAGAGAATGGGCAGTCTCTTTACACAACTCCAATCCAAACAGTGAGGGCTAACAAGTTAATTTGTTGTCTTTTGTCTGTTCCGTGACTGAAAGTAGGCTTTTATTGAGCTTGAACAAAGCATACAATGGAGTATTCATTGTAGAGAGAGAGCAGGAAAAAGTTAGACCTACAGCATGTGTCGTCTGGCAGTAAGAACATAACAGGATTCTACTACTGAGATTGATTTTGTACACCAAGGTTGCACTATGGATCAGTGGTGCTGAAGTTGAAAGTATTTCCACTGCTAATGAAAGTCAGTGAATGCATAGCTAGTTCCATTAATGTCACGGTTAGTGGAAGACAGAGGACCGCAAGCTCTCAAAGCGAAGGAGTGCAGAAGAGATGTAGTGCACCTCTACTATAGTATTTCTCAATCGTAAAGTCACCAAAGATGCAAATACAGTTCAAAACAACATTTTTCAGAAAAAACATTTTTGCATTATATTATTTAACTGATTTACGCCTAATTTGGTTTTGTTTTTACTTTGGGGTTTTTTCCACCACAGTTTCCAATTTTCTCACTTGACTAGTTATAGGTGTTCCTTGTTTTTCATTATTTCTGTGTATTTGTGCATGTACAGTATGTTGTTCTCCCTTTATTTGTCTAGCTTCTTTTAATCAAACATATTGATTTAATTAATTTTCTCTTCAATTAGTTCTAGTTCTACAGATATTTCATTTATATTATAGATGTTTGTCCATTTAGAGGACTCTTAAAAGAAGGAAGTGGGCTTGTAAACTACCGTTCAAAAGTTTGGGGGTGGTAAGGTTTTTTAATGATTTTGAAAGAAGTCTCTTATGCTCACGACTGCATTTATTTGATCAAAAATACTGTAAAAACTGTAGTATTGTAAAATATTATTACAATTTAAAATTATTATTTTAATAAATTTAAAAATGTAGTTTATTCCTTAAATAATTTAAAGTGCCATCACTCCAGAAATCATTCTAATATGATGAATTTGGTCCTCAAGATTTTTTTTTATTGTTATTATTATTATTATTATTATTATTATATTACTTTTTTCAGGATTCTTTGATGATTAGAACGTTCAAAAGATTTGCACTTATTTGAATGCTTTGTAATAGTCAGTGCATATCTTTACTATCACTTTTGCTACATTTAATGTATCCTTACTGGAAAAAAGTATTAATTTCTTCTTACTGACCCTAAACTTTTGAACAGTAGCATATATCATAACAGAGGTCATTTACATATAGAACTCATAGACTTTTCAGGAAAAACATCATGATTGATTCTGATGGCCATAATGAGGGTAGAACATTTTTATTTTAAACTTTCACTGTTTTTGGTGCAAAAACCTTTGACCAAGTGCTAAAAAGTGTAGAATGTGTGGTCTTTTCAAGTCTAGTAGAGCTGCTATTGTTGTTTAACATATTTCTGTTTTAAAGTGCAAGGATGCCATACCCAGTACTGTAATGTTAATAGCCAATTATTAATCGACATATGTTCGTTTGTAAGAAGCCGGCCTCTCAGGTCAGCAGACCTTCTGTATCTATGAACAGAAAAGCAGTTTCAGCAACGTTTCCTTGAACTTTCTTGTGCCCCTGTCTTCACTGAAGAAGCAGGCTGGCTCTGGTTTATAATGGCCCAATTTCCAAAGTTATCAAGGCAAATTTCATTAAAGTCCCCCTGCAGTCAATAATTTTATCACTTAAAACTCATCTTTGATCACCAAAATTACATATTTAAACATTTTTTACTTGAAGAAAATCTGCATGCCTTAAAATAGCTTGGATGTAACTCTACACCCTTGCCTGATTTAGTATACACATTTCTATGAATATGCAAATTAGCCCCGCCTCCACTCACTCACACTAGCTCAGAGATCTAAAAACACCACATAGACATATAAACAACATTAAAAGCTGGATTTTCACCACAGGGGGTCTTGAAGTTACTGCAACTTAATTAATTACTACAACTAAATTAGTGTTTAAGTGCACAATATTAAGTTAATGTAATGATCAACAATATATCAACAGAACTTAAAAACTGTTTGCAACTTAAAAGGTTTCATTAAATCAGTAAATTAGAACCATGCATTTGTATAAGTTGTGGTAACAGGTCCTGTGTATTACTTTTTAGAGTGTGCATTTACTGCCTGTTTTTTAATATATTTCTATGATGTGGAGGCAGACAGAGTCAGCATATTAGTGTGACTGGTGGGTCTCAGGGGAAGAACATATTTGCACTCGTTCTTCCACACATTCATTTATCATCCCCTGTTTCTCTCATCTCAGCACAAACTAATGGCCCTTAACACTTAATTGCTGTATCAAGCAAGCTCACACACTTTCTATTATGAAGGGGGCAAACCTCATTGTGCAAGTAGGCGTCTCAAATAAAAAGCAGATCATTTTGAGCACAATATGATGTTTGGACAAGAATGTTTAGATGGCAAAACATTTGACTTTTTTCACTTGCTGTAAATTGCACATCATTTGTTATGGTTATATGCTCACTGTCACAATCTGGACTGGAATTCTCAGAAAGTCAAAACAGGTATATTGTGAAATAAAATGAAACCATTTAAAATAACTTGTTTTTCTATGTGAATATACACTCACCTAAAGGATTATTAGGAACACCATACTAATACTGTTTTTGACCCACTTTCACCTTCAGAACTGCCTTAATTCTACGTGGCATTGATTCAACAAGGTGTTGAAAGCATTCTTTAGAAATAGGATAGGATAGCATCTTGCAGTTGATGGAGATTTGTGGGATGCACATCCAGGGCACGAAGCTCCCGTTCCACCACATCCCAAAGATGCTCTATTGGGTTGAGATCTGGTGACTGTGGGGGCCATTTTAGTACAGTGAACTCATTGTCATGTTCAAGAAACCAATTTGAAATGATTCAAGCTTTGTGACATGGTGCATTATCCTGCTGGAAGTAGCCATCAGAGGATGGGTACATGGTGGTCATAAAGGGATGGACATGGTCAGAAACAATGCTCAGGTAGGCCGTGGCATTTAAACGATACCCAATTGGCACTAAGGGGCCTAAAGTGTGCCAAGAAAACATCCCCCACACCATTACACCACCACCACCAGCCTGCACAGTGGTAACAAGGCATGATGGATCCATGTTCTCATTCTGTTTACGCCAAATTCTGACTCTACCATCTGAATGTCTCAACAGAAATCGAGACTCATCAGACCAGGCAACATTTTTCCAGTCTTCAACTGTCCAATTTTGGTGAGCTTGTGCAAATTGTAGCCTCTTTTTCCTATTTGTAGTGGAGATGAGTGGTACCCGGTGGGGTCTTCTGCTGTTGTAGCCCATCCGCCTCAAGGTTGTGCGTGTTGTGGCTTCACAAATGCTTTGCTGCATACCTCGGTTGTAACGAGTGGTTATTTCAGTCAAAGTTGCTCTTCTATCAGCTTGAATCAGTCGGCCCATTCTCCTCTGACCTCTAGCATCAACAAGGCATTTTCGCCCACAGGACTGCCGCATACTGGATGTTTTTCCCTTTTCACACCATTCTTTGTAAACTCTAGAAATGGTTGTGCGTGAAAATCCCAGTAACTGAGCAGATTGTGAAATACTCAGACCGGCCCGTCTGGCACCAACAACCATGCCACACTCAAAATTGCTTAAATCACCTTTCTTTCCCATTCTGACATTCAGTTTGGAGTTCAGGAGATTGTCTTGACCAGGACCACACCCCTAAATGCATTGAAGCAACTGCCATGTGATTGGTTGATTAGATAATTGCATTAATGAGAAATTGAACAGGTGTTCCTAATAATCCTTTAGGTGAGTGTATTTTACAGTGTGATTTATTCCTATGACGCCAAAGCTGTATTTTTAGCATCATTACTCCAGTTTTCAGTGTCACATGATGCTTCAAAAATCATTCTAATATGTCGATTTAGTGCTCAGTTATTATCAATCAGTATTATTATTATTGGTTATTATTATTATCAATGTTGAAAACAGTTTTTGCTGCTTAATATTTTTGTTGAAACTATGATTACTGAAAATTATTATATTCGCTTTTTTTTCTTACATGTTTATGTTTCCACACAAATATAAGGCAGCACAATTTTTGTCAACATTGATAATAATAAGAAATGTTTCTTGAGCTCCAAATTAGCATGTTCGCATGTTCTGAAGAATCATGTAAAACTGAAGACTGGCTGCTGAAAATTCAGCATGCCATGGCAAAAATAAATGATATTTTAAAATATATTCAAATACAAGTAAGTTATTTCAAATTGTAATAATATTTCACATTATTTTCATCAAATAAAAGCAGCCTTCTTTCAAAAGTCTTCTTTCAAAAACATTTAATCATTCTTAATTATTCCACACTTTTGAGTGCCTGTGTAACTACCTTTATGAATCAATGATAGGCATCTTAGCATCAGTTTTGCACATGCTTGAAACTTTTGTTCACACAATATTAAGAAAAAGAAAAATAGTTTTAAATTTGTTTTACTCTCTCTGTCGCAGGTGTGGCAGTGTGGCGGCAGTATGGAGGTTCTTCCATGTGCCAGAGTGGCGCACATTGAACGTACAAAGAAACCGTACAACAATGACATCGACTACTATGCCAAGAGAAACGCGTTGCGGGCAGCAGAGGTCTGGATGGATGAGTTTAAGTCCCACGTCTACATGGCCTGGAATATCCCCATGAATGTGAGTGAACGGTTTAGTAATCACCCTCACCCAACCTAATTTGTTTGAGTCTAGGCAGCCAATGGTTAATGGAAAATGATTGCTGTGATTAATTTTGTCCTGATTAATTTACTTGCGTGTCTTCTGCGCAAGGCACATAACAAGATTGTAGATTAAGTTTGGCTGCTTGTCAGAGTCAGTTTTAATGTCGTCCTTAACGCACAGTTACAAATGCTACAGGTTTCATGCTGCAAATACATAAGCTGTATGTCAATTTAAGTTTTTTATTAAGGGCACTCTTGTACTTTGCAATTTCCAGCATTAAATTCATAAAATATGCATTTAATTGAATTAATTATGATTTGTAAACACAGGCCATTTTTCTTCCTGATATGAAAAACTGTATTGAAAAGATAATTCATCCAGAGCCAGCACTTAAGTTATTAAAAGGTTTAATTGCATTTAAGTGTTTCAGGATTGGTCTTGGTCAATAAATGTAATGAGATACTTCACCTCTTAACAGTTATACCAGACAATTTTAAAATGGAAAGCAAGTTCATAATAGCCAAGTATACATTATTAATAGTTATTCATAATGCAGTAGTGTTCAATTCCACATGGTGCATTCCTGTCTATTACAAAAGTGCCCTCACTAAGCTTGTAAATGGTCTTCAGTGCTCAATGATAGTGATTTTTATTTTATTTTCCAGCATTAAATTATTTTATTTTATTTTATTTTCCAGCATTAAATTCATAAAATATG
Organism: Abramis brama; assembly: GCF_963993115.1. Lineage (NCBI taxonomy): Eukaryota > Metazoa > Chordata > Actinopteri > Cypriniformes > Leuciscidae > Abramis > Abramis brama. The sequence goes on along the minus strand of NC_139967.1, from coordinate 10,050,435 downwards.
CATTTAATTGGATGAATTATGGATGCATTTTATTTTATTTTATTTTATTTTATTTTATTTTATTTTATTTTATTTTATTTTATTTTTTCTTTTCTTTTCTTTTCTTTTCTTTTCTTTTCGCAACTGTAGTGCTGTAGCCCTGCCAGGTCACAACTGCTGTAGTCATAGTATGATTCCAGCTATGTATGTGTATAAAAATGTTATTGCTTGACTGAATTAACTGCTAAAATGCGTTTGAAATACAGTCACTTTCATTTTTGCTTACTGACATATGACGTCATTGCTTCTGTTGTAAACATAAATTAAATTGAATGTCATAATAAATTGTTACCCATCATTACACACATATCAATTTAGCTTCTACATAGACACATTATAACACTAGAGAGTTGTGGCTGTATGTAAATATTTCAAGCCTCACATTGTAAGGGCTTTGCATTTTATACACTTTAATTAACTTGGCATCAAAACCAGATAAAAATATGGATGAATACTGAAGGCTTCTCAACTGTTTGGTGCAAGCCTCTCAAATACGGGACAAACTGCATTCGGTATGCATTGAACATAGTTGTGTTTCCTGAACAACAGAACAATTTTTGCATTATACAGGATGGTTGGCAACCCTACTCCTATTAGTACTTCCACTGAGAATCAGATATTGAGTTTTAGATTCTGAGCGTGTTTTTGAATACCATTAGAAGTTCTTTGCTTCAGTCCACTGAGCACTTCTCCATGCTTACTTGAGCCCACTCGCTAGCGCTGGTAATTAAACAGATGATTAGCATGTTAGCGGCTCCTAATGAATGAACAATTGCAGTCTCCCATGACTGACATAAACGCAAACACGCACTCCTCCTGTTCTCCCTGACAATTTTCATACGGATTAGAGCTCTTTTGTTTATGTGCGATGGTCTGATGATGGAACACGGTGAATATGAAATTCAAAATGATGAATAAGAACTACCAGAACCGACTGTCCTAAGCTACATAACCAGTCCATAAAAAGCTTGAACAGTCTGTGAAGTTAACAGCAGGTTGCAGAAAATGTAATCCCATTAAATTAATAAATGAACAGTTCTTTAATTAGCGGGCTAAATTCATAACACCATTTATTATTAGTGTGACAATAAATCCTACAACATTTCACTTGGGGTAGTTGATTTAACTTTCTCCAGCATTATATATATATATATATATATATATATATATATATATTAATATAATTAACTATATATAAAACTTAACTTTCTTTTGCTCTAGAACCCAGGAGTGGATTTTGGAGACGTGTCCGAGCGCGTAGCACTGAGGACGAAAATGAACTGCAGGAGCTTTCGCTGGTACCTCGAGCATGTCTATCCCGAGATGAGAATTTACAATAACACCATCACTTATGGAGAGGTAATAAAGACAAACCAACCCCTTTATGCAACTTTCAACACAACCAATCCTTTCATAGAAATGCATGTGCTTTCATACACTGTTAGTTTAATGCCTCTGTACTCCTGTGAAGAATCCATCACTCTGTTACACTTTGTTTTTGGCAGGTTTTAATAACGTGAAGAAAGGACCATAATAGATACAAGTTGATATTATTTATTTGACTAAACCTTTCATTTTATCCTATAGTATATCACCATTTCCATATGATTATATTATTTAAGCACTGCAAGTTACATTTTTGGACTGAATGGTAAAAACTGCAGAAATACAACAGAAATTTAAAGGTAATTGGTTTCCATAGCAACAGTGTAGCAAGCATTGGGATTAGCTCCAATTTCCTCATAATGAGATTTAATGAGGCCCTTATTAACTTTAGAGTGTGTGTGGGTTGAGGGAGGGAGGAAAGGGAGGAGTGTGTGTGTTGGGGGGTCAGCTGTACCCAAATATCCCCACAAGGACGGTAGTAATGGAAAACTTTGACCTTGTGGGGACATTTTTTGGTCTCCATGAGGAAAACCATTTATAAATCATAAAGAAGAGTGTTTTTTTAAAACTGCAGAAAGTTTTCTGTGAGGGTTGTGTTTAGGGTTACATCATTATGTTTATGAAAAGTCTCAATAAAACATGGAAACCCAACATGTGTGTATTAGAATTCAACAGGCCTAAATCTCAATAGACGAGAAATCTAACAGCGTTTTCAATTTGTTGGAGAAAAAATGAGACCTGCATTTCTACATTGATCTCTGGAACTGCAGGGGCGGAAAATCTATAGCTGTATTGGAATAGTTTGTCTCTGAAAATATCCCCGCTAGATCACAGATTCCACATATCTCATCCTCAGCCCAGTATTAGGTTTTATGGATGGTCAATGTTGTCATCTCCCAAATAGATTTGACAAAACATGTGTATGTGCAATTATATTCAACCTTCAGAGCAGCACAAATGCTATAGGCTTAATTGGATTACTTAATAGTACATTGTGATCATGCTTCATGCGTCAGGATTTAGATGTCTGTGTTTATGATTGTTTATTCATTTTTCAGGTGCGAAACAGTAAAGCCAGTGGGTACTGCCTTGACCAGGGGTCAGAGGAGGATGACAGGGCCATACTTTACCCATGTCATGGCATGTCATCACAGGTAAGTGTTTTTTGTTTGTTTTTGTATAGGTCAGTATTAAGTTGATCAAAAGTGACAGTTAAAAAAATCTATTTCAACTAATACATTTCAGGAATACATTTTCAGGAATACATTTACAGCTTAGTATATACAGTATACTATATATACCCTTTAATTAAAGTTCCTAATACATTTTATATATTAATAAAAACAATATTTTAAAATGTGATATTTGCAGTCACTGCATAATTTTTATATTTCCATATGTTGATATTTCATTGTCTTCATTTAGTAGTGGTATATTAATCACCATAGACATGAGTGGGACATGTTTAGGGTATTAGTAGTCGGCTGATTTTTTTTTTTTTCAATGGTAAAAAAAAAAAAAAATCCCCTCAATCTTGTTCTCAATCTTCATGTGGTTACATCATAGCATTCACATTACATTTATGTCCTGAACAGACAGCAAAAATCTTGTTCCTGGCAAATGCAAGGACAGGGAGCCAAGAATATGCCACATTTGCAAAGATAAATTACTATATCAATTTTGACATATGCAGCGGTTTGGAGAGGGGGAAAAAATGCACCATTTTCACCAGCACATATCGATGCGAATTGCAAGAATTAAATGAGATTTGTAATTGAAAAACTTGTCAACCTCAATGCACTCTTATTTGACATTGCCTGGAGACAGAGAGCCGCTTAGGTTGAAATTACCTGTTGATTATATCTCAATTTCTGTGTCCTGTCCTTTCATAACTGCCTACCTTGCAAAATAGTGGTTATAAGTCATTAGTTTATGTGACTTTGACATCTGACATTTTATTCAGTCGATTAAATGGATGTGGAATAATCAAACAGTTTTCCTACCGGGCTATGACCTTTGACAGTGTGATGTGACCTTTTCACTGTCATCCATGCACAGAGAGATATGATCCTTTGAACAATTTAAAATACAATCTGTCTCTCTCTACTCCCCCCCCCCCTCTCTTCTCTTTTCCTCCCCCCTAAATCTTGTAAGGGAATGACAGTCTTAGTCCATAATCCAGGCCTAAGGGAAATAAAGCAATTGAAGTATATTCCCATTGTATCACCAAATTACAATAAAGGCTGGTTTTACATGATATAGCTAAGCTTCATTTTTTCCCTAGGTTTTTTCATCTCCTTGCTCAACGACAAATTAAAGACAGTCATTTAAGCGCCATGTGAATGTGAATTTATGTTTTTTTTCCATCATTTAAATGAATACAGTTAATATTGGTTGTAGCATTACAAATTGAATCAGAAGCCAGAACACAAGAAGTGTTTTATGGTGTCTGGTATGAATAATTCCTGTGGCTTGATTGTATTATTTGATCTCTAAGATTCTTGGAGAAAAAATAAACGTTGATCATTTTTTCCTTTCATCGTTTTGATAGTCAAATATTTTCTAACAGCGTGCCGTTTCATCCTTTTAATGAAAAAATCCTTTGTTACTTTGTCCTCTGTGAGCGCTTCTGGTACATCTTCTGGTACATAATCGGGTTACAGTATGCATGAAGATGAGCTTACTCTATTGTCCTAGTACTGTTTTCACCTTGGTCACTGTGCAATTACCCTCAGTTCTATAGACTGACTTTACTCAATAGAGCGAGCTTGATTTTCAATGAATGTCAGCTTGTACTTCTTTGTGATGTACCGACCTTGGGATCTGATGTCTGAGAGATTGACTTTCAGCTGAATTATTGACCTGCGTTATTCAGTGCAGTGTACTTACCGTAATAGATAGTTGCTATCTAGACTTCCATCTCTCTGGCTAGTTTGTGTAAACCTCAGTATGATGGTGGTTTTAATCATACAGCTAAGCACTGTTCATATCTGGAGTTTTCTTAAAGGAACAGTTCAGCTTGTGATGTACTTGATGTCTGGATGAATCGCCTGAGGTTTTAAATGAATCACATGATGTTTATGGTTATGTGCTGATATATATATATCATCAGGTGTTTCTGCCTTTTAAACACAATACACCCTCTGCAAAGGCAGGCCCACCCTAGGCTGTTCAGGCCAGGGTGTGTGTGTCCATCATCTTGGGGCCAAACTGGGGTCTTAACACCTGATCCAAAGCCTCTGACTGCAGTGTTTTGCTGTAGATGCTGTTTCTTTGATGGTCTGGTGCAGGGCTTGGCCGTGGAATCCCAGCTCTTTCAGCAGCCTGATGGTCCATGTTGCCAATGGAAAGACCAATGCTTTCCATCCTGTAAACTAGCTGAGGTGTAGGGTATAAATCTTTATCTACTATAAAATATGATTTAAAAAAAAAGGTTAATGTTAGTTATTCTATAGCCTGTTAATGGGTAGCAGGACATTTGGTACGCTTTTTTTATTGCCTTTTTTCCCTATCACATATTTTAGTAATCATAAATTAAGTATCATTCGAAAGCATGGTATTTTAAAACCTTTTAACTAAATTTTTGTGAAATCAACTTCAAATTTGGAACACAAATTGGTTAGACATGGTTTTGATTTTCTAGCAAGTTCAGAGTTCAAATTATTTTTAATAATATATTTTGTATGAAATAAAAATTTGCTTTAGAGTATACTTACACTTCTATAACATTCATCTTTTGAAGACTTTTACATTAATCTGCTGAGTGTATTTTTAAAAATAAAAAATGAAAAGAGACCAACCTTACAGTCTGTATTCTAAAGCATTACAACAATTTATGCTCAAAAATAAAATTACATCAATTTTCTCACTTTCATGTTGTTCCAAACATTGACTTTCTTTCTTCTGTAGAACACACACAAAAAAATTATATTTTGAAGAAACTGTAAAAAAAATCCTTGGACCCCACTGACTATGATTTTATGGACAAAAAGACACTGATTCATTTTTTGAATCTTCTTTTGTGCTGCAAAGAAAGTCATACAGGTTTGAAACAACAGGAATGTGAGAACATTTGAAACTAATTTGTGGGTGAACTATCCCTTTAAACTGAATCTAGGATCTTCCTTTTCATTTTATACATCACATACTTTCTTTTTCTGACCATATCTTTTTCTTTTTTTTACGCACTGTAACTTGATGTTTAATTTCAGCTGGCAAGGTACACCACCGAGGGCTTATTGCAGTTAGGACCCCTGGGGTCGACTACGTTTCTGCCTGACACAAAATGCCTGGTGGATGATGGAAGAGGAAGGACTCCCAGCTTGAAAAAATGTGATTCTGTCACCCGGTCCTCCCAGAGGCTCTGGGATTTTACTCAGGTAAGAGAATGCACTCATACAAAACAATTTATTCATAAGCTTGCTGAACGCTTCATATTAATATTTTATTTTCCACTTGAGACTTAAGTATTTGATTTACCTAAATGAAGATTGTTGATTTGTCAAAGAAAAGCATCAAGTATTTGATATTAGATTCTTAAAATATACTGTATATTTTATTAATGCACACTAGCGATCAAAAGTTTGGGGTCTGTGAAATTTTTATAATGTTTTTGAAAGAAGTCTCTTATGTTCACCAAGTCTATATTTATTTGGTAAAATATATTAAAACAGCAATATTTTGTTAATATAAATAGTTAATAATAAATACTTAATAAAGACAAAAAACTAACAAAAATGGCAAAAACACACAACAAAACTGCTAAACCTTTAACTAAAATTAAAATGAAAACAGAAAATATAAAAAATAAAATCTAATTAAAACAATATTAACAAAAACTAACTAATGGTATATTCATGACACTAAAATAACTGCTTCAGAAATCATTCTAATATGCTGATTTGTTGCTCAAGAAACAATTCTTATTAGAAATGTTGAAAACAGTTGTGCTGCTCAGTATCTTTTGAAAACTGTAAAAAAAAAAAAAAAAAAAATCAGGATTCTTTGATGAATGGAAAGTTCAAAAGAACAGCATTTATTTGATATAGAAATATTTTGTAACATTATGTTTTTACTGTCACTTAATACATCGATTTTATCAAGTACATTTTCTTTAAAAAAAAATCTTACTGTCCCCAAATTTTTGTAGGTTGTGTGTGATGCCAGATATATTTATATATTTACGTTTTAAATATATTTACAGTGTTCTTGAATATTTGTTTCTTAGAATGGGCCCATCATAAGTCGAGACACGGGACGTTGTCTGGAGGTTGAAATGTCAAAAGATGCGAACTTTGGCCTGCGGCTGGTCGTCCAGCGCTGCTCAGGGCAGAAATGGATGATTCGGAACTGGATAAAACACCCCAGACACTGAGGAACATCCAGCCTGAAAAATAACCTCCCTGAGCTGAAGAGCAGCCATAGACAAACCCTGGAGTCTGGGGTTGAGACAGAGGAGATGAACTCCTGTGCAAGATACTCTCTTTCAGGGTAAAATACTTTTAATATAGACGTCCAAAGGTGGAATATCATCTTTGGACACATTTACTGTTGAACGAGCAGCTAAATCAGAAGACCGTCATCACGGGAGAAAGACTTGTTCATTGCAAGTCCACTGTTCAGACTCCCAGCGTACTGCAGCATAATTCCGATGAGCTGTTATAGGGAAATTCCAAGAGGAAAATTCTAAAGAGTTGCTGATAAACAAAGAGAGAGGAAACAAAAGTCTTGAGTTTTACTTCTTATCAATTGCCATATCAACACTTATTTCTTCAGGCTATGAATTGCTTTGGATAATTGATTATCCACATTGAAACTTTGATCCCAAGTGCTAAAACAAAAGTAGTATAGACTTTAATCTGACACAAAGTTTCAGCCATTTTATCTATTGAGTATTTTCTTTCCTTTATTTACAGACTTATTTGCTAATGCACAACAAAAACCATGTGTTCACTCAAGAACTCATGTGCCTTTCTCCATCTTTATGCCATCAGACCAGGGAATGTTCCTCCCTAAGCATGTACAAAATGTTTGATTTTTAAATTAATTAAAACATGAATATAATGTTAAGAGGTCTTATTGTAGAAACATGTTGTAAAATACTCAAAACATGATAATCCAGGAAGATCAAAACAATAAAAACAAGTTTTCTTTTCTTTTGTACAATGTTGTATGATGTATTTAATGTGAAAATCAGTGCAGTAAAATGACCGTTGTTGTTTCATATTGTAGAATAGGTGACATCACATTTGGAAGCAATAAGGCCACACTCATACAGCAGCAGAATATGGTTATCAGTCCTGTATTTAAGTCCTTAATTCGGTTACATTCACACACACAGTACGGTTATTTACAGGAGTGACAACTGCATTCTCAGAAACCTGCACTGTGTGAACGAACGGAACTAGTTGTCTGTCACAAAGAGTGCGAGAGATGCTCTGCGCTGCACAAATGCGTGTCTACAATGTGTCATGGGTTTTCATGTGTGGTTTCGGTAACTTGCAGCAACAGAGATATGAGCTGTGTGTCATCTGAAGGTTGTAAATCCAGTCACTGTTCTCTACCAAAGCTGCTCCCGTCAGTTTTGTGTTCTATGTGCAATGGAGGGCAACTAGTAAGAGCTGTGCGAGTAAACCTCACTGGTCTCAGGAGGCGCACTAGCAATTGATGCTAGAAACTGCGGTCTTCAGCATCCTTGTCAGCGCGCCTGCCTCCCATGCCGGAAACGTCGGTTCAAATCCCACTCGGAGTGGGTCGAGTAGCAAGTAGGACCAGTTACATTTGGTGCCGTGACCCGGATGGCGAGTGAGTGTTACGCCCTCTGCCCAGATATAAAAGATGCATATATTGGCTCTCATCGTGTCAAAAGTAAAAAACGTTTTGGTTTTATGGACCTCGCCATCTTCGATATTACTTTGGTCACAGTCGCTATGGTTACTGGTAAGAGAATATATAGGCTTGACTTCACAGTATTCGAGATGCTATTGTAAGTTGCTGTGTCAACGGGACGTTTGAGATTACTTACACCTGTAAGTAAATGTGGTTGTCAATACCAAAAACAATAAAAGGATTTGATTTTAGTACATTTTTATGATTTTTTTTAACTTTTCACTGATAAATCGATCAAAGTAAGAAGATAAATGTGTGCTTAAAAAAGTGAATTTTGATTTCTTGTTGACTTTTTTTGCCTCCTCAGGTTATTCTCTAAAGCTTGCCATGTTTGTCTATGTCCAGAGGCCTGAGAAACTAGTTGGTTGACACAGAAAAGACAACCAAAGTAAAGCTTTGCATTTACACACACTTTCCCCAAAGGATGTGCAGTCTAATCATTACAAACCACACAACACACAATTGGAGCGCCGAGCGCTTTTCAAAACGATCAATCTCAGCCTGCAGCTTCTTTTTTTCCTCTAAATCAAAAACTCTCAAAAATAAATGTTACTGCTTTTCATTGATGTATGCACTCTTTTTCCCTCTCATCTGCAGTGAAAGCCACTCGATTACTTTCCTCTCAAGTATTTATTGTAGCCCTGAAAGAGAGCAGAATGTCTGACTACTGCAGAAAGAAGCCATCCAACTGTAAGCACTTCTTATATGACCACCTGTGTGTTCTCAAGGCATTTTTTTATTTGTTTTCCAGAGTGTTTACTAGGGTTGGGAATCAGGAAAAAATTGGTTCCAATTCTGGAATCGGATACCTAATGTCAGAAATCGTATACTTGTAATAAAATAAAAATTTCGATCCCGCTTATCGATTCCTGTGTGCGCATATTAATGTGATTTTTAACCATTTTCAAGCACAAGAAGACGCGAAAGAGAACTCAACTCGGCTACACATGCTGTTTTCTTTACGCACACATCCAAAGTGTGCACACCTCTCATAGTGCATAATACTGAATTGGGTTTTCATACACATTTTCTTGCACTTGAACACACAAAATTATGTCAAAATATCTTCGTAACCATAAAAAATAATTTTAAAAAACGCGTTTTTAGAATGCCGTGTCATGCGCGAGACAGTGCAAAAGATGCAAGACATGAGCGCAATGGTTATACACGTCTGTCTACCGCATGTTTACATAGAAAAACAATGGAAAAGTAGAGCATTGGAATGGAAAAACGTGTTCTGTGTGAACGGACCATAATGCTGCCTTCACGTGCTATTGGAAATTTCCTACTTCCCACTTCTGAAGTCGTGATTACGAGCTCATCGCATTAAAATTTTGACTTGAGAGAGCGTCCATGTTAATTTTTTTAACTAGGAAACTAGTATTTACGATAATTCTGATAGCAAGTCAAGGCAGCTTTAGTAACAGTATACTGGATCCTGTATGAGCTCTTAAACTATGCAGTGGTATTTTACATTTGATTACAATTTCTGTACCTGAACTTTGTTCAGTTGTATTTATTTGTGCTATTGCTAAATTATTTATTTGTTCTTATTTGATTACTGTTTATTTGTCTTTAATAATGATTGAAATTTATATTGGTTAGTCCAGTTGTTTTTGCTGTGGTATTTTTGTTAAAACCATGGAAAAATGTTAGGTTTTTCCAGTGTGAACACTTTTCCAGTGTTCTTTAGGCTGCGGATTTTTTTGTAGGCTCTGGATTTTTGTTCATGGAGATCAGTGGCAACAAACCGTTTTGCCAAAAGACAGAATAAACATGTTTGATATAAATGTTTGGCTAAATGCTTTTACCTTACTGGAATCAAAACGAAAAGAATCGGAATCAATAGGCAGAATCGGAATGTCTAAAATTCTATCGATACCCAACCCTTGTGTTTATTAAGAGAGATTGCAGAAACCTGCTATGCCAGGCTTCAGCTGTTCAGCTTGAATGGTTTCATAAACAAGCGTCTTCTCCCTCCACTCATCTACAAGGAGAAGATCTTATTTAAAACCACACTGGAGACCCAACAAATGCTGTCGCTGCAAATGTGCCCATAGCAGGCATGTGGTGCAATGAAACAAATAGGAGAAATATATAACCAGGCTGGGGCGCCTGTATTTTTCCTCATGCTTTTTACACATGATGCAGTTCAGTGATGAAGTCATAGGGGGAAACGCACAGTGAGCACGCACCAATGAATCATTCCACAATCTGCTTCCTTCAGGATGACCAAATAATGCAGTAGACCTGCTGAGTCCTGCACTCTGAGCCAGTAGTGTGAAAAACACAATTTTGTTGTTAAAAGTGCTTTTTTTATTGAATAAGTAAAAAAAAAACGTGTATGAATAAAACTCTAATTTACAATTTACTTGTAATTATGATGTTTTTGTTATATTTACAAGCCATTAAGAATTGATCCAAGTCATTAAGTGTTGATCAAGTTGTTTTATTTACACTCTTTGCTGTTATTGATTTTTTGTGTGTGTGTGTGCCACGTCTCATAATTACCAGCTTGTGTTAAAAAAAGAGTTAATGACAAAAAATAATTCTATTTTAAATAAATACTGTTATTTTTAACTTTTTCAATTCATCAAAGAAACTAATCACGGTTTTCACAATTATTAGCACAACCGTTTCAACATTGATAATAATAAGAAATATTTCTTGAGTGCCAATCATCATTGCTGCTGAAAATATAGCTTTTCCATCACAGGAATAAATTGTTTAAAAATATATATTAAAATCGAAAACAATTATTTCAAATATTTCCTAAAATAAAATAAATATGTTTTTTTTACTTTATTTATCCCCGTAGGGCAATTCAGTTTTAGCCTACCAGTCGTATCAACAAGACAAGAAGACAACACTTAGTCAAGCATTCAGAAACACTGTCAATGACATGCAATGCATTGGGCACCAAAACAAAGCAACAAATACACAGGCCACAATACATAGGCTAAGCAGCGACCAACGTTCAAGTAAATAAATAAATAATAAATAGATAATAATACTAAGTAAATAATAAATGAATAATAAATACAGAAGTTTGCGATGCCTGGCACCTATCTAGTTGCCGCTGTCAACAGTATTTAAAAACCTGATGGCAGAGGGAATAAAATAATTTTAGTTTTCCTTGGTGGGGGGGGGGCAAGGTAGCGTCGTCCTGAGGGCATTAGACAGGATTCCTGACTAAGAACATGGTCAGGATAACTCATGACCTGTCTAGCCTTCTGGAGCACCCGTTTTTTCCAGAGGGAGCTCAGGTCTGTCAGCTGAACTCCAATGATCTTGGAGCAGATTTTAACAATACTGCTGAGGCTATTCTTGTCCCTCACAGACAATCCATTAAACCAGCAGATGAAAAAATGTTAAAAGGCTTTCAAAAGTTACACAAGATCCTTTGAGATACATTGAAAGAATTTAGCTTCCGCATCAAGTGGATTCTTTGTTGTCCCCGCTTAGTGATTGACTCTGTGTTTTTATCAAACTTGAGGTTTGAGTCAAACGTGGTTCCTAAGTACTTATACGTCTCTACAATAGACGTATAAGTATGGTTTGATTATGATTTAACTTTTTTTAACTTTAGTTAGTGTGTAAAGTTGCTGTTTGAGCATAAACAACATATGCAAAGTTACAATGCTCAAAGTTCAAAGCAAAGGGAGATATTTGCTTTTAAAGAAATTGCTTTTTAAGGACTACAACAAACGGCTGGTTAGTGACATCACCAACCCTAGAATTTACATAAACCCCGCCCCCGGAACACGATTTATAGATTATCAAGACAGAATATGTTCTACATGTTGTCACTTCTTCTTGAGTCTCTCCATCATTGTCTGAATCCGGTTTGAACATAAAAGGCTAAATTTTCTTGAAATTTTCAGTGCATGTCTGTGTGAGGTAAAAGGACACAAGCTCTTGAAGCTCCGCCCTCTGTGCCGGGAGCAGCAGCTCATTTACATTTAAAGGAACAGACACAAAACGGTGCATTTTTGCTCACCCTCAAAAAGTGACAATTTTAACATGCTATATAAAATATCTGTGGGGTATTTTGAGCTAAAACTTCACATACACACTCTGGGGACATCAAAGCCTTATTTTACATCTTGTGAAAAGGGCATTATTCCACCCCTTTATTTAAATGCATATAAAAACACAAGCCAACACATTCTCACCTGTGAAAGATTATCCCATTTCATCGGGAATTTAAATCTCGGTGGTTTCACAACCAGAAGCTGTGCAATGTTGTGGCATCATTGATTCTTATTGTGAGTGATGACACGCTGACTGTTCCAAGATGGCGGACACATCGACGTGTCTGAAGTGGTGGAATCTACGTAAATGGTTTGCTGAGCAAAAGGTGGATAGCAGTGAAATTTGGTTATTCCAGTTATGTTAAAGTTCAAATCCAAATATTGCTGTGGGGTGATTTTAGAAAACTGATGAGATACTGACATTCCCAGAGAATAAACAAAAAATTCTTGTTTTCAAGTAGGTTTCAAAAACATTATTACTGCCCCTTCAACTTGCCCTCCTTTCTGCAGTGATGTAAAAAAAATTATAATAGTAGTTCCACCCTAAACTCATGCCATTGGATGATTCATAAGTTGACGTGGGAGCTCTCAAACAAGCACAGCATGTTTTGAAATCTCCATGGAGTCACAGTGTTTACAGTCTTAGGGGAAATTAGCCTCCTGTGAAAGGAGAAGTTATTTAATAGGTGCTTTTGAATACCATGCATAAAATGTCCCGCTACCTGACAGATATCACTGAAATAGGTGTCCTGAGAATTCACACTAGTCTGGGCTATGTAAACAACAAAGTGTTGGGTGGCTTGCACATCTTTTTTTTATTTTTTTTTTATAGCTAATTAAAAACTTAGCCAAACAGAAGACATTCTTTATATATCTTCCGTTTATGCCTTCAAGTTTGTAAAAAGGGTTTGGCTGCATAAGTGCAAAGGGGGGCAGAATTTGGCTGGTGGGAGTAACATCATCTGGTTCCAAGCATTTTTCTACATTGATGCACATTCAGAAATATGCATATTCTGCCTAGATACACTTTTTTAATATATATAAATCACAATTTTTAACAATTATTTATTTATTTATTTATTTAAAAATTACACATAGTCACACACACATATGATTGTTTACAATAAGATCTACAGTATAACACATTTTCAATATACACAATATTTCAATATTTTTCCTTGATGTTGACTTTAAACCCTGGTTGCTCCAAAAGACTATCTTAACAAGGGACCAAAATGCCATACTAAATTCCTTTAACAATGATTTGTTAAAGAAATTCTAAAATATTCACATTAAAGGGATAGTTCACATAAAAATTTAAATTCTGTCATCATTTACTCACCTCCAAGTTGTTCCAAACATGTATTAATTAATTTCTTGTGCTGAACACAAAAGAAGATATTTTGAAGAATGTCGGTAACCAAACAGTTGATGGACCTCATTAACTCCGATAGTATATTTTTTTGTCCATACTATGGAGGTCAATGGGGCCCATCAACTGTTTGGTTACCAACATTCTTCAAAATATCTTCATACAGGTTTGGAACAACTTGAGGGCGAGTAAATGATGACGGAATTTTCATGGGTGAACTATCCCTTTAAGTCTTGTTGTGTCTAAAACCACAGTAAATGTATCTACTTTTACTCTGTCAGAAGAGATATTATGATTGTAAATGTCTACTAGGGTCTCCATAACAGTATCTCTTTTATCTTAAAGGGAGAGACAAAATAAATGTGTTGTGTAGTCTGGCCTTGCAGGATAAAAGCAGAAGTTGTGAAATGTTAATGTTTTCACTCCCAGAGTTGTTAAACATCCAGGGGACACAAAAGGAGAGAGACAGCTTTCAATTTACCCAAAGAGGACAGTTACAGGTTCACGCCTTTGACAAGGGCAGCTCCCCTCACAACACAGGAGAGTGGAAACTGATGTATGGCTCACATTATCCGTTCCATTCTTTCCTCTGACACTCAGGATGGATGGCGGGACAGAGTAATAGGGAGCTTTGAAGAGGAAGCCAGGATGGGAATGAGGAGAAGAAGAGAACCAGGTCACAAGGACACCATGCCAAGAATACTTTCACTGAGGGAACATTTTTACGTTTTTTGATGTTTTTTTTCTTTACCACAATACATAATGCTTTTTATTTTATTCAGAATTTCTATTTCACTTTATTTTATTTTACATTATTGTATTTTCCATTTTTCAAACCTCTTGGTCATGATACTGGAGCCTAAAATTGTGTCTCAAACCGAAGGCAGGCATCATTTTATTTTATCTCTTATTTACAAAAGAGGAAATGACATCACAGTCAGAAACATTTGAGCGAGTACAGAATGCTTAATTTTTATTTTATTTTATTCTATTTTATTTTAAGCCTAAACCAGTGTCTTAGACCAAAGGTAGAGATTGTATATATATATAGATTATATAGTTGACAACTCAGTAAATATTCATCCATGGCATTTTATATTTTGGCTTTCAACACTATTAAGTTAGTCTTTCTTCAGGAAAAATATTAACAAAAGAAAAAAAAATGCCATGGAAATTTCTGAAATTTGCACAGAATTACTCTATAATATTCTTTAAAGTACCTTGAATGTCACTATAAATAACAGTACATTAATATGGCAATCATTCAGTACCACTGTCTATATCAAAGCTTTTTGTTGTGGTATTACCATCTGAACCCCCACAGTGCCATAGTATTATTTTGTAAGGGCTGGCTTTAGAAGTCTGAGGAACCGGTGGGAATAAAACTCAAGTGAGAAGGTGTTGTTGGCAAAACAGGAAGTGAATCAAGTGATCTCTTGTAAATGTTACTGGCGGTAAGTACATATTTGTCACTCATTAGATGTGTATATAAAAAGAATAATTATGAGCAATATAGGTGTGGATGTGCCTCTAAACACTGATCTCAAATGAGCACTTTCAACATAATTTTAGACACAGTAGGTGGTCCACCACAACCGTTCTCAGATCAGTGTGCAAAGCCGTGTTATAATGATGAGCATGCGACAACCGCTGAGGCCGAACAGCTTGCAGAAACCGTAATGAGATCTCCAGAGGAGAGAGAAAGATGCCGCTCCAAGACACAATTAAAACCAGACCCTGCATGACTGTTTTTGTATGCAAATACACCTGAAAGAGCTTTGACAATTATAATAAAGTAGCCACAGTAATCATTTATTTGTATAGTTGTTTACTGCATGGATATATTAAAATAATATCAGGGTCAGGAAACCTATTGTTTGAAAAAGGTCATAATTTTTGCAGTTGTGTTTCATGACTTCAGGGGAGCATAAATGTAAAGTTTAATCTGTTAATATTTTCCTTTAAAGTACAGATTAAAGAGACAAATTACTGCTCTCACTTGTCAAATTTTACTTGCGAGCTTGACTAATGTGACCTGCCAGAACTAACGCGACGCTTGATGTAGGCTATACAGTAGGCCTACAACCTTCCTGTAAAATGTTGTCCAATATTTAGGTTGAAAAACATTTTGAATTATGATTGCTTCAAAAGTTGATGGGTTGCGGGAGTTTTCTCACACGAAAAGTTTTAATTTCAGAATAAAGTTGCATTTGCAATATTTTTTTTAGTATGGAGGGTGAATGTCCAACCCGATCATACTGCAATTCATCCGAATTTTACGAGGTGGCTAATTCATACGAATTCATACGACCTCACTCATACGAATTTGTAAGATTTTTGCTAAATCTTACATATTTTACGAGTTGCCCAATTCGTATTAATTCGTACGAATGACCTACCCCTGACCCACCTCCCGTAAACCTAACCGTCACTGGGGTTTAGACAAATTGTATGAATTCGTACGAGTGAGGTCGTACGAATTCATACGAATCAGTCACATTTTACTCACTCGTACGAATTTGTACGAATTGGTCGTGAGATAGCGTTGGATTCTTTGATTTTTGACACCTGAAATAAATAAAAAAAACCTGAAATATCATCATCTTTGAATTGACTTCTGATTTGATTCAGTGAATGTCTATGATTCCCAGGATTCCACTGTGTCTCTTATTGCTGCCCTTGATTTAGAAATGTGCAGAACACTCATTAGCACAACCACTTGTGTGCCCATATCAGTGCGTCTAACCTCTGACTGGCTGATGCTGCCTCCTGCCTGCCGGTCACAGCAGGCCACTGGTCTCACATCTGTTTTTTTTATTTTTTTTATTTGATATGTGGGACGGTCTGTGGCTGAGACGTCAAGGTCACTGACTGAGATTCTGGCTGAATTGCAGCACGACTGGTCATCTTTAAGTGGGGTGCGGTGCATTTAAGTGCTCTCGTATATGATTCTGAGTCTGCACTCCTCATTTTTCTAATAAAGCTGTAGCACTCGTTCTCTAAAGTGATCTTTGCAAGGTCCTGTATTTTTACTTCAGACTTTCAAATGGTCGCTGTTGATTTTCTATTGATCCACAGCACTGCCTTAAATGTATGTCATTGGAACAATTTTAAAATCATACAAAATTGGTCATGGTTTTACTGTAATTCAAAAGCTGGCCCTACGTATATTCCTTTAGCTTCAACCAGCCTAAGCTCATAATCTTAGATGGTTTCCCAGCCCAGTAAGGATATGAATATGAATATGGCTGGGAGACCAACTAGAATCACACAAGGAATCGCATACAACCGACAGATATGAAATATCGATTTTTATCAGCTGATGCTAGAAATATATCACAAACTAATAATCTATCAGAACATATAAGTTATATAAAGGAGATTAAAATTGATCTGTGCAGTGATGTAGGTTTTGTTTGAACATCAGAAAGGACACAAAGGATTTGTTTTTGTTTTTTTTGTAAATTACATATTTCTTTTTTTTCCGAAAAGCCTTTGATTTAATTATGAGGTTATTATGCTACATATTTACTGCAAAGATGTAATCATCTGTCTGTCTTTCCCCCATCTCTGTCTGTATCACAAACTCTTTAATGATCTTGCATGAAGCTATGCGACAACATGCACAATACTCAAATAATTGCATTGCGACGTCGCTTCTACTTTTAAAGACCAATAAAGGATGAATTCGCCGCATAAGATCAGCATCAGTGAGCACTCTGCAAAGTCATAAGTTTAGACTGAAAGCTGCAGATATTATAACATCCGAAGCTCTCCAGCAAATGACTAACTGTGTCTATATCTTGGAGTGTTTGTGTGTCTGAGAGGGGAAAAGGGTGTGTGTGTGTGTGTGTGTGTGTGTGTGTGTGTGTGTGTGTGTGTGTGTGAGTGTGAGAGAGTTTTTTTCCAAAATGCAAGCTGCATTTTCATGTCTTAACTGAGAATGGCACACTGGCAGGAGTGGTGGGGTGCTGAGGGTTATGCAAATTAGGTCTGCCAAGGTCATCCAATCGGCTCAGAGTCCTTTATGCATCATGAGAAGTGACAGTTATAATGGTTGCCTCTTAGAAGACTGAAAAAACAGAAGAGCTCTCTGATGTGATCCTGGAGGATGTGATTCCCATATTTTATTTGAAAGTGCATTTGAGGTCCCTCTTCAGAAGATATATATATATATATTTGTTTTTTGGACATTGTTTGATATGTATACTGGCAGAAAGTCTGAAATAAATGCTTAAAATGCAAGCAGTTAACTGTTATCTAAATCTATATGTTCAATATATAAAATTAAATTACTATTACTATTACTGTATTACTATAGAATACAGTTCAAAATGTTAGTAGAAAGAATAAAAGTCCAACCTTTCCAGTTAAAAGAACCAATTGCCGTTGAGTTTGTTTACTAAAATACAGTTTTAAGCTAAAGAAGCAAAATATGATAACTTGTTGTCTGATTTGATTAATTGCTTGTTTGAAATATGTTAGAAAAATGTAATCAAAACAGAGTTTTGGAGATTTTGGTTTTTCCTCATTCAAATAGGTTCAAGTAAATTTGCAAATATTTTCATTTTTTTAAGTTTGGTTATTAATTTTACCTACAAAAAAGTTAAAAATAAAAAAAAAATTACTTTTTCAGAGCACACACAGTAGCTGGTGCTTTATTTGTAAAAAATAAAATAAAAAATGAGACCATTGTTCCCTGAGAAGAGAACAAGGGAGCCAAAGAGAGACCTTCCAATACAACGGCCAGATCCCAGGCCGATACACTCAGCCCCTGAGTGGTTGGTGCCCAGGGATTTTGCTGAGTTTTGGTGCCCAGGGATGTACACTGCTCTCAGGGAGAGCAGCTTTCCCTGAGCCATGATACTAATCTGGTGCACCAGTTTGTAAAGTGGGCGTGACGACAGACCCTCCTGGTGATTTATATACGATGTGTTGTCTGTGCGGACAAGCACGAGATGGGCCCGTAGGTCTGTGAGGAAGTGTTTCAGACCTAGAAAAACAGATTTCATCTCCAGGCAGTTTATGTGCCACGAAAGATGGTGGTCCCTTACGCCCAGAAAAGTGGTCCTCTGTGCTGGAGAAAGCACACTCTTATTTGCGTTCAGCCTCAAACCCAACACTTCCATATGGGCGAGGATGACATCTCAATGCCGAGCTGCCATCTGCTCTGATTGAGCTAATATTAACCAGTCTATATAATTTAATATGTGAATGTCCTGGACTTGCAGTGGAGCCAGAGCTGTATCCTGCCTCCAGCAACAGAAGAACAATTTGCTAATAAAGTCAGAAATACACTGGTAATTTAGCACTTGAGGCAAGTCCCTCTCTGTCTAGGACAATTAGCAGAAAATTACTTCATTTCACAATTAAGCTGTACTGCACACGCTCAAGTGCCACGGAAAAATGCGGTTCCAAAAAGAACACTCCGTTCTTTCAAATAAAATTAAATGAGTACATCATACAATACGTCTTATTTCATTGTACATATGGATTTCTTCTCAGCTCACTGCCTTCTATTAGTACCGTTCTAGTTAGTCTGATGAATAGCTGCTCGAGCTGCCTAAATGGATTTTAACTCTCTAACACTCAGGCAAATGACACCATCATTTTGTTGCAGCTTCAGTGCGGACAAGCAGGTCAGCTGGCCACGGTATGGCCGCTGGATGATTTAATTGAATTGTCAGAGTTGGCGTCCTCTTATTGGGCAGCGTCCAGCCCTGCGATGATACACTGCAGAGTGCTCCATCTTCTCTGACATCAGTGGCGGAATGAAGTGTGTTTTGTGATGGAGTCTGAAATTACCTAGCACTCACTCAATGATAGACTCATAAACAAAAGTATGAAATTGTTGAGGACAATTTGGCTTTAATAAAGACTGGATAAATGTAATGTATTATTGACAGAGAGGAAGTCAAACAATATGAATGAATGCAAAGTACTCGGAGCGGAAACTGCAAAGGGGAAGAATGCATCGTTTTCAAGCATCTTTGTGACCTCACTAAAGTACATTTTCAGTACAGTAACAGTAGTAACTCAGCTGTTTTCAAAACTGCAGCTTGAAGTCACCATGAGCTAAAATTGACAATTCTTTTTTTTTTTTTTTTATGGAATATCGCAGTGCTTATTATTGGTGATGCACAGATCATAATTTTTTCATGAACGATTCTGATATTTTCACAAGCAAATTGGCCATTTGATATCGGTTGTAGTTTTTTTTTCTTTAAGCAAAATTATTTGTTTTTTATTTGCTCTATAACATGCAAACTGGTTTTAAACAACAACAAAAAAATCTGTTTGTGTGCAAGAATAGAGATTATACATTTAGACATACACTCCTGAACTTCCCTAAGCACTTCCCCTTGGCGGAATCCCCTCCATTTTGAAGTATGTTAAACTTCGTCAAGTGGGCAAGGGAACTTAGGGAAGTGTAGTTGGACAGACCCTCAACCCCTTGATTTTGACAGAGGGAGCGAGTCTACTCAATATATATACTTCAAGCAGATCACCACAATGCAACATGATTGTGACGTCACAGCAGATCTCACTTAAAGGGACACCAGGCAAGTCTGAGTGTTTTTTCTCTATGTAGCTCCCCCTAGTGTCTGGTAGTAAATGCTTTCAAACACTCTGTTGTAAAAACGAACTGTTGTCCCTCCCCCCCTCGCCACGAGCAACCCAGCTGATCAGCTGTCAACCCAGCTGAGCAGAGGAACAGGCTATTTCAAAACCAGTTAGGTCTACCGAGGCAAGTAAAGCAATATTTTCTTTCCAACTGATGGCGATTTTTTTTTTTTTTTTTTTTTTTGTTGTCATGCATACTATTATTTTTACCGGGAACGAACGGTATGAACGAGGCGAACTACTGCTTTGGTGTTTGTTTGTTTTTGGGAGAATGGGCATGAGCATAAATATATATATATATATATATATATATATATATATATATATATATATATATATATATATATATATATATATATATATATATATATCGGAGGCTAATATTTGTCTAAAGTTATATTAGTAAGGTCTATAAGTTAATCTGGTAGAATGACGGTTTACCTTTGCTTGTCTAAGAAAACATCAGAACGTTTTTTCTAGCTCGATCATGATATGTGCAACATGTTTATTGCCTATTATCAGACGCGTTGACTTAGTGACATAAAATAAAAGTGTAAGTTACACAAATAAAACCAACAGAGGAACGGCCAAACAACTACAGAAATCAAACGTGTTTGCTAATGACAATGCTAACATCAAAGTTATAGTATCTAGCGTACTAGTAAGCCCGTAACAGACAGCGATCATAATAAAAACCTTTACAGACAATAGCAAACATCCTGAGGTCGCAATTACTTTAAATTTAAATATTAAACACAGTTTATTCCAAAGATACTTACAAGTGGAACAGCAGGATCAGCATCCGTTTTGCAGGCTTCTGTTTCTCTCAGTTCTCCCCATTCTGAAAAAGCCGGTCCGATATTTACTCGAGTCTGACTTCTTGCTCGGTCAGTATCCCGTTTCCTCTTTCATTGGTCCTCCGACAAAGATTTCCTATAGCTTTCTGCATCTTTTTTACAGGCTCAGCCATAACTCAATCTATCGTTGCCCTTTGCTTATAGCTAGCCGGTGCTTGAATGGGGGCGTGTACGTGTGCAGTGCCGTCAAGCAATTCATTACATCGCGAGACCTGATATCACGCGATACTTCCTGACGCCGACCCGCCGGCCCAAAGTTGCAAGTGAGTTTTTTCCGCTCTCGGACACCAGGGGGGTGCGAAACCACCACCATTCAACTCGAAATAAGTAATATAACCATTCCACTGACTCCAAAGCTGTTCAGTTAAGGTTAAAAAGTTACCTAGAGCACCTTTAATTTACCCCCACCCCTCACAAATCTAGTGTTATTGGAGTTGTTTTAACATTTAACCGCATAATACTTGTAGCTACCTTAAGCTGACTATTTTTACACTTTTTATATTTTTTCAAACAGCCCAAGCATACATACAGGCCTATAGAATGGTGAGTAAAACAAATTAATAAGGAAAATAATAATAATAATAATAAATAAGCATCATTTTGGATTCCAAGTGATCAAGGGCTTAGGGTGTTCCATTGAACACATTGCAAGAGTTCCAGCAGCAGTGGGCTCTCATGCAACATATATGCAATGATGTACATCCAAGTGAACGAGAAGGAGAAAAGGTAGCGAGGAAAGGGCATAAAAACTGGGGTGCTGCTCATTTCTTATTTGTGCATCCTTGTTTTCTTCCCTTGATTCCTTTCCCCGCATCAATTTGAGTATTGAGAAGCACCCATGGACTTAAACGCAGCTTGTGTGTAATTCTTCACCAGGAAGTGAAGAACTACACTACCCATAAACATGTTGAGATAGTAGAGAGCTTCATTACAAATATGTGGCTTAAAGCAAAATTGCTAATTATTATTTTGCCATTTAGTTAAAAAGCACAGAAAGCAGACCCTATCACCCCTAAAACATTGAGGATATTGCATTCAGATGGCTCGTTTTATCAGTCCTCGGCTGATTTCAGGGATACGGGGATGTAAAATTGGAAAATCTGATGGAATTTCAACATTCTATAACCATTTCCAGGCTTCTTGGAGACGAAGATTATCATCAATATAAAAAGAGGTTCAACACAAGAAGGACTTCAGGCTATAATGTGTGCAAATTCATTTTTTGCTAATATGGCAAGAAATAGTCAAGCACTCACAGAGAATACGCAATAAAATCAGTCACGGTCTACTGGATTACCAGAAATAGCTTTAGTTGAATATGAGCAAATGAGTTAGCCGAAAATTGGGTTACATTTTTTGTAAAAAAACTGGT
This sequence comes from Abramis brama, assembly GCF_963993115.1. Taxonomy (NCBI): domain Eukaryota; kingdom Metazoa; phylum Chordata; class Actinopteri; order Cypriniformes; family Leuciscidae; genus Abramis; species Abramis brama. The sequence continues at coordinate 10,027,863 of NC_139967.1, read as the reverse complement.
GTACTGAAAATGGAGAGGGCAATGTTGATGATAAATTATAAGAAAGAAAAAGAAAGAAAGAAAGAAAGAAAGAAAGAAAGAAAGAAAGAAAGAAAGAAAGAAAGAAAGAAAGAAAACTGCATTCACAGGAGTAACAAGTTGACATTATTCGTATTCTCTTTAACAAGGCCAATAGTGCAGAGAATAGCAGTAATCCTTCTGTCCTCAATAGAGCCAGTTTGCATTCATAAGAGAACCTTTGATGGTAAGGCTTTTTTGTCATGGAAAGCCCTGCAAATTCATTCCTTTCGATTCATTTCAAGAAGCCCTCTTGTCTCTAAAGATCAAGGCACATTTGTTCTTAGAATACATCAATATAGAGAAAAGTTTTGGGCTCTCTTCTATCGCACAAGAATGACTTTTCAACAAAAACCTTAATACCTTCTGAAAACCATTTGTCAAACAAGTTAGTGTCCTGCAGTCTTTTCTTGTAGGAAAAGCAATTATGCATAGAAATATAATTTAGGTGGCAATACTGCACAATGTCTGGCATCATGTTAGCATTAAAATATCAGGTTGAAACTTATAAGAAAACTTAGTGCAAATGAACTCTTTGGGGACTTTAGATATGCATGATTAAATGCAATGCATTTTCACATTTTCAATGCTTTTCTATACGTGTACACATTCATACCAGTTTTGGATGATCATATTATTGAATATGAATCCAAAGAGAACAACATCTGTAATCTGATTAAAAATGAAATGTATGGAAAGTGCATGTCTACTTTGTGATGCAAAAGATCTGCTAGGATTTGAATAGATCAGAGAAACATATTAAAGGTATTTGAAGGGAAAATAATTGGTTAATTTAATTAAAATTACTATTATTTTTTAATTACAATTATGGTAACACTTTAGTTTAGGGTCCAATTCTCACTATTAACTAGTTGCTTATTATCATGCATATTACGAGGATATTGGCTGTTTATTAGTACTTAGAGCACATATTTTAATGCCTTATTCTGCATGACCATATTCTACATCACTTAATCCTACCCAATACCTTAACTTAACAACTACCTTACTAACTATTAATAAGCAATAATTAGGAGCTTATTGAGGTAAAAGTCGTAGTTAATAGTTAATAGTTAGTTAATAGTGAAAATTGGACCCTAATCTAAATTGTGATCACAATTAATAATATTAATTTTAAATGAAAGTTTAACATTCATATGTTATTAAGATCTCTGGGACCCAAATAGAAAGATAAATTAAAAACTCACTCTCAACAAAACATTAAATGTATCTGGGTGACAGCGTAGAGTTTTGATCTTAAAAAGGTTATTTGGAGAAAGTGTCAGTCGTGTGCTTGACTAGTCATGTCTTCTGGAGGCGTCTGTGCCGAACGCAATACAACATTCTCTATTGACAGGCATTAAATTGTTTTCTGAGTTTGATTGATGACACGGATAAAGTGTCCCTCCCTCCAGCTTTATAAGGTCATATTTCCTCAGTTAGAATAACAGCTTTGAGTGAACATCAGAATCTCTCTGAACTGTCTTCAGGGTTTTGCTTCACATATATCATTTTTCCTCTATTTGAAGTTAAAAGTGTGGCTCTAAACTTTTATCTATTCTTTCATTTTATAAGATTTCACCTCACATTTGCTGTCTCCTATACAAACGTTCTGGTGATGCTGGCCTAACATGGGTAATGTATAGGGGAATTGGCTTGTTTAGAAATGATCAACTATCAATGATGATAACCTTTCATCATGGCTTTTCTTCATGTTGAAAGTGGATTTCACTTATTTATTCAGCTTTTAAACCTTTCTGGTCATGCTGATGGCATTTTTATTAAATCGGCCTTTGTTGTACCCTACTGTCTGAAAAGCAGAATTTAACAGCAATCCGGTGACAGACTCGCCAATGGCTGAATGACACAAGGGCAGTGTTGTGTTTTTCTATCCCACTCTGTTTCCAAATACAGCATCAACTTCATGCTTTCTCCCAGATGCAGAATCAGCAAAAGTCAAAACTCTCACGGCCAGAGTCCATTAATCATAATCAAGCAATTTGCATTCAGAGATAAAAGCTATATTCCGTACCTGATGCCAGACTCTTGTAATCAATTACCTCTTGTCAAATAATTTTGTACTACAACAACTTTTTAAGTGATACGCCAGAGTATGCTCATTAATCTTTCCTGCATCATTCTAACTGTACTACTTTGCATTTCTTCAACTCATTAACTGCATTTTACTGTACTAAAACATGGCATTTTGTTTATGCAAGTCAGCATGAGTGGGCATTTTGAGGCACTAGTATTGTTTCACTGAGAATTGTTTACATCCCAAACATACTAAAGATGAAATTTTATACTGTTTTTGTTGTTGTTGTTGTTGGTGGTGAAAACTGAGGCTAAGAACACCAGCTTCCACTTGAGGAACGAGCTAAAGGATGCCTCTGGTTGTTTCAGAACAATATCAATTCCCAAATCCTCACATGAAGTGAACTGAACTTCTAGTTCTTTTCACTGTCAAACCAAACAAACAAAAACTTGACTTCCCACCCAGCATGCCTTCATCCAATTTCTGTGCAAAGTGACCTTGATAGTCTGGAAAGAAACTAAACTGTTTGCTTAATGATTCACTGTTGTACACATAATACACTGCTCAAAAATAATGGTTAAAAACAGGAACCCTAATTTGCATCAGTCTCATTGGTCTAAACTCTATCTACATAGCTGTACATTAAACATTGAATATCTTCTGATTATATCTTCTGATTAGCATGCTTGTCGTTGAAAACTTTTGATATACAGTATCTTTTTCATTTTGACATTGTCATTTAAATATATTTTTTGCTTGTATTTAATATTTGTTGGTTTGGATGGTACTTTGTACTATAAAATCAGACCTTACTGACATGTTTTAGGCCTTCTCACAAAATGATGTTCTAAATCAAATAGCTTCTAAGCATCATAGTCCGTGATAGACGAAGAAGCAGGACAATTTATGTTCATTGCGGTGCACAACTTGCTTACCCTCACCATGAACCCTGTGTTTGTAGTGTATCATAGCCCATAAATGTGACAGCAATCAGGATGTATTATTCATTAGTCTGATACTGATATTCCCCCACTGAAGCATAGTGTTGAATGGGGACGGGCCAGCATGTGGTTGCATAACCTTGTGGGAAAGAACATTGTAAGGGTAACTAAACCTCATTCTTTTCTGACAAAAAAATATATATCAGAGGCTACATGCAGGAAGGAGGATAAAAGAGGGTCTGAAAAGAAGAGTAGATGAGAAGACGAAATGAGTAATGCAGTTGTATGTAGCCACACAATCAACAGTCAGTCAGAGTTATTTTGTTTTCACACACAGTGGGCAGATTTATCTGAAATAGATTCAATTACAATAACAGATTTGTGTGAAAATATTTGCGCAGCCTATAACCCAGCAAACAGATATCATCAGAACTTTGGCTAAGGTTCTCTCAAAGTTATGAACAACCTTTCTTCCAGTAACGTTATTAGAAAATTCTTTCAGAGTTATCTGCTCTTTAATAATTGATAATCTTTACAATGTAACTGAATCAACACTGACTTGAGCTGAACAATGACTCAATTTTCTTTTAGAGCTGGTGTACAGTCGAAATGAAATGTTTGCATTATATAATCATTTTCCAGTTATCACTGTGAAGCTGCTTTGAAATAATCTGTATTGTATAAAGCACTGTATAAATAGAGGTGACTTGACTTGGCTTGACTAATACAGTTTTTATGAATTGCTAAAACACATTTCTTGAAATCATGACTCACTTTCTCAAAACCTTAAATGCGGAACCAAATTTTCAAACCACATTCAGAGAACCTCTGACTCTTCTTGTAAAATCAAACAATTGCCTCAAAACCATTTGATCTTAGCTTAAAATCAAACAATGCTTTCAGATCATATGAGTCAATATTAAAAACTACAGATCATTCATTATACATCAAAAAATGGAGAACACAGAATCCAAGGCATGCAGTTACAGAAAAAGTCAAAGTCAACTAATTTTGCAATTATGTAAAAAAGTATAGTAATGACAACTTACAGTAGTAAGGTGAATAAATTGTATACTGTATGCACTGCAATTATATTATTGTACTGAATATTGTATAGTAGGCCTATGGATTTTCTCTTGCATACTGTGGAAATATAGTGACACAACTGCAAAAGACAAAAAGGTTACAGTAAAAAAAAAAACTCTAAATGAAAAGCATGTTACAGTACAATCAAAAGAGTTGTGCAACTGCAAAAACAAGGTCAGTGAGAGAGATTTATTCTGCTTCTGCATCATGTCTTCATGTTGAGTCCGGACGGAGGACTTTATTCACATCATAATGTCATCTCTGCAGGCAAAGGGAAAAACCCTAAAGCCAGATCCAGCTTTGACAACATTCTCCACACCTGCTCTTCCTCGTCCTCATCCTCTTCCTGCTTCTTCACCTCCTCTTACACATACTCTTCCTCCTCTATCTCCTCCTCTTCCTCCTCTAACTCATACTCTTCCTCCTTGTTCACCACCTCTCATACACATACTCTTCCTCTAACTCATACTCTTCCTCCTCTTACTCATACTCTTCCTCCTATTATACACATACTCTTCCTCCTCTAACTCTTATACACATACTCTTCCTCCTCTCCCTCTTATATTATTTCCATCCATTGTTGGTAACTACATTCAGTGCAACATTTTGAGTCAATGTTGGCACTCTGAACTGACTTGTATTATGTACAGTTGGTTTGGTCACATCATTAAAAATAAGTGTGAACAATTTTGAGTCGTTGTGTGTAAATGATGGCAACTGTGTTGTAGTTGTGTTTAACTTTTGCCTGCCTGTGTTTAGCATTTTGAAACATAAGTGCATCACAGTGCGAAATGTGTTTAAGTGAGTGAAAATGTGTTTAGAGTTTTGAAAAAAGAGTGCATGAGATTTGCAAACAGTGTTTTAACTACATGAACTTGTTTAATGTCTTACAGAAAGAGTCATTTATTCAACAAATTGGTTTAGGCTATTGAGAATTTGGTTCAGAGAATGGGGTTTAGTGTTTTAGCAATTCAGAAAAACTGTAATGTTCTCAAAACATTAGCACAAAAATTATATTTATACATCGGTCATGAGTTTTGAACATTCATAGAACATTCAAAAGTAACGTCCCCTTAAAGTTTGTAAAATTATCAAATGGAATTGTCATGTTTTGGGTTTTGGTTCACATTTATGTTTTTCATGTCTTTTACTTTGTAGTTTTCATAGTCATATTTCCTGGTTTGTCATGTGTTTCCGTTGCTATCATGTGATCCTGTCATGTGCTTCCCCTGTTCACATGTCTTGTTTTCAAGACATAAAAATTTGCATAACCAAAAAAGTTTTTAAAAAACAGAACATTTTGAACATTCATGGGAACCTGAGCAAAACATTCTTACAACATATTTTTGTTAGCTGGGAATTAGGGTACATGTTCTGAATATCAGCGCAGAATATAATAGTCGTGCAAGAACGATTGCGAATGTGATTGATAAAAGAGTAGACAAAAACTACCCAGATTTACTACTATTTTCGACAAAATTCTGAGGTGTGCGTATGATACTTTACTATCCCGTGAGGCCACGGGAGAGGATTTGTGAATGGCAGTGAAGAGACGCAACTGACGATGATGATGGGTCACATGATAAAGACAATATGGTGGATATACGTATGGTTTACATTCATTCTACACATTCATAGAACATACTTTAAGTAGGCCTACCTAGTAAGTACCTATTCAAAACAAATACCTACCCAAGAGAGCATGCGATTCTGGATGCAGCCAGACACTTGTATAGTTCCTGATGGATCAGTGTTGTTGAGCGTATCATTGTTAAATGAAGATAGTCACTTGTCTTCACCTACTGGTGTATCTGACCTGCAGAAAGAGTTACAAGAAAGAGTTACTTGATTCCCATCACTAATGCGGAGATTGTATTAATATTAGATTTCATGCTTATATTTTATTTGGCAGAATAGTTATAGTAATGCCATATGAACTCAAACACTATTTCATGGGCCATCTGTTGCTGAAGAGTCTAGGAGGACAGGTGGGAATGAAATGAATTCAGGAGAAGAAGAAGAATGAGGCTGAGGTTGAGAAAGAGGGGTCAGAGCTGGGAGGATGAGGATTTGATGAGAGAGAGAGAGAGAGAGAGAGAGAGAGAGAGAGAGAGAGAGAGAGAGAGAGAGAGAGAGAGATAGAGAGAGAGAGAAATGGAAAAATGGGGCAATGTGAAAGTCTTAGGGAGAGAGATTAAAAAGTGGAGAGAAGACCTTCTGCTGCAAGGTGCGCATTCAGTCCCTCGTTCATATCGGAAAATGTCTTCACAATTTCTTTTTGAGCTACAATGCAGAAATCATTTCCTTGGTATGCGCAAGTCTTGCATCAGAGCAGAAAAGTTGCCATGGGCCTACAGGTCCCTTAGCACATTCATTGTGATACAGAGATAGTGCCAGGAATTGATTCAAAGAAGTATATAGCAGACAGCATTCGAACATTTGACCTCTGTATTACTTTTGAGAGTGCATAGAGGAGACCAGGGCAGGTTGTCACACTGGACTCTATCTCAAAATCCAAAATTCCAAAATACACAAATGCTTAATTTAATATATGTATGTTATCTTGTACTTGCTGAAATCCCCCTGAATATTGGCTGGTTTGCATTGTGTACAACTTTCCTTATTGTGTGACTACATGGCCTGTTCTTGGATCGCGTTGTCTTGTCACAAAAGGTCAACGTGTGTTAGATGAACTGCATCTTTCTTCCTCTAAATGTTCAATATCTTTTATTTTAGTAAGGACTTAGTAAGGTATGTGCCTATACTGAAACTAGCTTTAAAAAGAAAACCATTAGAAATATTCACTGGAGTAAGTATTTACTTCAACAGTTGTGTTTATATAGGACAACCTAAAACAAGATCATCTACACTGTTAAATATATATATATATATATATATATATATATATATATATATATATATATATATATATATATATATATATATATATATATATATATTCAAAGTTGTAAATGAAAAAGATTATTAGATTAAGAAAATACAATTTCAGTCATTCTACTTCCAAATTTAACATTTAATTCAATGTGTTACTTGCCGTTTTTTTGTAATTAATTGTGAAATTTACTTTTTTTTACTATTTTTGAGTGAATATTAAATATAAAACTATGACACTGTGCCTTTGTTTTAAAGATGTTAAAAAATAAGTATTTTATTGTCATTTTATGCAGAATATATACACAACAAACAGGAGGCCAGCACAACAGCGTAATGCTGTGTAAAAGAAAATGAGTGACAGTTTAAGCTTGTTCCAAACTGGGTAATGATTTTAACAAGCCAAGACGTCATAGTATTTAGTATTTTAATCCATTTTGTTCTTGTGAGGTCAGTAACAAATCTATGTAATGAATTCAGACATCAGATCTGTCATACTATGGCAGAATTGTGTCACTGAATTCATGATTTAGGGCCCTATTATCCTGTCCAACATAACTCACAGTCACAACGCCAGCTCTCATTTCTTACAGCAATATATAAAGTCACACTTCATAAAGCCAATTTTTTTCTACTTTTCATTGTGCTCCATGTAATGGGGATCTGGTTTGTGTTTTTTACAACTGTGGAACCTATGTATTGCTTTATCAAAATGACAACTTTTGTAATCCTTTGCTAAAACTTGTCACTTTAGTCCACCTTTCAATGAAAAGACTACCTTCTTATCCAAACATCAATTGTGTGCTTTAAAAAGCTGTTCAACAGAGCAGGTTTGATGAAAGAATCATTCCTTGACGACTCAAGCTGACAAGCGTAGTGTTTCATAATGGATAGAAAATTGATATTTTTATAGACAAGGCAAGTACATGCTGCAATTTTTTTTTTAAACTTTCTGACAGATTTTTTAAAGAGGAAAAAGGGAGACTGTTATTTATTGGACAAAAAAAAGAGGTTTTCCAGTTACTGTGTGCTTTTTGAATGGGCCTTAACAAGATACTGTCAAGGCAGTTTTTTTTTTTTATTCTTCATTTCTTCATTTTCTTTTTTATCTTCATTTCTTCAAACAAACATCAGTGTGTTATTTAAGGCATGACACCAGAGGAAAACAGGAATTGATTATTAAGCATTTAACATGTCTGTATACTTAATGCATGCAGATGCATTAAACTTTAATAACATGTCAAGAATGAGAAATGTTTTCATGTTGAATATCAACGGATAATTCATGTGCAATAAATCTTAGTGATTTACGTCTTTTGAGTGACCTTTTAATGGTTTGAATTAGCCTAGATTCTAATACTGTGAAAATTTAATTAAAATGGTCAGTATAGTGTTCAATGTCAAGGGCCCATCTAAATGAATAGGATAATCTAGAGGTGAGCCGTACAGACAGTTCTCTTCATTGCATTCAGTAACTGGTTCGGTGCACACTCTGAAGAGCTAGACCACAAATTTGAATCAGCCTCGCTGGGAAATGAACAATGCATTTGGCTGTAATACCGAAGACACTCAGCAATGGTCTGGTGTCAATAGAAAGTCAATATTAATTTTCTCTGGGCCAAAAACCCCTTTAAGAGCTTTGGAGAGAGACTGACCATTGGAGATAAGAAAAGTAATAGAAACTCAACCCTGTTTTACAGTTCAGAGCCACTATGGTGACTCTAAAAAGCACCTGTATAGAGTATCTAAATATAAAGCTCATTATTAGAGTAAATCAAGGCCTATCTAAAGCACTATACTCTTGTTTCAATAATTAGTAGTGCTTAGGCTAAATCACCCTCTTAAATTTCCGGTTCTATTTTTAAGTACAACAACTCTGAATGATTTTAACAAAGTTTGGTTCTGTTGGCAGTTCTTGATCATGCATTCTGAGCACTATTGAATTTATTTGCGGGACATATAGAGCTACCAGTCTAGGCTGATTTCCCTTTTTGATTTTCTTTTTAGTGAATCAAACAGATCAATTCCTAAACAAATGACTTTTTTGAGTCGGTTCTTCTGAGTGAATGAAAAACTTGCAGTCAGGTATCTGATTGAATCCTATATGGCTGACTGAATTGAATCTTGCTCAAAAATATATGTGTATCTCAGTTACTGAATTAATCGATTTTATGAACCAGTTCTTTTTAGTGAATCAAAAGCATACAGTTCAACGAACCAATGTAGTTCCATTCCTGAACGTGAGCTGGTTCTTCTTAGTTCCAGCACGACCAGTGTAGTCCCATTACTGAATGAATGACTGTTACATAGCGACCAGTGTAGTCCCATTCCCGAATGTGAGCCAGATTTTCTTAATGAATTAAGACATACAGCGCGACTAGCGTAGACCGAATCTCGAACGATTTCTTTAGAGAATCAAAAACACTTATGAGCAGTGTTGGGGAAAGTTGCTTTTGAATGTAATGCGTTACAATATTGCGTATGAACTGAAAAGTGACTTCCATAGTATGGGAAAAAAATAAGTTACTATGGAAGTCAATGGGGCCCATCGACTGTTTGGTAACCGACATTCTTCAAAATATCTTCTTTTGTGTTCTGCAGAAGAAATAAATGAATACAGGTTGGGAACAACTTGAGGGTGAGAAAAAGATGACAGAATTTTAAAGTAATTTTAAAGAAAGTAGGCTACTAAGAGTTTCTAAGAGTGGGAAAGTTTTCTTAGGAATAAAACTGATCATTGCCGAAGGCACCTGAGTTATTTTGACATCTTTTAAATCCATTACAGATAGTGTTGTCTTTCTGCACCCGAAAGACCTAGAGGTGTGACAGTGATGTGTTGGGTTGCATTAGCAGTGGTGCCTTGAGGGGGGACTAGGGACCTTTGCTTTGATGAAATCTCATTGTTTGAGACCCTTCCCCCTTCTCAAAGTCTCAGTAACATCGGTCTCCCATTGAAAAGAAATATGATGTGGAAAATGGCCATTGGGTGATGGAGATTGATTCAGAAGAAACATGAGCAGTGATCAATATGGCGGCTTGTTCGCTGGAGAGAGACACTTATTGCTGTTAGTTCAGCCACCTGGTGGATTCTGGGAGGAAAGCGGTCGACGGGGAATGCTACATGTAATTTATGATGGAAGTGTCACTCCAAGAGTGATGCTACTCGGATGAAGGATCCCATGTGATAATGAAAATAACTTTTTTTGGGCCAAGAAGAGGACAGTCAGAAATGAAACAAATGTAGCATGGTATGAAATTTAATCCAGCTGGTCAACATTTTCAGGAATCAAATTTGCAGATTCATTTCACTTAGAAAGTCTGTCTGCACTTTAAATGCTTCTTGTACAAGAGAATGTGAAGTTCAACACAGATTCACCCACAGTAGACTCACTGAATCCGACTATCAGCCAGTATGGACCAATAATCAACAGATTCATTTTTCATCAGCATGTACAATGTTGATGTTGTTCAATCCCATATTTGCCTTGAATACGCCATTTCTATGGGTTGCGTAACAGAATTGTGGATGGCACAGGGGGATATAATAATCAATAAAACAATGGAGGTCAGAGCTCAAGAGGCAAACCAGCACAGCGTGAAAAGGTATTTTTGGAAAGTCAGACTGAACTATTTCTACTATTTCAAGTTAGCTGTGTATGATGTGCTTAGCAAACTCTTTACAGTGTCAAAAACAGGTATTGTCTGCAAAAAAAAGAAAAAAGAAGTGCATTTCTTATTTAAAAAAATTAAGATAATACATATATTTACAGTAAGAAATAAATCTGGCTATAGTTTTGTCATTTTTATTATAATTTTTAATGTACATACTCTATATTGAAAAGTAGTTTGGCATTTTAATTTGTAAAACGCCATTGGAAAGATAATTACTTTAAAATGCTATATAAATAAATCTAAACTGAAATGAAAATGTTTCCCTAATATTATAATATTGGGTAGAAAAAAAAAAATGCTGTACATGTATTCCAGATGTTTTAATTTGTTTTTACTTTAGCGCAATGACAAATAAAAGGAAATTATTTCTTTTAAAAAACAATATAATATCATGCATACTATTTTTCTATATAAAACGCTGGAGTTTTTCCTCATTTTTAAAAAATAAAGCCTTTTTACGAGAAGTGTGCTTTGCAAGGGTATCATCATTTATGGGGGTCCTTGGTTTGAAGTTTTAAAACCCCTGTTTTTTTGTGTGCGTTCAAGTTGATGCATTGCAAAAGACAGTCCGCCAAACATTTTCTGTCTCCCTGGCGTCAGAGTTGTCTCCATGCGCCAGGAATAATCTGCAACCTAAATGTGTTCTCTCTATTTATCCATTCATTTCCATCGGACAAGCACTGTCACGCTGACGAATGGGAGCTGGAAAGAGCCAATTGTATTTGTTCAGTAAAGGGCCTTCATTCCCTTGAAACCCAAATGTCCCTCACAAAGAAAGTGATAACCCTCTCCCGACATTACCATAAGTCTCTAAAGAAACTCATCTGGGAAATCAGATGTTTATTACCGGATTCTTGCACGAGGAGTCAAATCAGCTACACCATTATATTCTTGATTGGGCAGCTCGATTTACTGGTGTGCTTTGTGCACATCTGTCTGGCAAGAACATAATTCTGGAAATGTGTTCCCAGTTGCACTAATAGACAATTCTATCTCTTCATCATACAGAAATTAGTTTTCATGAGATATCTGAATTAAAAAATGTTGAAGCAAGTGGCCTGCTTATGAATATCAAGTTTCGACTGATTTATGCAGGTGACTGAAGTCATCACACTGGGAAAACTCTTTGTGGCTCAGCAATTGACAATTAAAAATCAAGAATGAAAGCATGATTGAATGCCTTTTCATATAGTTTTGCTCTCACCCAGTAAACAGCATTTAAGTGATCCCACAGAAAAACCAGGGACAGCTGTCAAATTTGGCAGCCACTTTTATCCAAAGCAACTCACAATTGCGTTCAGTGTATACATTTCATCAGTTAATGCATTTAAACAGAAATTATTGTCCTGAGAATGCAGGAGAACAGAATCTACCTTCAAAATATCTATTTCCCCAATGTATGCCAAATCACAAAATGTATTTTCATTTCTGACTATATATATATATATATATATATATATACACTACCGGTCAAAAGTTTTAGATCGGTAAGATTTTTTATGTTTTTAAAAGAAGTCTCTTCTGCTCACCAAGGCTGCATTTATTTGATAAAAAAAATAATTTAAAAAAAGTATTATTGTGAAATATTATGACAATTTAAAATGACTGTTTTCTATTTTAATATATTTTAAACTGTAATTTATTCCTGTGATCAAAGCTGAGATTTCAGCATCATTACAGTCTTCAGTGTCACATGATCCTTCAGAAATCATTCTAATATGAGGATCTGATGCTCAAGAAACATTCATTATTGTTATCAATGTTGAAAACAGTTGTGTACACATTTTTTTCCAGGATTCTTTGATGAATAGAAAGTTCAAAAGAACAGCATTTATTTAAAATAGAATATTTTCTAACATTATAAATGTCTTTACTGTCACTTTTGATCAGTTTAACTCATCCTTGATGAATAAAAGTATTGATTTATTTTATTTCTTTCCCCCAAAAATAAAAATAAAATTCTTACTGACCCCAAACTTTTGAAGGGTAGCGTTTAATGTTACAAAAGCTTTAGATTTCAGATAAATGCTGTTCTTTTGAACTTTCTATTCATCATAGCATCATGAAATAAAAATGTAAAAAACTGTTTTCAACACTGAGTGTTTCTTGAGCATCAAATCCTCATATTAGAATGATTTCTGAAGGATCATGTGACACTGAAGACTGGAGTAATGATGCTGAAAATTCAGCTTTGATCACAGGAATAAATTACACTTTACTATATATTCACATAGAAAACAGCTGTTTTAAATTGTAATAATATTTCACAATATTACTGTTTTTGTTTGTATTTTTTATCAAATAAATGCAGCCTTGGTGAGCAGAAGAGACTTCTTTTAAAAACATTAAAAATCTTACCGATCTAAAACTTTTGACTGGTAGTATATATATATATATATATATATATATATATATATATATATATATATATATATATATATATGAAGCAAATATACTAACCTACTACATAAAAAAAGCAATTTTGTAACTGGACTTTTAATAGAAACTTTTTTATATAGGCTAGTGAAAAATTCCAACCCTCATTCTCCAAATGAGGAGAATGAGGGTATCCAAATTCTCACAGAAAAACATAACTGTTTTACAAGGTGGTGATTTCGTATAAATTCATACAAAGTGGAAGCAGATTGTACAAAACATATGAATGAGAATGGACAAATTCATACGAATTAGCCACCAGTTCGCCAAACCTTAAAATTACGAATTGCCATGAAATTGTGTTAAAACTCTCATGTGACAACTAGTCTCCCCTATAGAAAGAGAAAATTTGTAATAAATGGCATTCAAACATAGTCAATTTTTTTTTTCTTACTTTCACAATGTCAGTGAACAACAATGTCCAACTGCTTTTTCTTTCAGCTTGACTGAGAATGTAATTGGATTGTGGTGTGTTTATGCCATGATCTGGAGTATAGCAAAGTAGGAGTTTGCTTCCTTGTCTATAAGCAAATGAACATGTATCCAAGGCTCCCCATGGTCACACATTGAGACTTGAGACTCAGTAATATAAAGAGTGAAAGAGATCCGTCAGCCTTGCATCATGTGAAGGGTTTGGTGAACAGGGTTGTCACTGACAACCAGGAACTTAATTTACAGTTGCGATAGAGATACATCAGACAGAAAGAACAGATAGAGTCTGCTCATACAGTTCTTTTATTTTCTCAGCTCTTATTTGGCACAACATTTTTCCAACTTTTATTGTACTAATGTCTATTGCCCATATTGACTGCTTATTGACAATGCTTCAAAACAAATATAAATAAAAACAGATGACTAAACATCATCTTGATTAAAAATATATATACATTATGCTTTTTTATTTGATAACTGTCACTTTTTTATTTGATAACTGTTACAATAAACATTACCATTTATTGTAATGTTGATATATAAAGTCTTGTTATAAGAAAATATTTTTCAATTGCATTTTTATGTGAAGAGAACTAAATCTTTAAAGTCGGCATAAAACAGAAGTTGAGATGTTCTTTTCTATCCTATTATCTCCAATAGTATATGAGTGAAACAGCTTTTCGGCCAGGAAAAAAATGTAGGGCGGGACTTGATTTTGTCCATTTGGATTTGATTTGATCATGACCTCACGGAAGTAAACGTGTCATCACCCTTATGAAAAAGAAGTTTATTCAAGTGTTCTATTAGTATAGCCTACTTCTTTTAAACTAAAAATGAGAAAGTATACTTTCAGTCTACATTTTATATACTTCTCAAAAATATACTTTATGTACTTCTCAGAAATAAATTACACTTAAGTGTAGCCTATTGACTTATACTGAGTGAAAAGTCCAAGTATTTGGCCTGTACTTGTACTCAATCTTTTGATCGAGATATACTTAAAAGTATAATTAAGTATTCAAAGTATACATGGCTTGTAGATGTGTTAATCTTTTTATCGAGTAGCCTATTAAATATACTTTTTTTACATAGTTTTTCATACACAGTCTTATGAAACTTACACTGTTTGAAAATATTGATTAGAATATTGGTATAAAACAGATATGTTTCTAATCCTGCGTATCTGAATTTTTGTGTAGGCTAGTCCACTATAGTGTATAGGAATTTACTTTAATTCTACTTTACTCTTTCCCCACCATTGACTGAATTTTCCAGCTATCCGTGTTTTCACTGTTATACGGTAGGGGGCGCTATGACACATCTTCTAGTGCAGAATCTCCGGATCAAAATACAGGAGAAGAAGAAGCTGAAACAAGTGATAGAAGATTGCTCACTCAAAAATGTAAAATAATGTGATCATCAAACATTAAACAGCGTGTAAATCAAAACTGCTTAATACCAAATGAAATGAAGCGTAACCCAAGAAGAGAAAACGACTGTGAAGCTTGGGGGTGTTGGACTCGATCTACTCCATCATCTGTGTTTTGATCATCGTTCTGAATCTGATCAAGACGTAACTTTAGTCTTTGTGTTTAAAATTCATTTTAAACTTTTCATTTTAACTTACCGACATTCAAGTGTTGATAAAAAGGATGCATGAATCTAATAAAATGTTTTTAGAATTAAAGTACAGTTAAAGGTATTTTTCAAGTATAAAAAAATAATATCTACATTTGAACATAGTAGTATACTGCAAGTGCAAAAAATGATATATAAATAGTAAACTATAAGTATAATGTTATGTTCACTTAAAGAAAACTTACAAGTTTACTACTTGTATTAAAATAGTAAACTACTTATATACTTATAAGTTTACTTGTAGTACAAATGCATTACAAATGAGAAACCTAGTTGTGTACTTTACTACTCTTACACTTAGTACACTTAGACGTATACTTTTATATACTAAAAGTGGGCCAATTTAGTCCCAAGCAGTATTGAAATAGTACACTTACAAGTTTACTGCAAGTACACATTGATATTAGTATACTTACTACATAAAGTATACTTAAAAATATACTTGTACATTATTATTTAAGTATACTTCTTTTTCGTAAGGGCAGAGAAGAGAAGATATATTGCAAGAGGCAGGGGAAGTTATTTTGATTCAAGATTATGAGGGCAAGTGAAAAGTAAAAAAAAAGTGTTCATGGAAAAATCATTTATAATAAATACTACAATATTCCATAAAAAAACTGTCCTTTTTGATTTCATTGTGACTTTAAATTTAAATTTCAAATTGTTAGTAAAGAATACCTTCTCTCTTCATTAAAAAAAAATACATTTAGATGACTCAATGTTTTCAGACTTGTTTTTTGTTTTAGACTAAATAGCAGATAAATATTACATTTACTTTAATTGATTTAATGGATTTAATTAAAATAAACATGAATCTGTGACAGAGGAAATCTGCTTTTAATTTGCTTGACTTTAAATCAAAATGGAATCATCTGCATCTCTGCACCACTTTTCTCACCGTGCAGTTTGATTAGCTTTTTAATTACAGAGTCAAAAAAATAGAAAAAAAGTTGGCCTCATTTCTCAGCATAATAAAAGATTAGATACTGGGTGCTCTGGAAATCCAGCTCCCTCTAAAGTGTACACTGCTGTTGTGTTTGCTTTCAACATGAGGGGAGAGGGGTGACAGGAACAATCACCATAGCAATTTCCCACAGGAACTACTTGATCCTTTTAAGTCATGTACAATACAATGGTGACTTGAAGTCAGGGAAGGAGAGGCTTTTAGTCTCGGAGGAGTGAGGGGAGTCGAGCTAAGATGATAGAGGTTGCTTAGAAGTGAGCAGGTCTGTTGTTGCACTTTAGTGGTTACTACACTTCACCGCGAGACACATTATGTGACCCGGCAGTTGCTGTGTTTCTGAATCAGCTGTATTTTAATCTGTAATTTGAATTCAATTTAATCAACATCAAATTACCATTACATTACAATTTATTAGTGAATATCCTGTTTCATTAGAAAATAAATGTAATTTCATTTAAAGTCGACGTGAAACGGAAGTTACGATAATCTTTTCTTCCCTATTGTGATGTAGCCTACTGTAGGCTATAGTGAAACCGCTTCTCAAACAAGAAAAAATGTAGGGCGGGACTTGATTTTGTTCATCAGGAATTGATTGGATCATTGGTTTGCTATTGCTGTGATGTCATGTGAGTCATGTCATGTGTCATGAAAAGATGTCGCTACAAGAGTAAGTTATTTTGATTAGAACACAAATTACACAAATTATAATGATGTGCATAAATCATTTATAACAGATACTGCAATATTCTTATTCTCAAAATAAGAATGGGCAATTTTGATTTCATAGTAGGCCTACTTTAAATTAAAATGGGTTGGGGATACAGTTCCATGCTTTCTTACAAATACATTTCAAACTGTTAATACCCTCTTCCTTCTTTAGCTCAGGCAACGCTGGAATAAAAAAAAAAAAGAGAGAATAATTTCAAACATGTTATTTCTGAATAGCAGCCAATAGCTATGGAAGCTTGTTTCCGCCACTGAATAATAAATAAATAATAATAATTGCGACTTTTTATCTCACAATTCTGACTTTTTTTTCTCACAATTGCGAGATATGAAGTCAGAATTGTGAGAAATAAAGTCGCAATTCTGAGAAATAAAGTCGCAATTGCGAGATATAAAGTCGCAATTCTGAGACATAAAGTCGTAATTGCGAGATATAAAGTCGCAATTCTGAGAAATAAAGTCGCAATTGGGAGATATAAAGTCAGAATTGCATGATATAAAGTCGCAATTGTGTGTTATAAAGTCAGAATTGTGAGATAAGTCGCAATTGCGAGATATAAAGTCGCAATTCTGAGAAATAAAGTCGCAATTGCGAGATATAAGTCGCAATTCTAAGATATAAAGTCGTAATTGCGAGATATAAAGTCGCAATTCTGAGAAATAAAGTCGCAATTGGGAGATATAAAGTCAGAATTGCATGATATAAAGTCGCAATTGCGTGTTATAAAGTCAGAATTGTGAGATATTAACTATTCTGAGGTAAAAAAACAAACAAAAAACATGTCCTTTTTTTTTCCTTAGAATTGGACTTTATAACACAATTGTGTGAGTTTATATCTCACAATTCTGAGAAAAGATGTCAGAATTGCGAGATAAACTCACGATTATGTGGTATAAAGTCAGAATTGCGAGAAAAAAAGTCAGAATTCTGACTTTATAAGACGCAATTGCGACTTTATTTCACGCAATTCTGACTTTATATCTCGCAATTCTGACTTTATAACACGCAATTGCGACTTTATTTCACGCAATTCTGACTTTATATCTCGCAATTCTGAGAAATAAAGTCAGAATTGCGAGATGTAAACTCGCAATATTGAGATAAAAGTCGCAATTATCTTTTAAAATGTTTTATTCTGTGGCGGAAACAATCTTCCATAGCAGCACTCTGCTAGCAGGAATGTCTAAAAAGGAACAGTTGCTTATGTGTGAGGGTCACCAGAATTAACATTTGATGCGCTATCTAAGTGCGCATTGTTTCCTCCGCTAATTGAAAGATTGAAGAAATTAGATGAATGCATCTCCCAGTTTACATCCATCACAAGAAGATGCGAGCTCCATGGCAACTAATCAAACACATCAATTCTTAGCTTAGTCACTGGCTTGCAGCCAAAACCAGTCCCTGTTCTTGAAGATAATGACTCCTTGATGCCAGCAAACATCCATTCACCGGTTTAATTAACCTTCAATATATTACATGCATCCATGTTTCTGGCTTATTCTGGAGGCTGATCCAATCAAAAGTGTTCAGTCTTTCTTTCTGGCACTAGTTTATTTGAATGTGCCAAGTCTGCTCTCATGTGGTCTTTAAAGGAACTGATGGCTGATTGGTACAAGACGCCATAACCTAATGTTCTACCTACGATTTATGATAGTGTCATAGTGATGATGAAGTATATTATAATAAGTAGACTCTGTATCTGGATAGAACACATGCATACATCCTAAGGGACTTAGATATTTTGATAGGCTGTCAAGCAAGTTCGGTGTAATTTTATTTTTTTATTTTGTTATTTTTTATTTGTTATTTTTTTGTCTTGGATTTGATTTGGTGTTGAGCCTTCCATGTCAGTTTCTTATTGGAAATATAGTATTCATGCCATTTTGCATTCAATAAATATATATTTTTTAAAACTCAGAGAGGAACCTGTGTTTAGAGTAATCTTTTCCGGACGGCGAGTTTAGTGCGGCTGCACAAGTCGACAGTCAAGGGTTACAGTGATGCAGTGAAATGTGAGTGAGTTTTATAAAATATACTTGTGTTATGATGGTGTTAATATATCTTATGAGGCTGATGCGACACTCGACTGTTTCCGTGATTTCGGTCCCTGAAATAATCTCTAAATCGCACCTCGATTGTTATCTCTTTTATCTTTTTATCTCAATGGCTTACTCATGCATTGGAATTAAAATATTTAATTTGAAAGATAACAGTATTATTTTCTGACGTCGTTATGTAATTAATTGAATATGTTATTAGTATGAATACTCTAGTAATATTAATACTGTTCTAGTCTAAATATCTTTCACACAATTAGATATGAAGTCTACAATTTGTTACATAGTCAATCCAACTCTTATTGATCCTTAAGTATATAATAAGAAACAAGACAGAGGTTTAATGACATGTACCAGATACACTGATTCATTATTTATACCTGTGCTGTATTCTAGATCAACACACCCAGTTTGTTCTTCTTGCCCAATGGGCTGACAGTGAGGCCGGGCCAAGATGTTGAGTGACATTCCTCGGGACGCCCTTCTTCGCCCACTCACGCGGAATGAGGTGGTGGGGATGTTGGTGAGACTGACCATTTTTGGAGCTGCAACATATTACAGCATCAAATGGGTGGTGGACGCTTTTGACCCAACACAAAAACAAAAATCCCAAGCCAAGAAGAGGGTAAAGTTTTTACCCTTTAAATGACCACCTGCTACTGGTCGTGTGCTGCATTTGATTATAAGTGTTACAGTAAATGTTGTTCCAGTGAATATTAAACTTAATTTACAGATCATATTTCATGCAAGCCTGTAGCTCAAAGTGCCTAGGGATTTATTTCATCGTGGCTTATTATTGATTCATCCCAGTGACTTAAATCATTTAATTCTTTTCACCAAAAAAACTCTTAATAGTGATAATGGCTTGACCACTATTTCTTGTGAATTATTATGTTGTATTTTAAATGATTGTTTTTATTTATTGACTCCCGCACTCTCCCCAGGCAGAGCAGTTGATGAAGCAGATAGGCGTAGAAGGAGTCAGTCTGACGGAATATGAGATGAACATCGCCACTCATCTTGTTGATCCTCGCAGCATCAAAGTAAACACCAATACTGTTATAATCAATGGAAACCTATCATCAAATCGTAATAGTAATTTTGAAGAAAGGACATGCTCTTAAAAACATGATTTATTTATATTATTGATTGTCATTTTGCACTGTTCATATTCAGTATTATTATTCAAGCTGATTTAGAATATATGTCAGTTGTGTTGACAGATTGGAAATGTTTTCCCTGTTTACACTCATGAAGGTGCAAACCTGTAATCATTGTTACCATAGGACAGGAGTTCTCAACTCTGGCCCTCGAGATCCACTTTACTGCAGAGTTTAGCTCAAACCTTGATCAAACTCACCTGAACAAGCCAAACAAGGTCTTCAGGATCTGCTTCTCAAATGGAAAGCTGCATCCCAGTGAGGCTGTGTCCTCCCTAGACCAGTCCTTCAGGAGTTTCTTGGCTAGACTCCTCAGCATTAAACACTAGAATGAGATGGTCTATTAAATCTTTATGGCTACATCACGCATGTTCCTGCCCCCATGGTCACTGGCCACGGCACAAAAAAAAAAACTTAATTGTGGAAAATTACTACTTTTTATTCACAAATAAACATTGAATAGTGAACATAAACTGAAGCTCAATCAAACTTGCTTGACGAGCGAGAACAAACCTCTTGTGGAAACTCAAACGTGCCGCATAACACACGAGAATGAACCTCGTTGGTTCTTGCACATCAAGCGAACGTGCTTGAGCTTCCTTTTTCCACAACTGATATGTTTTATGATCCCTTTATGAACATTCTGATACGACAAAGTGGTGGTTGCGTAGACTGTCAATGGAGGGACAGAAATCTCTCGGATTTCATTAAAATATCTTCATTTAGGTTTCGAAAATGAACAAAAGTCTTACAGGTTTGGAACAACATGAAGGTAAGGAACATGAGCACCCCTAGAAAGTTACAGACAGGTGAGTTTGATCAAGGTTGGAGCTACAGTAAACTCTGCAGGAAAGTGGACCTCATGGGCCAGAGTTGAGAACCCCTGCCATAGACCTTAGTCAGGGTAGCACCATATTTAATTTTTGACAGAAATGTTCAATGCATTGTACTGTTGTTCAGCTGACAAAACATCTTTCTGGATAAAAACTCCATAAAACAATAATACATGTTTAAAATAAAACCTTTCTACAGTGTGTGCCAATGTAAAGACTGTAAGTCTTTTCCCTCACAGCCATGTTTTCATCAGCGTTAAATTCAGTATGCCGTCTAACCTGACTATGGTCTATTGGCCTGACGGGCCCCCTCCAAGTCAGTATCAGCCTATATGACTGAATATCTTCTTCCTTTCCTTGAAAGGTGACATGGAGAGATGTTGCTGGGCTAGATGAGGTCATCTCAGAGCTGCAAGACACTGTCATTTTGCCTTTTCAGAAACGTCATCTCTTCTGTGGTTCCAAACTCTTGCAACCTCCCAAAGGTGAGTCATGGAAAAAGCGAATGGGCCCTGAACTTGTCAGTGCATTTTAAGTTTGTGTTTTCCATCCTATTTTAGGATATGCGAAATATCAAAGTGAAGTATGTCATTCATAATTGTTTTATATTGACGATTCCCAGGTGTACTATTGTATGGGCCACCGGGATGTGGAAAGACTTTAATTGCCAAAGCAACAGCGAAAGCATCTGGATGCCGCTTCATTAATCTTCAGGCCTCCACTTTGACTGACAAGTGGTACGGCGAATCGCAAAAGCTGACTGCTGCTGTATTCTCAATGGCGGTCAAGATTCAGCCCTGCATCATTTTCATTGATGAAATAGGTAACCACTGAATATGCTCTAAAAATGTACAGATATTTAGAGATTCTAGAAAGGTAGGAAAAATATTACAATGCCAGCTTGTTTAACGTGCCAAATAAATTCTAGCACTACTAGAGTGATAAGCTTGTCTGTAATCACTATGGATATGCAGGTGTTTATTATTCATGGGTTTTATGGAAAACGTGGTAAATGTACATTTGCATAATGACTGCAATGTTTTCGACTGTATTTTCAATGCTGATGACATTTGAATAATACTGTACTGTGACCCATCATCTGTGAAACTGAAGAATCTGGACGCTGCACACAGAGTCTCTCAGGCGTTTTATCATAGTGTACTTGCTGAACAGTCAGTAAAGGTTAATTATGTTAAATAGTTTCTCTTCTTTTAAAGCCGGTTACAGATGCTGAAAAAGCAAAATTGTTGAAAAACTATGACTGCAAAAAAGTAGTTGCTTTAATTTTGTGTTTAAAATGTAAAAAAAAAAAAAAAAACATAACTGTAAATTATAAATATTTTTAAATACTATATAAATTAAATATTTTATATACACTACCGTTTAATAGTTTTGGGGTCAGTAAGATTTTTATTTTTATTTTTAAGAAATAATGTTTTAAAATTGAATATAATGTAACAAGTTTTCTATTTTAAATAAATGTTGTTGTTTTGAAAGTGCTTTTAAATTTTCTATTCATACATCCTAAAAAAAAATGTACAATGGTTTTCACCAAAATATTTAAGCAACACAATTGTATTGAACATGTTTAATAACAAGAAATGTTTCTTGAGCACCAAATCATAATATTAGAATGATTTCTGAAGGATCATGTGACACTGAAGACTGGAGTAATGGCAATGAAAATTCAGCTTTGCCATCAAAGGAATATATTGCATTTTATTTCACAATATTACTTTTTTTTATTTTACTGTATTTTTGATAAAATAAATGCAGACTTGTTGAGCATTAAAGGTCTTCTTTCAAAAACACAAAAAAAATCTGACTGACCTCAAACTTTTTAACGATTCTACATATGTAGTTCTACATTTAATTTTCCTCATGCTAAATATAATTTCATTTTATTTTGATTTTGTGTTGATTTTATAGTGTGCATTATGAAATGTATATCTACATAAAATCTATCTCTTGTCTCAGATTCATTCCTGAGGAATCGTTCCAGTATGGACCATGAGGCCACCGCTATGATGAAGGCCCAGTTCATGAGTCTGTGGGATGGACTAGACACAGCACAAAACAGTCAGGTAACACACGTCACGTCACCGACATGTAGGTTTCATAGGTCATGGGATTGCTTTAAAAGTGTTAGGAATAACACTTTCTATCATATAAAATGTGACAGAAAGTAAAAGTGTATGTCAATGTCCAGGTAATGGTGATGGGGGCTACTAACAGACCACAGGATGTGGATGCGGCAATACTGCGCAGAATGCCTACTGCCTTCCATGTAGGCCTGCCTGTGAGTATGATCAACACACACACCTTTATATTCTGTTTTTGTTAATTGCCCATCTTAATCAGGACAAAACTGAATTGTTTTTGGTCCATTTTCAGAATGCAGCTCAAAGAGAAGAAATCCTTAGACTTATTCTGTCTGGTGAAAACGTAAGACATGAATCTCTTCTCTTCTGCACAAAAATTCTATAATAAATATATTGCTTATTTTAAAGGTGAAGTGGCATATATTTACGTATATTTACACTACCATTCAAATGTTTGTGGTCAGTAAAAAAATGTTTTAAATGTTTTTGAAAGAAATCTTGGTTACACTTTACAATAAGATTTTATTTGTTAACATTAGTTAACTTAACTACAAATTATTGGTCAGGAAATTAGCAAAGTTTAAGCAAATGCACTACTTAAAAAGCCATTGCTATCTCAAAAAAAACATCAAAGACTGAATAAAGTTATGGGAATATGGGAAGTTGTGTGTGTGGAGTGATGAATCATAATGAAACACGAGTTGCATGGTTATGCTCCAAAGCGGTGTCTTCAAAAGAAAGCATCTGAGAAATATATTAATAAAGGCATCTCTATCCCAGTGAAGAATGGAGGAAAAGTGTCATTGTGTGGGAAGCCTTTTTAGCTGCTGGTATTGATAAGCTACTTCACTGTGAAAAGACATTTAATGCTTTGGAGTTCAGGAGAATATTGCTAGCTTTCTTCCCATGAAAAGTTGTTATCTAAAGAGGAATGATCAGATGTTATTTTTCAACAAGACAATGCTCCTGCCAAAATTGACAAAAATACAACCAAGAAGTGGCTTGAGAACAAGTCCATCAGGCTCATGTTTTGGCCTGGTCAGAGCAAAGATTAGAACCCTATAGTGAATATTTGGTCTCACATTAAACTCAAACTGTTAGACATTTTTCAACTACTCTTAAACTGCTTGAAGCCATTAACATTGAGTAGAACAACACTGACTGAAAAAATGTCTGCACGTTTACCCACACGGCTTAAGCATTTAAAGAAAACAAAGGGCTAGGGCTAGGCTATTATTTGTTAAATTACTTAATCTACAGTATTTGTGCAATTCTTGCTAATTTCCTGACCAGTGATTTGTGATTAAAATGGTTAAGACCATTAAAAGACCACTAAATATTTAGCCATTTTAGGATTGGCCCCTTTTTTATTATTTCAATACTAATAAAAATGTTTTAGATCAAAAGTTGTTAACATTAGTTAATGAACTGTGAACTAACATGAACATTAATAAAGGTTAATAAATGTTATAAAAATATATTGCTCATTGCTAGTTCGTGTTAGTTTAGGCATTAACTAATGTTAACAAATGAGATCTTATTGTAATGTTACAGAAGTATTTAATGCCCACCAAGGCTGCATTTATTTCATCAAAATGTCCTTCAGAAATCATTCTAATATGATTTTGGTGCTCAAGAAGCATCTCTTATTATTATCAACGGGCTTAATATTTTTGTGGAAACTGACATTTTTTTTAGGATTCTTTGATCAATATCAATTATAAATGTCTTTACTGACAATTTCGATCAATTTAGTGCACCCTTGCTTAATAAAAAAACTGACCGCAAAACTTTTGGATGGTTCTGTGTGTATATATAAATAATTGTATTTGAATCTTTATTTTTCATCAGTTAAGTAACGCGATTAACCTGAAGGAAATAGCGGGGCAAACCGAGGGCTACTCCGGCAGTGATCTGAAAGAGCTGTGCAGGGACGCCGCCATGTACCGCGTCAGAGACTATGTCCGCAAACAGCAGATGAAACAGATCGCACAACAGTTCCAGCTGGATGAAGAGGAAGAGTATGTCTAAGATGCTTGTATAATACACACACAATGTTAGCATTTTATTTGTGTGCACGAAATGCAGCTCTCACATCACGTCCAAACCAAAGAGGTCTATAATATCTGGAGAAATCTATCCCATTAATCTCAAGTAGCTGGTTCATCTTCCTGTTTTGTCAGAAGAGAAACAAACCAAGGTATTTTGTGAGTTTTGAGATGCTGTGTAAATGTGTTAAATATAATGTAATTTAAAGTTGGCATGAAACAGATGTTGCGATTGTCCCTATTATTTTATATATCCGAGTGAAACAGCTTCTCGAACAAGAACAAATGTAGGGCGGGACTTGATTTTGACATTGATTGGATCGTTAGATGGTTGTGGTTTGCTATTGGTGGATCTCATGTGAGTGACAGGTTGTCCCGTCCTCACGCCAGTAAACATTTCATCAGAGAAGAGAAGAGATGAAGCTGCAAGAGGGAGGGAAAGTTATTTTGATTAAAGATTACGAGGGCATGAGAATAAATAAAAAAATTATGTGCATGGATAAATCATTTATAATAAATACTATAAGATTCCATTAAAGATAAAAACAAGAATTGTTCATTGTACTGTAAATACTGAAAATTAGTTGACATGAAAATAATGTCATAATAGTTGCTCAGCTGGTTCATCTTCATGTTTTGTTAGAAGAGAAACAATTCAAGATATTCTTCAGAGTTTTGAAGTGTTATTTATATATGTAGGAGTGAATGTAAATGTAAACTCACTAAAATCACTGATTTTGTCCCCGGTGTCCTCTGGTGTGTCCTCAGGCATTTGGACGGCACGCAGCTGAGGCCCGTGACTCAACTGGACCTGATGTTTGGCCTAGATAAGATGAAAGAGTCCAAACAGGCCACAGTTACAGCTGACCCAACAAATCTGAGAGAGGTGCCTCTGGACTGAACACCTCTCGTTTTACACCTTCATACACATTATTACTAAATTACTAAATTACAAAAATTACTGCTTTGCACTATAATGAATTTACAGTCACACACTCAATACAACAACCATGTTTATGTGTTTTAACAATAATAATAATAGTATACACGCATACATATTTCAGATATGATTATCTTTTGGGGGCATATTGTGTAGAAGCAGATATTGAACCACTTTTTGGATATGAGAGTGAGAAATAAAAAAACAATCTTCGCTATGTCTATAAATGTTTTAGTAATCAGGACCAGATTTCCTGAAACACCAAGTGTAGTCTAACTATCTTATTGGGATGCATGAGTGTTACTCTAAAGTTATGCTGAATGATGCATGTGTGATCTTCGTTAACACTAATTTAGCCACGATAAGATGACTGTGTTCATTTGTGCAAGGGGCATGTCTGAGTCGTATTTTAACCCAAAATCAAAAGAAAATAAATTTGCATAAGGAAAATTAGTTTCTTTTCACCGTGACATTGTTTTCATGTCAATTCATTCTCAATTTATACAGTAGTGTGATATATTGATATGTATTATTTGCATTTTATATTATTTTAAATATTTAACTTATACTTTACGATTTTATAGTATTAAAAATCAAATTATATTTATTACATTTGAATGAAAATAATTTTTATTGTACTATAATACTGTATACTGTGTTTTATTACTGTGTATGTTTATATTATGAGAATCATTTCCATTTTTTATCTTTTGGTTTTGGGTTGAAATATTTTTTTGTGAGATCCAAGTGACCAGATATTTATCATTTGTTTGTCTTAGTGTACAAAAGTTTTTAGTTGTAGAAATAAAAATAACAAAAAGAAAAAGAAAAAAATGTGCCACATCTCACACATAAAGAAATGGCTCTTGGGTATAGACGGCTTTGTATCCACATGAAGCAAGGTTGTATACTTGATAAAAGGGACAAATCACAGGGACAAATGGTGCTACATGTATCTACTTAGAATTAATACATTTTTCACATTGGTTATTGAAAGATGTTAAACATCTGTCATATATTGATGTTCAGATTAGTCAGAGTGTGTTTAGAAAGGTTTCGCTTGGAAAATAACACTCGATGTGTCAAACCAGCATCATGATACTCATTTATCAGAAAATAATATGGGCACAAAGGTCACTACCAGTTTTGTCCATCCTCACTTAAGTTTCTGGCCTTTCACTAGCTTTAAATGCAAAATTTTTGCTCTTGCCTAACCGTTCCAAAGATTTAAGCAATTGTTTCCCCATTGGCTAAATATGTTATAAGGCAGCCATATGTCTCTATGTTTTACTTTGATAATGGGTGTTGAAAAAAACAAACATGTCTGGCAGCTCAATTAACTGTCTGTCAAACATTGCTTATTGAAATGGCAAATACATTTATTTAGATTTTTGCTTTTATCGTGCCATGTGCATTTCCAATGATTTGACAATATGACATATTTAACATGCAAATGGAGCAAATGTGCTTGTTTGGCAAACTACTGTATGCCCACAGTAATTCCATGTTTGAGGAGAGATTTGGCTTCCTTTAGGCACCAGATGACACCTTTAATGCTGTTGTTCTGCTTTGGTAATCAGGTACCTGGTTGTGTTATAAAGAGGGGGGAAATGAACTCAGATCTTCTTCTTGCTTTTTGTTGCTACAATCACCTTCCGTTTTCGCATAAAATATTGGTCTTAATGTTGGGATAATTTAGCTGAAAATACCCTTTCCCTGTCAAATTCTATAACTTTTCCATGCTTATTTTGCAATCATTCACTCATATTGTCTGGGTAAATTTAAGATAAAATGTTCTCACCAATAAATCTCCACAGTGTGACTGTTGCATTAAGTGTTTTCTCAACTTATAATAAACCCATCTGGAATGTATTAAATGATTGTCAGAAGAATCATGTACTTGCAATTCTTGATGTTGACGACATTCTTTGGCCTTTTCACCATCTCCTCACATGTTCTGTTCTTGCAATATGATAAAAAGAGGCAGACGTAAGAAAAGCTGTTGACATTCAGCTCTTTGCTGTACTTGGTGCCTCGTTTGCATCAAAACTGCATAACCTTTCTTACAGTCATGAGTCAATTTTCTTTGAATCATAAAGCTCTCTCGTCACCTCTTTCTCTCCATTCCTCAGTAAACAGCCAAAAATAGAAACTGAAAGAAAATAGAACTGATGTCAATGAGTTAACACTGATCTGTTGCTTGGCAGTTTTCCTCTGTAAAAATGATACTTAACTATGTATAATTGATAGTTATATAAGCTTTTAATGCTTGTATATTATAAAATGTTGTTTTTAACATGGATCCACTCAGAAAGAGAGAGGTTTTTTTCACAGTCCGCAGTAGGAGTCCACAAGAGGGCAGTATTTGCATTGCAATATTTCTGAGACTTCTAAAAGTTCTTCTTCAAATAGAAAACCCAAATCTCAGGAAAAGTTCAGAGAATTATGCTGATGGTTTTTTTGTTGTTGTTGTTGTTGTTGTTGTTGTTGTTTTTCATGCAATTGCAATGAATGGGAACTGACACCTATATTCTAAAAGTTCAAGTTCAAGATCTTTATTGTCATATGTACTTGGTACAATGAAATTCTTATTTTTGTAAGGAAACAATGTGACGTGTGCTAAATTGCAAGTCTTGTAAAGTCATAGTTTTATGTCTTGCATGGACCCAATTGAAGTCATTATTTACTGAAAATCTTGAAATCTGCCCTAGCTCTCTTTGACATATGTGTGACAAGTAAAAATGTCCAGTTATAAACATATCATTTTGAGTCTTTTTTTAATATGAATTAATTCAACATTTTGAAATGTTCACGAATCAGATGAATATGCTACAGTTTTTTTATTTCCTCCTTCCAGTTTGAAAGTCCACATAATTGTACAGAAATGAGTGGCCAGTATAATTATTCAAAATGTCTGCTTTTATGTTTCCATAGAAAAAAAGAAGAAGAAAGACTTATGGTTTTGGAACGACATGAGAGTGAGCAAATGATCACAGATTTGTCATTTTTGTGTGAACTAATCCTTTAAATCCTGACTTAAGGCAGTAAACCAGATCCACTGCTGGAAAACGCTTCCTTTAAAATCTAGATCTCCTGACTGTGTAATTCTCAACTCTGAAGCATGTGAATGTACGAGAAAATATTTTTTTTTTTTTTTTTGAAAGAAGTCTCTTGTGCTCATAAAGGTTGCATATATTTCATCAAAAATACAGTAACATTGTTAAATATTATTACAATTTAAAATAACTGTTTTCTATTTTAAAATATTTTAAGATATAATTTATTCCAGTGATGGCAAAGCTGAATTTTCAGCAGCAATTTCTCCAGTCTTTAGCATCACATTATCCTTCACAAATCAATAAACATTTATTACAGTTTTTCTCGATTGCTTAAACACTATAACCAGGCTTTTGAACTAAAATTTCAAAACCATAACGCCATTTATCAAAAAGCACACCCATTTCACTAAACTATAAACACTATTCCCTGTTTTGACACATGAGTCAGATTTGTTGAACTGTCACTGCAAAACTCTACACACAAATCCCTTCATTTCTCATTGCCTAGACCATGTTGTCATTTAGAAAGCACTAGCATTCAATATTGTTCACTCAAGTCAGCACAGCTTCAGCTCAGTTAGCACACAATTACCCAGGTGGAAACACTAAGAGTCAAAATTTAACACACATCAATCAGATCCTTCAATAGATATATAAAAGGGCCCAAATCAGTTTATTGCGTTTTGGAACAATGGATCCAGAAAGACATGAAGGAAGAGGGATAAGAATGAGGAGGAGGAAGGGCAAGGGCAAGAAGACAAGCAGTCTCAGATGAAATTCAAGCCACTAGTTGCCCATGTCTTTATCAGTGGTATGACTATGAGGGAGGCTGGGCTACGAGTAAGGCCAAATTTGAGTCGCTTTACCGTCGCCTCGAGAACCTTCAGGAGGTGTGGTGGCAAACAAAATTCTATCACTGAATAAGAGACAAACATTTCCAATAGTCTTTGATGAGGTTTATTTTCTTGCAAGAAAAGGCCAGCAGTCGTACAGTCACACAGAGCGGCTGCAGAGTGTGACAATGAAGGGAGGGCATCCTTTCTCCTTTATAGTCTTGACTCCCAGAATGTTATCTTTCTAGGCCAATGATGGTATTTCAACCATATGTGGAACATTCTTAGACGTGTTCATTATTGTCTCCTTGAGTGGAGACCCTCCTGTCACGACCAACACTCTTTACCATTCCAATACAATTCGAATTCCATATTAGAATATGGTTTGTGTGTGCTCTTTTACTGTCATATGTTGGTCACACACATCTTACTGTAAGTAAATATAAAAAAAAAAATTAGAGGAGAGAGTAAAAAAAAAAGAGTAAAAAAAAAAAAGAAAAAAAAAAGAGTAAAACAGGAAAAAAAAATATTTGTGTGTGTGTGTGTTTTCTGTGTATGAATAAAAATGTGCCAATGTATCCACTGGTTGTGTCTTTTGTGTTCATCATGTGAAAAGGTTTGTGAGGGGAGAACCACAAGCAACATAACTTACCAGTTTTGGAAATGTTGTTTTGAATTTATTGCACCAGTGTCTTAGACTATGTTGTAGTGTGTGTGATTTTGAGGACTTGTGTGTCCTGTCTGAGGGCAAAGTTTGGTTTTTCAGCAAGAGTGAATGGTTTTGAGTGTAGAGCTTCATTTTGACCTGAAAATAGGATGTTTGGGGAATTGGGTGAGACGTTATGGATTTGTGTTTACAGTTTTGAGAATACGAGGCATAGTTTCAAGAAATGTGTTTAAGCAATCAAGAAAAACTGTAATATTATCAATGTTGACTATATATATTAGAACTGACTTTATTTTCTTCCGCCTGTAAACTGTTAGTGCCTCAAGGACTGTCCCACAGGTCCTGAAGAAGAAATATATAATATAATTTATATATTAAACATAGAATTAAATACACTTCCGGTGACGTCATCAAACATGGCAGCTTGAAAGATTATCGCTCCGACAAAGTGATAGAATTTAGCCCCAAAACACAAGAAACAAACTCGAATTACCATTATCGTCGACATGGAAGAGGGGGCTCAAGTACATACTAGGCGAAAACAAAAGAAGCAACTGCAATAGAAATTAGAGAGAGAAGCACAGGGGCAAAACGCCGAGTCGCCATTAAATGTCTGCCCGGATGATACTGTACTGGAGCGGGAAAGGCATCGGCGAACACGAAGAGACCGGCAGCCTGGCTATGATTCTCCATGAGTTGCGTGATTTTAGGAGAGACAATTCTGATCAGCTAAAAGACATTAAAGAGGACATCCAAAAAACCAATGACAGATTAGAAGAAGCCAAGGAACGAACCGTGGGCTTGGAGAGATCGCAAAACACCGAAAGCATAATGGCGGAGGTTCTGAAACTTCAGACGCAGTTAGAAGAGAGGATAACAGACCAAAAAGGCCGTTCGCGATGGAACAACATCAGGATTTACGGGGTCATGGAGGGGGCGGAGGGCAATTCGCCATCGATGATTGCTTTTGTCGAGGATATGCTGAAGGAGAAACTTGAATTGGAAACATCACTATCCCTTCAGATTGAGAGAGCACATCAGGCGCTCGCTCCACGGCCGCCAGAAAACGCCCCGCCGAGATCAATCATGGTGAACTTTCTCAGTTATAGAAAGGAGGAAATTTTGAGAACTGTGTGGAGGAAGAAGGGTTTTGTCTGGCTGGACAGAAGAGTGAACATTGATCACGATTATGCCCCTGACGTACTTAGAAAGCGCAAGGAATATACTGAAGCAAAGAAGCTACTGGAAGAAGAAGATCAAGTTCAAAACCCTCTTCCCGGCCAAGCTACGGGTGTTTTATCCAGATGCGATCCGGGTATACAACACTGTGGAAGAAGCGATGAAGGATTTAGCTGACAGGGGACTTCCCTTCACTGTCAATCAGCCCCCTGAGGACACTGATGGAGCGAATTCAACGTCTCACCTGGCGCACGGCTGGTCAGAAAGCAGAACGAGGTCGCACCACAAGCCAAGCTACAAGGAAAAGCTCCAGTCTTTTAGGGCCCTTTCACACCTACCTTGTTTGGTCTGGATTCTCTGACTTTTCAGTTTGATCCGAATCATATTTACAGGTGTGAAACCTCCCCTGGACCACGGTCTGGACCAAACAGAAGAAATTTACTCAGACGGAAAGAGGTAGTGTCTTTGAAAGCATTTTCTGTATGGTTCAGACTTTCAGACCATTTACGGGAAGTTCCGGTGGTTCTCGTAGGACTGCTTGCAGTCTTCTCCTCCTTTCCGTGAAGAGTATTCACTTCCGGTGTTTGAATTCAATAAATGTTTGTTCTTTACTGTTATTGTGAAGCGTCCTTGAGCTTGGGAAAGGCGCTATATAAATTAAACTTATTATTATTATTTCCTGCCGGCGACGATAAAATGTTCGCACAACGAGGACGTTCATTTGGCGAATTTGAACTAGCCGAGTATAGTTGGTGCTGCAGGTATGCCGTAATAATAACAGTATAGTGGCAATGATATGCGTCTGTTCATTCATTCTTGTCAAAGTTACCCGCCGAATTGACAACACGCTGATGTCAGACGCACGTCCGTTTACAAACCAATCAATGTCAAGATGCAGCCCACATAGATGATGACAACAGGATGCAAGTATGTCATGTAAAGTTCTTTAGTGCGCTTGCATAATTGCAATATAAAACCAAACCAAAACTTACCAAATGTATCAAAACATGAACTTTGGTTTGGATCTTGGTGAGGACTTTCAGGTGTGAAAACGCCCTTAGATGGTACCCCGATCATTGATTCTATTAAGTTGAATTTGTTTTTGGTTTTTTTGGACATCAGCGCGAAATTATGGAAATCGGTTCAGCCATTTTAATAGTTTTGTGACGCTAGTGTTTTCACCTATACGAGGTGTGTAATAATGAATGTCGGAGGACTGCTGTTGAACTGACACATGAGTGCAAGCTGTATTGCCAAAGTGATCAGTCTCTAGCCCCCATGGTTTCATCTCGGAATGGTATAAATCCCTTAGAGAACCATTGTCCCCTATGTTACTTGTCACCTTCAAATGGATATTAAAAGGTGGAGTGGTCCCTCCCTCATGGAGGGAAGCAATTATTTTGGTTATACCGAGGGAAGGTAAAGATAAAACTGAGTGTGGAAATTACAGACCTATCAGTAGGCGCGTTTCCATTACAGATTTGCGCAAAACTTTTTCTAAATGTCGACAAAAAACTATTGCAAAATGACAGCGTTTCTATTAACCGATGTTATGCGACTAAAACTTGTCTCGCGATAAGTCATTACAAAAATCATGGCAACGGACGTTGGTAGGTTTATGTATATCCCTGCCACTGCACTGGCCATTATTACTAATAGAAGGAGACGTATGTGTTTTATCCAATCATTAATGGCAAGGCAAGACCCTTGAGAGCGGCACATACAGCATGAGGTGTTTCTGGGTGTTTCTCCCTCATATCTGCTTCGAAGTCTTGATTGTGGCATTTCTTTGAGGTTTAGAATCCAGTATTCCTGTAATTCTTTTGTCTTTTATGAATTTAATAAAGAACTCTGTCTCGTATACTGTCCAAACATACCGCATCATCTACGTCAGGTGACCTGTAAATGTGCAAAAACTTTCCATTGCAGTTTTGCGAAATACTTCTTTTTCGAATTGCCTGAAAAACCACCTCATGAGTTTTTGCGAAATTGACGTGTTTCCATTGGCCGTATTTTCAATTCGCAATTTCAATTTGCGCAATTTTAAGGTTAATGGAAACGCGGCTAGTGTCTTAAATGTGGATTACAAACTATTTACATCCATTCTGGCTAGAAGATTAGACAAAATTATTCCAGAATTTATTCACCCAGATCAGACTGGGTTTGCCAGGGTGAGACAAACTCAAGATAATATTAGGCGCACTTTACATATTATTAGCCATATAACTAAACACAATGTTGAAGCTTTATTAGTAGGATTGGATGCTGAAAAGGCATTCGACTCAGTTTGGTGGAAGTATCTCTATATGGTTATGAAACGATTTGGGTTTGACAAATCTATTATTAATGTTATTCAAGCAGTATATGATAAACCCCGAAAATTAAGGTGAATATTGATCTTTCTAACCAGATTACTCTAGAACAGGGTTCACCAATCTCGGTCCTGGAGGGCCGCTGTCCTGCAGAGTTTAGCTCCAACCCCAATTAATCACACCTGAACCAGCTAATCAAGGTCTCATTAGGCATACTAGAAACTTTCAAACAGGTGTGTTGGAGCTGGTTGGAGCTAAACTCTGCAGGACAGCGGCCCTCCAGGACCGAGATTGATGAACCCTGCTCTAGAATGAGGGACATGTCAGGGCTGCCCAATTAGCCCTATTCTATTTGCCCTATTCATAGAGCCCCTTAACCAGTGGATTAGGCAAAATGACAAAATTATAGGTATAGAAATAGGGACAGGAGTGCACAAGGTAGCTGCCTTTGCAGATGACATTTTAGTTTACTTAAAACAGCCAACCCAGTCTTTTCCAGAATTGATGTCACTTCTTGAGACACATGGATCATTTTCAGGTTATAAGGTGAACATACAGAAAACCCAGGTTCTCACTTTTAATTATAGGCCACCTGGTTTCATTACCAGAAATTTTTGTCTCACCTGGGAATCAGTTTCAATGAAATATCCGGGAGTAATTTTATCAAAAGATATATCACAATTATTTCAAGCTAATTATGCTCCTCTAATTACAAAAATCAAAGCTGAGATATCAAGATGGAATCTTATCCCCTTTTTAAGCATGAGTTCAAGGGTTGAATCAGTCAAGATGAACATTCTACTGAGACTTTAATATTTATTTCAGTCTCTGCCAGTGAATACCAATGCAGCAGTTCGTAGAATGGGATCAATTATTTTCAAGATTTATCTGGAAAGGGAGGAAACCCAGAATTAGATTTAAAACACTTCAGCTTTTGAAGGGAAAGGGGGGAATGGCACTACCTTGTTTGCGAGATTATTATTATGCTGCCCAGATTAAACCTTTGGTGTGTTTATGTAATCCGGCATATCATAGATGGAAGGAAATAGAAAGTGTCATATCTCAGGATGTACCAGTTCAGGCAGCATTGGGAGATATTGGACTGATATATTATTAACTATAGATAATACTTGGTTAAATGTATCCTTAAAGGTCCCATATTGTCAAAAAAATTCCTGGCTTTTTATTGGATAGCAGAGGTCTAGGGGCTATATAAGTTTCAAAACAGTCAATCAACAGACAAATGCACACAGCCTGCATAAAATAGCTGTGCCTTTTCACGAGCCATTGTGACTTCCGTAAAAATGTGATGTCAGAACTACTCAGTCACCGCTTTCAGTCCCACCCCGAGCACTGCCCAACGTCCCTCACTCCTTTTGCCCAACCCCAGACAGCATCGTTTCTGAGCAACAACAACACGGAAACATGTCAAGAAAATGCTGTTCAGTCGATGGATGTAGAGACCTGAACTCCCACGGGACCCAACGCAACAGAGTGCGGCGCAGGACTAGATTT
This sequence comes from Abramis brama, assembly GCF_963993115.1. Lineage (NCBI taxonomy): Eukaryota > Metazoa > Chordata > Actinopteri > Cypriniformes > Leuciscidae > Abramis > Abramis brama. Next base: position 9,992,278 of record NC_139967.1, on the reverse strand, counting down.
GATGGCCGAATGCGGGCGTAACCTTAAGGTACCTTAAGGTACTCGTGTGTGTGCGGTTTGCGGGAGAATAAAACGATTCGCGGGACTCCCGCAAAATAGAAATATCAAAAAGTAAGGCATCTAAAAACAAATAAATTGTTATTCATATGTTGCACAAAAGCAACAAGAATAACTAAAACTAAATAAAAACGATTTACAGGCCAGAGCGAGTTTCTATTTATAACATGTTTGCAGCCTTGAGCAATGTAGCCAATCACAGACATATGTTGATTTCTTGAACGCAATGGCCAATGAGATGAATTTAAGATAGAATCCACTTACCACTCAAAACTGAGTTTTTGTTCAGTGCTGAATTCTGCATGCTGGCAAATCCTCTGATTATAACAAACAAAGTGTTGACATTATGAAAGATTTATTGTGCAGTCAGCTTCATTGATATAACAGAGCTTTGTGAGATCGTGATGAACTGAGATATCAGCTTTTTAGGAATTATTAAGGGAGCGCACTTTGCGCTATTTCTGTCATGCCAAACCATGCACGTAGTAGCCTATGCTTGCTTTTATGTTAAATTAACAGTGGTTTGTGAATGTTTATGCTTTAAAAACAAATAATTTATCACCATCATTACAGGTGTTTTATTTACCTTACTTGTGAGCATCACCAAGCCACAGCAGGCTACAGCATACATGACCCTAGTCACTTGTGGTTGGCCTGGCCGTGCGTCACTCAGAAAACAACAGGCCAATCAGAATAGAGAAATATTAAGTAGACAGGCCAAAATCGACCTGTTCTTGGAGCTGTAAAAATATATTGAGATGGTTTTTAGTACTTATACCACAAATATATATTCTTAAGGACATCAAAACCTAAAATAAAAGAAAGAAAGGTGTACAATATGGGACCTTTAAACATTTGGAAGAAAATAGTGAAATTATGTAATTTTAAAGATTCTATGGTATTTCTGCGCTGGTGTGCCTATGATACTGAGTTTGTTCCCAACAAAACAGATAACACGTTTAAAAGATGGACGACTAAAGGCTTAACTGCCTATTGGACATTTATGAATAAGGGGAAAGATTTCAGAGATTTCATATGCTTAAAGGAAATCATGGGCTACAGAACCAAGACTTTTATAGGTATCTACAATTGCGCCACTATTTAGAGCATGCTATAGGAGATGTATCAAGGAAAGGGGAAGACGGGTTATTAAAGTTTTTTTCTAGCCTATCAATTAGATGTCTGTAAACATATAATCTCAAAGTTGTATAGTGGGCTACAACAAACTAACCGGGTAGACACATTATACATAAAGGAGATATGGGAGCGGGAAGGTAACCTGAGTCTTTCAGTAGAGGAGTGGGAAAGCGTATGCGAATTGCAATGGAAAACTACACATTTTTTGTTCTGGAGAGAGTTTGCGTGGAAGGGTGTTTCTAAGTTTTTCTCCACACCTGTTCAGATCAAGCAACAGTAATATAGATCCAATTGTTGGCGAAGGTGTGGGGTAGACAAGGCAAACCACTTCCACATTTTCTGGAGCGGTCTTTCTATTAATCAATATTGGTATGAGATAGGCCTACATTATTGTTTAGAAATTATTCTTAAGATTCAAATTCCTTTCAGTTTTGAGGTGATGTACTTGGGTTAGATTCTCAGTGATTTTCCAAACAAATACCTTTTCAGAATCCTAACAATAGCAAGTAAGAAAGCAATTACAAGAAAGTGGCTGCAACCAACTTTAGATTTGGACCTTGGATTTATCTTTATCTTCGTCTTCTTCAGATTTCAGTGTTACAGAATACCGGACCTACAAAATGGACTATGCAGTTAAGTTTGCTGCTGTGGCCCAGAGGGGCCACAATTTCTTGGACTATACCACAGAGTTCTACCGTCTCGCTGTCACAGCTCCTTTTGATGACGAGTCCCTCAAATACATTTCTGGATTGGGGCCAACTACTACCATCCTGTAGACCTCCCAGACACTACAGGACTAAGATGGAGAGAGGCCATCATTAGGTGTCTGGAGAGTGTTTACCCCCAGTCCAGACTGCATCCAGAGTCTTGTCCTGCCGAGACCACCCTTCCAGAGTCTCGTCCTGCCCCGCCGAGACCACCCTTCCAGAGCTTCTTCGCGTCATGCCTGCCCAGCCAGAGACTGTTCACGTCATGCCAGCCATGCCTGTGTCTTCGGACAAGATGGCCGTCGCGCCTGAGTCAGCTCTGGAAGATGCAGCGCTGATTGTAGTGGCCACAGCTATTTTGTGTGTGTGGGCAGCACACACATCAGCCACACCGCCTGAGCCCTCGGCAATGATGGCTGCCGCCTCACCGCCTGAGCCCTCGGCAAATATGGCCGCCGCCTCTCTGCCTGAGTCCTCGACAAAGATGGCCGTCGCCTCACCGCCTGAGCCCTCGGCAAAGATGGCCACCGCCTCACTGCCTGAGCCCTCGACAAAGATGGCCGCCGCCTCACTGCCTGAGCCCTCGACAAAGATGGCCACCGCCTCACCGCCTGAGTCATCAGCAAAGATGGCCGCCGCCTCACTGCCTGAGCCCTCGGCCACGATGGTCGCAGACGCCACACCTGTTTATGCAGCAGTATAATCATAAAATAAGAGGCAGGCATGCGAGTGCAGCTCAGCAACTGTACTGACAACAGAACAGCCAGAGAACATTCCGTAACATCCCCCTTTACTAATATGAACTAAAGAATTCCCTTCTAAAATAATAATTAAATAAGAACAAAATACTATATATACTTTAGGCCACATAACATTTAAAGCGACTGCAATAAACTTCAAATTAGGCACTAATGACCTGCAGTATCGCTGACTATAGAGTTACATTAACTGTTCTTTTCCTTTCCAAAAACTGCCACAGCAGCATTTCTAACCTATTACAAATCAAGCCTCTTAGGTGGCTTGGACAATCGGCCAGCCCTAGTGTAAGTGTGTCCATCTGATGATGAGGGTTTGACAGGGCCAAGTGAAACCTGTGGCACGAGCTTCGCGGGAGGTGAGTCAACGGATGGAAGGGCCTCTGCAACACTCCCTTCCAGCATAAGAGGCAATTCGGGTTCAGTACTGTCCAGTGCTTGTGTGGTGGTTGACTCTGCCATAGCTTTCCGCAGAAGGTTCTTAGCAATCTTGATGGCTGACTCAGCCTTTCCATTTGATTTAGGATGTCTTGGTGAAGAAGTGACATGCTCAAATTCCCAGCTGGAGGCAAAACGCTTAAACAGAGCACCAAACTGAGGGCCATTATCTGTGATCACTCTATCTGGCTGACCACGCCGAGCAAACTGAGCCTTGCAGCGCTTAATGACCGTCTCTGCAGATAGATCAGTAAGCAGTTCAATCTCCCAAAAATCTGAGAAATGATCCACAATTAGAAGATAGTCCTTTTGCCGGTGACTAAAAAAGTCCATGCTAACGATCTGCCATGGCCTGCCGGGGATGTCATGAGATAGCATGGTTTTCTTCTGTTGGTTGTGCGCAAATTCATTGCAAGTCGGGCAGTTACTCACAAAGTCTTTTATTTCTGCTTGCATACTAGGCCAGTACAGTGTGTCACGGGCTTGACGATAACATGCGTCACCTCCTATTGAATGTATGCGCTTGAGCATCTCTGGATGTAGTGACTTGGGGATAATAGCTTTCTGTCCACGGTACAAAATACCATCTTGCACACTAATTTCATCTCGATAAGGCCAGAATTCTCGGATGATGTGTGTTGTTTTTTCTTTCTCATCAGGCCAGCCTGCAAGGACAGTGGCCTTTTCGGGTTGAATGGTGGTCTTCTCGCACCCCTCGAGCGCCTGTGAGACGAAAAACCACCCTTGCAACTTTGGGCCGGCGGGTCGCCAGCATCAGGAAGTATCGCGTGATATCAGGTCTCGCGATATAACAAACTGCTTTACGGCACTGCACGCATATACTATCTAAACATTTATATGCTAGGCTTCTGTGTATTATACATACCTCAGTGGACATGGCTCTGTGCGTTCGCCGGGTTCTTTGAAAACAAATGCACATGACCAGCGGGAGAAGATGGGACGAGCCAACGAATTTTGACTACAGTGTTGTCAAATATCTATTCCGAAGCTGTAGGGGGAGCTCTATAGAGAAACCCGCGAGCAAAAAGCGAGAAAACAGCGAAGAAATCGGCAAAGCTGCATAATGCAGCTTTAATACATTTTCTGGGCCAGCAAGTTATAATGCCTTATACCTATGGAGGAGTGATCCAGCTCTCAGATTTCATCAAAAATATCTTAATTTGTGTTCCGAAGATGAACGAAGGTCTTACGGGGTTGGAACAACATGAGGGTGAGTAATTACTGACAGAATTTTCATTTTTGGGTGAACTAACCCTTTAAGATTATTGTGGGAGTATTTTTGTATTTTCAAAATACTAATTACTTGTATTTTATTTAAATACATTTTTCACATCAGTATTTTGTATTTTATTTTGTTACATTTCATGAGCCAGTATTTGTAGTTTGTAACAAAATAGTTTTTGATGTATTTGTGCCCACCTCTGGCGCTGATACACCTCAGGTGCCACTAAGACACCAAATGGGAGCTTTAGCCACTGTTTCCTTCCCCATGGGGTCCAGAATGTGGTCATGAAGCTGCTCTCTTGGTCCAGCTTGCACTGTAAGAATGCATGTTTGGCATCAACCAAGGTGAAGATCCTTGCTTTAGGCAGTTTGTATAGCACATCCTCCAGAGTTGGCGTTATATAATGAGAGCGTTTCAGCTTTGTTCAGGAACTTTGGGTCCAAGCAATCCTCAGCTTGTCTGTTTTTTTTACGATCACCATGTTGCTGATCCAATCTGTTGGCTCTGTAACATATGCAATATGACCCTCTGCCTGATACGCATCCAGTTGGGCTTTGACGGCTGCTTTCATAGCGACTGGAACATTCCGGGGGGCACACTGTACCGGTGTAACACTGGTATCCAGCTCAAAGTGGACCTCACCAGGCAGAGATTCCACAGGCAAGTTGAACACATCACTGTATGTGTCAATTAACTGTTCCTTTGTCAGAGGCTTACACCGTTCATGTTCCATTTTGAGCACATCATCTGGGATTGTAAACTGCATCAGACCTAGCTGTTCACAAGTAGATCCTGAGAGAAGTGGACTTTGATTTTTCTCTACTATCTCAAATGACAGTTGATATCTCTCTCCTTTGACCAAACATTCTGTTTCAAAAACACCCATGGAGTCCAGCGACTCGCCTGAGTACAGCCGTAATTTGACGTTACTGGTGGCGGAGTGGTGTGTGTGCGGTGCCACCTTTACTTTATCCTTGTAGCTCATCACATTGCATGTTGCCCCTGAATCTAACTGACAACACATGGACATGGACAACATGGACTCAACTGTGTAAATATCCTCATCACTGTCCCCAGCCAGCTCCTCCTTGGAATATTCAATGCAGTGAAGCTTCCCCTCTGTAGATCTGCTTTTGCTTTTAAGGCTCACTTTAGCAAAGTGATTGTCAGTTCCACAGAGTCTGCATTTTTTACCGTATGCTGGACAATGATCCCTGCCTCTTGAATGCACATTACCACAGTATCGGCATGTCTTGTTTGTGTCTAAGAGTCTTGGTGAATTACTCTGCTTCCGCTGGTTAGGCTTAAATGGTTTCCTAGTGACAGCGTGAACCGTTTCGGCTGGAGGCATGCATGCGGTATCCATCGTTCTCATATGCATAGCGGTCTGTTCAGCTGTGCGACACATCTCAATGGCTGTGAGCAGTGTTAATGTTTTTTCACTTAACAACCTGCATCTGGTCCCTTCATTTATAATGCCCAGTACGATTTTGTCACAAATCATTTCATCCTTCAATCCACCATAATCACAAGTTGCAGCTTTTTCTCTCAATCTGGTCATAAAATTGTCTATGGATTCCCCTTCCTCCTGTTTACAACAGCCGAACACATACCTCTCATAAATTACATTCCTGGCAGGCTTGAAGTATGCGTCCAATGCATCTAGGATGGTTTTAATGTATCTCTGTTGCGCGTCTGTGAGATTCAAATTGTGCCGGTAAACATGTCTGCATTCAGATCCCATCATACTTCTCAACGTGGCAGCTTGTACCTCCCTGTTCTTTTCAGCCAGGCCCGTGACCAGCGCATAATCCTCGAACTCTGCTCTGAATAAGTCCCAGTTAGCGCTCCAGTCTCCGTTCATGTTCATCGGTGACGGTGGAGGTATGTTAGCCGCGATGTGGGCTGGTACGCCGCCAGACGGGCGAGGCACGGGCGCAGCATTATCAGCGTCCATAATCGAAGAAATGGTCGGAATCAGCAGTTACAGCGTGAACTTAAGAACGAACGCGCTAGGCATCTTCTGACACCATGTTTATGCAGCAGTATAATCATAAAATAAGAGGCAGACATGCGAGTGCAGCTCAGCAACTGTATTGACAACAGAACAGCCAGAGAAAAGCCAGGCAAAAGCAATCGACTGCCGATCGCATGATTCATTACATTCCGTAACAACACCGCTTGAGCCCTCAGCCACGATGGTCACAGACGCCACACCGCCTGAGCCCTCAGCCAGGATGGCCACCGCCACGTCAGAGCCTGTTCCTGTCCCTAGACCTGAGTCTGTCCCCGAGCCTGTATCTGTTCCTGAGCCTGAGCCTGTTCCCGAGCCTGAGCCTGAGATGGTTCCATGAACAATAATTATATTGTTACATTATATTATACATTTTTCTACCGTAAATGTATAAAACATTTATTTTTGTGAGTGAATGCAGCACAATAGCAAACATAAATGGACAACTTTAAAGGCGATTTTTCTCAATGTTTAGATTTTTTTTTTGCACCCTCAGATTCCAGATTTTCAAATAGTTGTATCTCGGCCAAATATTGTCCTAACCTAACAAACCATACATCAATTTCCAAAAATGTACCCATATGACTGGTTTTGTGGTCGAGGGTCATATATGTCCTCCCAGATGTTTTTGAGAACTTGCAAGTGCCTTGGTGGAAAAGTGGAGTAACATCCCACAGCAAATACTAGCAAATCTTGCTCAGTCCTTCAAGACGAGATGCACCGCAGAACTTAAATCAGCTGGTGGAAACACCACATACTGACTGCTACTTACTGACCGCTCTTTTCAGGGACTCGTCATTCGATTTCTGTTCGTCAAATGTCTGTGAAATCTGGTTCTATCTATCTATTCACTTTCATTAATATTGATGAGGTCTTGTCATTCTGTGGTTTCTTGTAATGATCAGGAACTTTAATACTGTCATAACATGCAAATGCAAATCACAGGAAAAGTGTTGCATTTATTTCTGATCATTTTCACTGGCTGTTTTGGAATGCACATATTTATTATGTAAGGGATAATGTAGAGCGAGGCGGTTGTTATAGTGAATACAACCCCGACAGGCTGATCAGGACCCCGACACGAAGCGGAGGGGTCTTGAATCAGCCTGAAGGGGTTGTATTCGCTATAACTATTGTATTGCTTCCACTAAAGAAAATAGTCCGTTCCGTCTCTATGGTTAGAATCCTGCGTCCATAGCAACGCTCTGTTTTTAATGGCAACGGTGTGTTATACTTAGCAGTGGTCTGTTATCAAGAAATAACAGACCGCATTCTACATTAGAATTCAACCAAGCCATGTAATAAAAAATGATAACAGTAAAACAAATGGCAGATGTCATCAGGATTGTGCATTGTTTAAATTAGTGTAGTGTGTTTAAAGCTGAGAGCTGTTTTACTGATTACCACATCTTTAAATGTTTAGTAAAAATCAGGGCCTATAGTGTCTCGAAACAGGTTTAATATACCTTTTGACTTGACTTGGTTACAGTAGTTTCATCTTTATAGGGTTTATACAGTTTCAAAGTGACTTGACAATAATAAAAAGGAAAATAATGATCGGTGATGCAAACAGAATTCAATTCTGCTGTAAAGCAACTTTAAAAAAGACAATAGCATCATTATTCAGCTGAAGTCAGTTCAGTGTTGATTCAGTTCAGTTAGATAATTGTGTAAAGTTAATTAATTATGAAATGAGTTCAATTCAGCCATAAGCAAATCTACAGAAGACAATAGTGTCACTATTCAGTTTAATTCAGTTCAAAGTTGATTCCATTCAGTTTAATAACAGTGTCAATGTTGCAAAAATCGTCAATTATGAAACAAAGCTGAGTCAGCTAAAGCTCTGCAGAAAACAGTGATATCATTCAGCTCAATGCGGTAGAATCAATAATAGTACTGAAAATTAAGTAAGCCAAAGTGACAGAGAAACCCAAACTCTTTTATGTGTCAGAAATGGAGAAAAAAACTTTGGGAGAAATCAGGCTCAGTCGGGGGACCAGTCCTCCTCTGGACAAATGAATGAACATGGTGTGATTATGATTCAGGCTGCATCACTAGTCAGAATGTGGATTGATATCATTCAGGGCATTTGATCCAGGTCCTTCTGCTTGAATATCAGGATACATCATGCTGGCTTCCAATTGAAGTTATCTTTTTTTATCGTCATTTGACCACGTGTGTGCATAGTGGAAGGAGCACTGGTGTGCATCTTCATCTGACCCTCTGTTTCTTTTCTGTGGACCCTGATCTGCATCAATAAAGAAAAACAGAGCTGACGGGAAAACTGCATTGCACTTAAGGCTGTTTTCCAGGTATTATTCAGTGGCCCACTGTGATTTAATTGATGCGTTCACGAGTTATTTTATGCATTTTAAGTGCCCGAGTGAACGCGTTGTCATCTCACTGAACCCAAGTGCTAATGATACATTCAGTATGGAGATGTCTGCTGGAGTTTAGGCACCTGCTGTCTACTACAGGGAGCAGGGAACAGAATAATGAAGCAGAGGCATTTCTCACAGGCCTCGGGGAGTAAGCACAGCTCCCGGGGTTGAATCCTGGAGAGGAACCATTCTGGTTATCTTCAGGAAATGTGCTAAGGTGGATGAATTGAGATAGAAGGGGAATGTTAACCCTTAAAGGGAACTCAAGTGATCTTAAGTGGCAGAAATTTGACTCTCTCAGCATTCTAATGGAGGATTACATTTTTAAAATGACACCGTAGCATTTATTCCCCTGGTGCATTCATTTGATGGTTTTTCTATGTGTTTGCACTATAAATAGTTTCCTTTTCTTTCTCTCTCTTGAGATGTGCCCAATATTTGCTGTGTGTTTCTTTTAATAGTGTCATGTTTCCCCCTCCTTCAGTTCTGAAGGGCATGTTTGAATTTTCTGTTTGTATATGAAGTTTGGTGTATTAATATTCCTTTGATATTTAAAAAAAAAAAGAGACGACTTCTTGAGTGTGAAAGATCTTAGCAAAAAGCTCAGGGGAATTACTGCTTGAAGCATTTTTTCAGTAGCATGTGTTTCAAATCCCTCATCTGCCTTATTATTGCAATGAGGCATAACCTCCTGAGACTTCTGCTTTCTTCCATCACAGATAGAGCTGAACTGAAATGTACGTTATGTGTTCAGCTGAAATGAAGCCCTGTTCGATTATATAACCCTTTTATCATGTTCCCAACTGCACAAAAATAATAATCATGCGGCACAAGAAAACCACAAACATACAGTGAGGAAAATAAGTATTTGAACACCCTGCTATTTTGCAAGTTCTCCCACTTGGAAATCATGGAGGGGTCTGAAATTGTCATCGTAGGTGCATGTCCACTGTGAGAGACATAATCTAAAAAAAAAAAATCAGAAATGTATGAAAATGTATGATTTTTTAACTATTTATTTGTATGATACAGCTGCAAATAAGTATTTGAACACCTGTCTATCAGCTAGAATTCTGACCCTCAAAGACCTGTTAGTCTGCCTTTAAAATGTCCACCTCCACTCCATTTATTATCCTAAATTAGATGCATCTGTTTGAGGTCGTTAGCTGCATAAGGACACCTGTCCACCCCATACAATCAGTAAGAATCCAACTACTAACATGGCCAAGACAAAAGAGCTGTCCAAAGACACTAGAGACAAAATTGTACACCTCCACAAGGCTGGAAAGGGCTACGGGGAAATTGCCAAGCAGCTTGGTGAAAAAAGGTCCACTGTTGGAGCAATCATTAGAAAATGGAAGAAGCTAAACATGACTGTCAATCTCCCTCGGACTGGGGCTCCATGCAAGATCTCACCTCGTGGGGTCTCAATGATCCTAAGAAAGGTGAGAAATCAGCCCAGAACTACACGGGAGGAGCTGGTCAATGATCTGAAAAGAGACCACCGTTTCCAAGGTTACTGTTGGTAATACACTAAGACGTCATGGTTTGAAATCATGCATGGCACGGAAGGTTCCCCTGCTTAAACCAGCACATGTCAAGGCCCGTCTTAAGTTTGCCAATGACCATTTGGATGATCCAGAGGAGTCATGGGAGAAAGTCATGTGGTCAGATGAGACCAAAATAGAACTTTTTAGTCATAATTCCACTAAACGTGTTTGGAGGAAGAAGAATGATGAGTACCATCCCAAGAACACCATCCCTACTGTGAAGCATGGGGGTGGTAGCATCATGCTTTGGGGGTGTTTTTCTGCACATGGGACAGGGCGACTGCACTGTATTAAGGAGAGGATGACCGGGGCCATGTATTGCGAGATTTTGGGGAACAACTTCCTTCCCTCAGTTAGAGCATTGAAGATGGGTCGAGGCTGGGTCTTCCAACATGACAATGACCCGAAGCACACAGCCAGGATAATCAAGGAGTGGCTCTGTAAGAAGCATATCAAGGTTCTGGCGTGGCCTAGCCAGTCTCCAGACCTAAACCCAATAGAGAATCTTTGGAGGGAGCTCAAACTCCGTGTTTCTCAGCGACAGCCCAGAAACCTGACTGATCTAGAGAAGATCTGTGTGGAGGAGTGGGCCAAAATCCCTCCTGCAGTGTGTGCAAACCTGGTGAAAAACTACAGGAAACGTTTGACCTCTGTAATTGCAAACAAAGGCTACTGTACCAAATATTAACATTGATTTTCTCAGGTGTTCAAATACTTATTTGCAGCTGTATCATACAAATAAATAGTTAAAAAATCATACATTGTGATTTCTGGATTTTTTTTTTTTTGATTATGTCTCTCACAGTGGACATGCACCTACGATGACAATTTCAGACCCCTCCATGATTTCTAAGTGGGAGAACTTGCAAAATAGCAGGGTGTTCAAATACTTATTTTCCTCACTGTATGTTTGTGGTTTCGTTAAAGTTTGTCAGACTTTGTCACCGAATTAGGGCTTGTAAAGACTATACTCTCTTTAAAAAAAAAAAAGGTTCCAAAAGGGGCAGCGATGCCATAAAATAACAATTTTTGGTTCCCCAAAGAACCGTTTCTTAAAATAACCATTTTTTTCTTAGTGTATATAACAGTTTAATAAAGAATATTTTTGGAACCATCAATGCCAATAAAGAACCTTTATTTGTACGAGTGTAGGCTGTAAACATAGGCCCTGTTTACACTGTTTAGTATAGTCCTTTTGGTGTGTTCAAGCACAGATTTTTGTCCGAGACACAGCCGTAGAGAGGCGCCAAGACTGTCAGCTTTTGTCGTCGCTAGTTCTTTAACTTCGGCTTGTTGTGTCCCAGGCTTACCATTCCTGAATTATAAAACCCACTCACCGTGTTTGGGGTTGTCTTGCGGCATTTTAAAAGTAATATAAAAGTCTTTACTGTCAGTTTTGATCAATTTAATGCATCCTTGCTGAATAAAAGAATGCATATTCGGGTAGAACACACTTCAAGCAAACGTAAACACATGCTTGTGTACAGCCTAGAAATGATTAATAAGTCATGCGAGTTAATGGATGACTTGTAAAAACCATAAAGGGCTTCCCACAAAACCATTTTTGCCATGAAAGGAGAATTCTCTGGGGGTGATGACCTTTCTCACTGACAGGATGTAGCTCTATATTTGTGTCATGGTTGTATCACAGATCTAGATCTTAATATAAAAATGATTAGGATGTTCACCGCTCTCTCTCTCTCTCTCTATCTGTCTTTCTCTTCTGCAGAGCAGAGCTGGAGTCGGGATATAAAGGCCACCGTTCCATTACCACTGCTGATTGAGTCTAGGGCCGTTTTGAAAGGTTTTCAGATGAAAGTAGTGTGTAAAAAAAGGGTGTAAAAGTGGGATTTGAAAGACCCTTTTAGACATCAGATAAAGGTGGCTATTGGAGACTTTATAGATTTGTGTGTGTGAGCTATTGGGTGTGTTTGTTTCAGTACCTGAAGCGCCGTCTTGAGTATGTTTGTGTGTGTGTCCACCTCTTTAATCCACCAAATCAAAGTAAAAGAGCCATGGATATCTGAACCCAGCTTCCCGTGTGTGTATTTATGTGTTTTTGTGTGAAAGTTAAAGCGGAGAGTCAAATACTGATCCAACAAATTATTTTTTTGTCAAATGTTAACATCTGCTGCTAAGGTGTTTTTTCAAGTTTAAATGATTTCTCATATTTCCAGTTTGATGTACAGCAGTAAGCCAGTCATAAACGCATATTAAGTGGAACTTTCTAAACGTTTAGTGATATAGATATCGGGCAGTGGTTTTAACCCATGGGTCATATATGGACAAACCCAACCATTGGTTTAATTTTTTTAATTAAATTTTTAAACCCAACGGTTGGGTTTGTCATTATTTGACCATTGAAACAACTGTGTAAAAAAGTGTAAATTACAGCCAAATTATCTAATAAATTATAATAAATGTTAAAATGTTTACTCAGAGCCTGTAAGTTTTTTTCAACCCGATCTCAAGAGAAAATGTTCGTATTTTACGAGGTGATTATTTCATTGATTAGAATGTGATTTCTATGAAAACATTAGAATTTTAGAAGAAGAAAAACATAAACATGAAGTTCCCCCACACCCACCCCTGAACCTAACTGTCAGACAAGCAAAAGCAGATAGTGTCCACCTGATTTTGCAATGCGGTAGTAAGCTATTTTCTGTGAATGTGCGAGATTTTCGATTCGTTAGCCACTAGATAACTTTAAGAATAACAAAAGAATAAAATTATTTGCACTACAAACTATTGTGTTCATGATTAATACATTAAAATAATATGAGAAGAAATAACAGTTTGCAATATCAAGCCGAATTAAAAGCTGTTTTATACAGCTAAAAATAACTGGGATCATATGACACCGGAAGCTGCGCACATTCAAGTTACAAATGGCCTCTTACGTTTAAAATAAGGTAAAAACGCATGAATGACATTGTAAGAATGAATACAAATCGGCCACCATTTCATTGAAATAGTTGCAAATTGCCATGAGTGTGTTGAATCTTTTTTTCCCCGTGGCACACAAGCATTTTGTTATTGTTTTTTTTTGTTACATTTTTATTTACTTTTTTAAGGAAAAAAGAAAGTTGTCCTAGGGGAATGTATATTTCCTTTATTCCAGTGGTTAATAATAGGACTACATGTTAAATGATTGTGGGATCATGTTTTCACATGATTGTTTCTGTTTTAAAATTAAAATGTAGTTTTCAACTGTACATTATGTTTGTTGTCATTTGATACACACAGAGATCTGAACTTAAAAGGTGAGGGTTTTTTTATGTAATCAGTCTCATAGGATTTAAATGTATATATTAGCTTATATCATATACTAATACTATAAATATAATATAATATATACAAATAAATGTAAATAGTTTTGAAGGCTCGTTTGACTTATGCCAGTAAGAAATTACCTATACCCCTCGCACCCTAGCAAGTTAGCAACCACATGCAACACCTTAGTGAAGAAATAAAAAAGCAAAATAATAAATGAAAAAAATTACACACTTCACTTTAAAAACACCATGCAGCTCTAATTATATTGAGTGTATACTGTGATAATCGCTCCTGACTTCCTGTTTTAGATCTGTGTACGGATGACATCCCAATGTCGTTCATGCACATAACGTGGGGCAGTGCGGACCAAGCCATGTGTCAGTTTGATGGGCATGAGTCACTGTGACAGCTCTATCAGATGCTAATAGAACAGGACAAAAGCACAGCACCCACTCAGGAAGCAGGAGATGGGGTAATGATGCCTAATTAACTCACGGTGCCCTCTCCTCTTTCTCCTTTACAGGAAAGCAAATATGACTCACGACATTGTTGACCACCTGCTCATGCAGTGATGATCCCAAGTAAAGATCAGCAATTCCTCCTTGGAAATTTAAACCTTGGCTTAATCTTATTTCTTAGCAAATAACTCAATGAAATTGTAGAGTATTTGAATTCTAATTCTCGAATTTGAATTGTGGAGGGTGTTCTTTCCTTGATGTGGCATCTGACGTCTGACAGTTCTAGAGGCAAATGCTGACATTGCTAATTGTGGATCCTCACCATTTGTATTAATGGGATGCTAAATGAGGACTTTATGGAGTTTAAGACATTATTACTGCAATGTTTTTATTTTTATGTAAAGGTGCTTTGAAACAATGTTAAAAGCTATATTTAACTTGACTTACACAAGCCCCAATAAAACTTTTTTGACTAATCCTAGTCAAGGATTATATTGAGGGTAAACGTCATTTTATGTGACTACGCATTATATAGGTGAGCTTACGACCAACTAGCTACATTCTGCCTTAAGAACAAATGGTGCAAGTAGAGTTAGTTGGTAACTAGTTAGTAGTTATTAAGACCATAGTGTGGACTTTACAGTATATGTTCCAATTTAAGAACTCATGAATGGCTGGTGCAAACCTACCCAGGAGAATAACATACCTCTTGTTATTTTAATGTGACATAGTAGCCTATTACAACATCTATGGCAAGAGCTACAGTCCTTTCTTTCTGATTATTTAAATTTTTCCTTTGTATTCCGCTCTAACAGTATGAACAAAGACAGCATATACTGCGCATTTGTGGTCTGCTCCTCTAATTTAGTTTACAATATATCCCACGAATAATTCACTGGAATGCACTAAGAATCTCTATTTTTTCTCTCCGAATCCATGTGTTTCTTTCTAGATTTGTTTTAACACTGATCTTTTATAATTATCTTCCCCTTTTCACTTCTAATCCCTATTAGCAGTGTTTATTGGAAATTTTCTAACAGGTAAATTCAATTTTTGTTATATGTCAAAATGACGGACATCACTTTGAAATATTATCACTCCAGTTAATGAACATTTTTAATCAAGGCAAGGCAACGTATGTTACAGGGTATAGACAGGCTATTACTAAAGTGATATTTAATACATCCGGAAATAATCGTGCTTTTGGGGTTATTTAAGGTCTGTTGAAAGTAATTTGTTAATGCCTTCCCAGCATGCAATTTTGCTTTTAAAAGACGTCTCATAGCCTTCCAAACACAGCCCTGATGTCAAGGCAAAATGTGGACTATCAGTGAAAATTTTATAGACGTCTAACCATAGCCCAAGAATAGACTATAGTCATCAATTAAATAACATGTCATAGAAATGAAACCAAACACCTTGTAATCACCGTTGACTTTGCTTACATGATGGAATATCATACATCTTGCAAGTTATTTGGCAATTACGACATGTAACCAAATTCAAGGTTATTTTGGCTAGATAGCCGGACTACATCGGGTCTATAGTTAACCTAGATGGTGAAATGACGGCTATTGCTTGCTGGGTTTACACTTTTAACTTTTAATGTTAGATGGTTGAAGGGTGAGTATGTCACCTCATGAAAATGCTTATTATTGCGTTCAAAGAGTGAACCTTTGGCTGATTATTTACAGTTTGACGGAAGTTACTCCCATAATTCGTACAAATCGTCATAGGGCATCGGAAAAAGGTGGATACGTGTCATTTTTAGAAGCGGAACTAGCATTGCAGATTCACAATCAATCACTCGCATTGAATCACTCGCATTGAATCGTTAGAAGTGGTTTCACAGACGTATGTGTAATGTGATATTTTGAAAAACATTGCCTACTGCAAAAATAGCACTACATGAAGAGCATATCATCCACAATCAACTGAAACTTTCTAACAGCAGCAAAGAATATCTTTAACAAGTTCAACACCTGCACTTAAACCTGACTTCTGCCGTTATTATGCAGTAGCCTATAGGCTATAAATATTACCTTATTTAGGCTATCACCAACAAAACTGCTGCAAATGCTTATCTTCATTGTTTTTAAATGGACAATCAGTCCTAACGATGCTGACACAAAATAAACACACATGATCAAAAGACTGAGCTGGTTTTATTTAGTGAATCAAAAACATACAGCGCCACCAATGTAGTCTGATACCCAAATGAAGTCGATTCTTTTAATGGATGGTCACTGTTTTGAATCAGGGGCTGCATCTAAAATCTTAGGCAGCTGACTTGTTGCCTCGCTGTCCTATCAGGTAATGACTTTGCAAGCAGTGTTTGCTCACAAAGGCACCTCACAAAACTGATTTCGTACAGACTTCTGAGGTAGTATAACGGTTTAATGATCTACAGCAAATATTTAATACTACAATAGTAATTTTACGCTAGAAATGACATCAAAAGTGATAAATGTTGGTCAAAAAAGTAAATTTACACACAAACTGGCCAGCAACCGCAACTTTCAGATGCCATTAGCTTAACTGTCACAGAATGGAAAGCACAGGATTGTGGGATATCAAAAACAGCGAAAGCTGCATCTATGCTGCCTTCAAAAATCGATCAGATGAAGGTATCTAGAGAGACAGGAAGTTAAGCTAACACTGGATTCGGACGTGCCTTGATGCCTTCCTATCTTGAAATGCGTCCTCCGAAGGCAGCATTTTTAAGATTTCGGATGCAGCCAGGGTTGAATTCTTCACTAAATTGAATCCATCAGAGCGGTTGATGAATCATCTGACTCACTGAACTGCATGTCATCTTTTTTTCCTAGTGATGTCCATATGGAAATAAAACAAGGTTGTTTTGGCTTGCATTCGAGGACTCAATAGGTAAATGTTTCCTGGCCTTTTTTTGTTGTTGTTGTTGTTTTGCGATACACTTAATTTTTATTAAATTGCATTCAATACAGACTGCAATGTAAACTCAGGTAAATGATACGCTGAAGATTCACCAGCGGTGGTATTAGAAGCTGGAGAGCGGTGCAGTAAACACTGGTAGAGTACCATGGTATTATCATCATCTGTACATGCACAGTCACATAGGCTAATTTTGAGAAGCTTTACATGTTACATGCTTTACATATTTACATGCTGAAAACTTGTGGACTTGTTTATAATGTCCATCCATTTCCATCAAAAGTGCTGTTTTCCTTCCCTACTGCTGTTTGTGGTGTGATTTATGGGACTTGAATTGGATTAGCCACTGTTTTTGTAACAGGGTCACGCTATAGCAAGCCACAATTATTCCACCCTCGTGCCAGAGATTGTGTATCTTTTGTCACTGTTGTTTGCGGTTGGAGTAAGGAACTAATCTCCTGAATGTATCCCGCAGATAGTACATTAATGCGTCCTGTTTGTTTATTTGAGTTAGGCTAATTCTGAAATTGCATTGGCCTATACAAATAAATATCTTTATATGGCCATTTTACTGTACTTCTAAATACATAGTGCAGATTAGTATAAATAAGCGCTGAACTGCTATTGAGAAATGGAAATGTGCTGATAGTCAGAATGTAATTTCAGTATTTTCTGGCCCAAGGGCACAAATGGTATGCAAATCCTCACCCTTCCTTAAATGTATTCCAGTGCCAAGAAAACTAACTCCCTGCACTCAGAAAATTTCATCCAGTATTCCTATTCTGTCTTTCTCTTTCTGACTGCAGGGACTCGTCTGTTGACTGTTTGAATGGTCTGATGGATTGATGAATTCTGGGACCTTTTGATCTCTCTCTTATTATGCAAAACATCCAATTTTGTGCTAACATCAACTATATGATTTCAAGATTTTATGCTTGAAAGCTTCACTCTAGGTAGACGTTTTCCCTGCAAACTTTCATATATTAACTCAAAATCAATCTTTCAGTGGCGTATCCTTATGTGACTAGTTTGGAAACCCTTGAATGATCATTCATTCTGTATTGTCTTGTAAATTCCAATATAATTTGAATTATAAGTTTGCACACTTATCAAATAAGACATATCTTACATCAGGCAAAACATGAAAAATACCAATTCATCAATAAGTTTGCATTTACATTTTTTGGATACACTTTATTTTAAGGTGACGTAGTTGCATTGTTCTTACTCATAAGTACTGAGTAATAGTAATTAACTGCATGTGCTTACTATAGGGTTACGGTTAGTATTTGGTTTAGAGTTAGTTACTTGTAATTGTGCATAATTTACTCTTAGTTATTAATATAGTAAGTACATGTAGTGATATGTAAGTACATCACCTTAAAATAAAGTGTTATCAAAGTTGTTTTCCTTCAAATTTAGGATAACATATAGAAATAAGAGATTCTACATAACCATAGGAACATTTACTCATTTAGCACACATATAGCTTGTATGGGTTTTAAATGGCTTTACTCAGAGATCTTGAGTGTTCTGAGAGGAGAGTTGATCTTTAGACTGCATAAGGATATGATTGCATGACTTGCTGTACAGGAAAGGCTGTGCAGAAAACCCTTATGGAGATGCTTGGCCATATATTATGCTACAATACACTGTTAGTAATTCTTCATCATTAGAGAAGGGTAAGCTTTTATGTGGACACCTTTTGTGTGAATCTGGTAGAAATTTTCTGCGTGTTTAAGAAAACTTACCTATACACTTATAAGTGAATGAGAATCATTGTCTCTATTGTTTCAGTGTTTTACACCAGACAATCAGAATGCCCTTCAATGCTTGATTTTTATTCCAGTACCGGGGTAAAAACAATTAAGGTAATTTAAGGCAGAGAGAAGTACAGTGACAGAGAATTGTTCTCAAGCTTGTTATAACTCACACACACTTTTTTTTTTACTTACAGTCTTTCGTCCCAGGAGTCTTGAGAACCTGGCATGTTTAACCTCCTGTGGGACTATTAAATGTAATCTCATTGCTGTCTTTTTGGCAGTGTGTGAGACAGATGCGCTTATACAGGAACATGGGGCAATTTGTGGATACAGACCATGGGCCCTATCTTGCACCCAGCGCAATTGACTTTGTACAGCGACGCATGTATCATTCCTATTTTGCACCCGCGCAAAGCGCGTTTTTCCCTCCACAGAAGCACGTCGCTAAACTAGGGAATGAACTTGCGCTCATTGGGCGGTTCAGCGCAAAAAAGGAGGTGTGTTCCGGCGCAAACGTTCCTTCATGCTATTTTGCAGGTTTAGAAAACAATTGCGCCACTAACCAGGAAAAAATTGTTTAAAGTCAGTGGCGCGTTGCGCATGTTATTCATATGCTATTTTAAGGGCGCATGCTTGGCCATAATCAATGAAGCGTGTGCACAACGCGCATACACTTTGATTCTCTCATCTACACAGAAGCAGCAGTTTTCATTTTTGCAAATCATACATTATTACGATAGATAGATAGATAGATAGACAGACAGACAATTTATTATAAAAGCATACATCTAGCTTACACATTTACCCAAATTATCATACGCCTTTTTAACCGAAGTTAATTTGGGTGGGTTTCTCCATCCCCAACCTCCCTGACGAGAGCGTTGCTCTCCTCGGCTGTGAACCGCTCCTGGCGCGCGTCTGGCAAATCCGCCGTTTTGATAGGAATCCGCTTTAGAACAAACGCGCCTGCTCTTAAAGGGAATGTGAGATGACGCTCTGATTGGTTTATTTCACGTTACGCCCAAACCACACCTATGAATAATGAAGCTGCTTCAGACCAACCCATTTTAGATTTGCGCCTGGCGCAAGAGTCATTTATCCCGCCGGGAAACTAGCAACAGCGCCAAGACCCGCCCACAAAGTCACTTGCGCTTTGCGCTTTGACACTTGCGTTTCAGATCCTTAAAATAGGGCCCCATATCTACAATGAGAAACGTGTCAAATTAACTACAAAGCAAGCTAAAGAAAAAGAAGGCAATCAAACCAAAATGTGTATTAGATTTTTACATGTGAGTGGTGCAGGCTGGCACAGGCTGGTAGGTCCTTTACATGCAATCTGCAAGCAATCACATCATTACATGGCACAAGCTGATGTATAGTCCTGTAGCGTGCTATCAGCGTCCCTCCACCTCCCCCAGCTCCACCTGCCTAGATCTTTCATGGGATTTATGTATGTCTATTTATGCAGCAGCAGCAGTATATCATGCTTACTATGTATCTATTAGCAGCCATATTGACTACATTTATTAAACTTATGGTGTCTGTTGTCCTTTTTGTAGCTGACATACAGTGTGGTCACTATGAATTGTCATTGTATAATAATAGCTGATACTTTTGTATTTCATGGAAACAATGTTTAGAGGTTTGAAAACAACATCAGGGATGACAGAAGGTGTGTGTGTGTGTGTGTGTGTGTGTGTGTGTGTGTGTGTGTGTAATGAACCATCCCTTTAAATATGATAAATAGCAATAGCACTGCTTGCCTATTCAAAAAAGTACCCTTATTTTACATCATTTTCTATTCCTGATATCGGACAGGATGACAGGTCATCGATCAGATGACAGATTATAGCAGTGCTGGCTTAGCTGAAGATGTTGACAAAGATAAACCGACACAATTTTGGCAACAACAAAAAAAAATGAAAAGAGATGTGACATTCTAGGGAGCTAGTAAATGATGAACCCATCATAAGTTACATGTGACTGCACACTCCTGCCATGTTCCTGGTCTTGAATCTATGATAAACTGCGCACAGCCACCTCCTGCTGTGACATTACTCTTGCCCTGTTGCTCAAAAGCTTGACATTCTGCGCTGGAGCCCGTGGAGCGCCGGCAGAAAAGCTTGCTATGTAATCTCCTCAGTCGGACACTTTAGCTCGGCTGCCATTATTGGGCTTCACTGTGTGGTCGGCTCCAGGCTTTCTGGGGGTCAGCGCAGGAAATGGGAGCAGATTTGTGGCAAATTAGAAATCTTGTTGTGGACCAGCATGACTGAAGAAGGAATCCAAGACTGGGAGCTCCAATATATGAGCTGCTAGTTTTAAGAAGCAGGGTATAGAAGGGATTGGTTAGGACTATGACGAGGTTGGAATTGTCTGGATTAGAGTCAATCCTACATTGTTATTCAGTGATTTGTGAACAAATATGGTCTTTAGAGACACTTTCCGGCTGCACTTTAGATAAATTCTTTGGAAAGCGTTCCACAAGAAGATTTAAGCAATTTAATTTATCTACAGTAACTTGCCAAATTGTATATACAGTGGACAGGGACACTTTTGGACACCTCCGAATTGTATGGCATTATAGCAATATTTGCAAACAAACTATACTAGACCTTTTGATAGGAATAACCCTTTCAACACTTTTTATTGCCATTTTGCAATTACTCTTAGGTAACTTTTATTTGAAACCTCTCAGTTTTATTTATGTATTGTATATTTACAGTATATTTATGTTGCAAAAATCATGTTTTATATTTTGTTATCTGAAGCAATGACATCCATTCATTTTTAAGTGTGACTTAGGTGTCACGTTGTGGCTGTAGTAACGTGCACTATGAAAGAAGTAGATAAAAAAAAAATGTTTTGTATTAAATCCGCAAGGAATACTCAGGAGGTCGCAGAAGAAAAAACAAACACAACCACATAAAACTAAGAGAACTGGGAACAAGAACAAGGGAACTGAAAGAACTGGGCTTAAATACTGACAAGGAGTAATCAGCGGAAAACAGAACTGATGTGTGGGACTAATTAACAACCAAGGAAACTAATTAGGGAACACAGGCAAACTCGGGTAGAAGGGAACAGGGGAAACTGAACAAAAACACACTATACAATAAGGATAGTCCCCCTAAAAATAAAAAAATATATAATAATTTACTCACCCTCATGTCATTCCAAACCTGAATGACTTTCTGTCTTCTGTGGAATACATAGAAGAGGTTTTGAAGAATGTTGGTAGCTAAACAGTTTCGGTTCCTATTGACTTCCATTGTATGGACAAAAAAATATTATGGAAGTCAACTGGAACCAAAACAGTTTGATTATCAATATTCTTCAAAATATATTCTTTTGTGTTCAGCAGAAGATAGAAATGCATACAGGTTTAGAAAAACCTGAGGGCGAGTAAATGATGAGTTTTCATTTTTCGGTTGACAATCCAAATACTTTTTGGGGTTTGTATACTTATTGTATCCATGTGCAGAGCTTCAATTTTGCGGTTTTGTATTTTAGGATAGCTGTAACTCTCTATTTAGAACTGGTTTTAAAATCCCTTTTATGACCTATTTAATTATCGAAAATGAAAAAAAAGACAAAATATTTAATATTATATAAAAAAATATTTTACATGACATGTTTTTGTTTGTTGCGCTGCTTGCATGATTTGACTCATAGCTCACCTTTCTTGATAAGTTATGTTGACTTGACCCCATAGGCATCATTGACAGTGGGGATAGTGGAGATATGTTTTGTCATGGCTGATTTAGATTCTAATCCAGAGGAAGCATATCATTTTATAATATTATAATATTATATTCCTTAATATAATATTGTATATTGTATTACATTATAATGCAACGTTAAAGGATCAGTGAACTTTAAT
This sequence comes from Abramis brama, assembly GCF_963993115.1. Classification (NCBI taxonomy): domain Eukaryota; kingdom Metazoa; phylum Chordata; class Actinopteri; order Cypriniformes; family Leuciscidae; genus Abramis; species Abramis brama. The sequence continues at coordinate 9,969,700 of NC_139967.1, read as the reverse complement.
TCCAAAATAAACACAAAATGAAAGTAAAAGCAGCAGCCCCTCACAGACGACTGCCGCACACACATAAACAAAACATAACATAATTGTCCAGGCCTGGTCCTCTCTCATCCTTCAGTTAAAATAAAAACATTTAAATTATAATATTTTTTTTTTTACAATATTTATTCTATTTTTTGTATTGTATTTAATTATGATAAATTAAATGCAGCCATTGTGAGCATAAGAGAATGCTTTTGAATAGTAGAGTATATTATATATTATGTTGTATTATAACGTTTTTTATATATATATTTCATAAAATATTGTGTTAATTAAAGGTGCAGTAAGCGATTTCTGAGAAACACTGTTGATATATGAAATAACAAAAACAAACACGCCCCTACCCAAAAGGATCATGCCCCTATCTTGATAGCTCCGCCCACAAATTCACAAACACGCTATGCAGCACAGGCACCTCCCCCCTCATGAGAGGACATTTTTGCTAATTGGCTACAAGTGTGTTTTAGTGCTTGGTCCGATGCACTTTCATCAGTGTTTCTCAGAAATCGCTTACTGCACCTTTAATTGTTAATGTCAAAATGACATCAAAATGCACTTACTTACTTACACATTTACTTTCTTCCTGGTCTTATTATGAACAATTCATTGGTGCATGTTATTCCAAAAAAAAAAAAAAAAAAAGGCTATTTGACTGTTTAACCTTTAATCAAATTTAATTTAAATTGCTCTTGCTCTCACACAACTTTTTTCCGCTGATGTCAACATTATGGAAGTCAAATGGGTTGCAACGGGCATTTGAGTGAAACGTGTGTACTGCTCTTTCTCTCTGGGTTGTCTAAATTTCTTAAGACCAAGCTGTTTCTTAGAATCAGCAGGTGTAAAATAATTTTCTCACACACCCTCTATAATTTCTCATTATATACAGCATGTATTTTTAGACTGCCAGGATGGCATTCATGAACGCATTATGTTCCACAATCTCATTTTTGCCTCTTTCTGTCCTTGCTGTTTCTTTCTCACCGGTGGGAGAAAGAACGTGTTCGTTTAGGCTGGTGTTAAGAAAGCCGGGTGTCAGCAGGAATCCAGTCAATTCGCAGCAGCTTTGTCTCTTCACCAGACTTAATTACAGCTGTACCTCTGTGCTCAATAAGCAGAGAGCTGAAAACAGGAATGAGCAGCGGTTTGATACGACCATAGAAAGGAGCGTTAAAAAAAAATAGGCCAACATGCAGACGTGACCCATGCTAGTCGCATTATGTCTGGGAAGATCTTGCATGGCTGATTCATGCTCTACGTGACAGTTTTAAAAGGATGTCTGTGTCTGTAATGATTATTTTTCCTGCTGTGCCGTGGTACAGGTGTACGTTGTGGAAAAACAAGCTAAAAACCTTTGCAATTAAGGTAGCAGTGAGAGTTTTTTACCATTAGCAATGTCTTATATTATCTTGTTCTTCCTATGGTTTTGTTGTTGTTGTTGTTGTTGTTGTTGTTGTGTGTGTGTGTGTGTGTGTGTGTGTGTGTGTGTGTGTGTGTGTGTGTGTGTGTGTGTGTGTGTGCGTGCGTGTGTGTGTGTGTGTGTGCGTGCGTCAGTCGGCTTCCCAGAAGGATCAGCTTTAAAGATGTACTTGAATCTATTATGATTTTGTTATTTCATATACCTTTGTAATCATCACCTCCAAAAATGTATACAAGAGAGGAAAATTAAATAACCTAAGCTCATTGTCACTTTAGTATTTTAGTATTTTTCTGATTAAATTGAAGAGCATTCAAAACATCATCACCCATATTCAACCTGATATTTAATTTATTCATTTTTTTTTCCTGCCTTTGTTCAAGTCTTGCTTGTGTCTCTTTCAAATGATTTCCGTCAATGCTTCAGTGCTTTTGGCTGCCTATCTTAGTGAATTAACTTTATTGTGATTCTCTACATTTATTCTTTTCATCTAAATCAAGTTTGTTCTCTACAGATGGCAAGAAAATATTTTCCCACACAAATGAGTAATGTCCTCCTCCCTGAACATCCTATCCTTTCCAGTTGCATCATTATTTAAATCAATAGGCAGATCAATATTAGCATAAACTGGTTTCCATATTCCATTTATTTTTTCCATTTGAATTGCTCATAATGTACCTCATAATGTTATTTCTCAAATGACTGATGCAGCGCAGCGGGGTGCCTGTCAGAGATCAGCTCCCCGGATTTATGTCAGAGCTTCAGGACCGGGGTGAACGCTGAGGGCTGTGACCGGAATGAAAAAACAAGGATACGTGGTGGGTGAATGTTCTTGGATGAAAGAGAGGCTTTCTCAGAATCAATGGATTAGCTTGTTTTCTACTTCCCACAGAAAGTAAAAGTGTCTGACTCGGCAGTGGACTTACGGTTAGAATAAAATCTATAACGAATGGTTCCGGCACTTACATCTAGAACGGGCCACGATTTTGAACAGGCAATTTTTTCAACACTTGTCTTTTATCATATTGCTTCGTAGGGGTATGCGATATTATGATTTTAGTTAGTGAACAATTAAATTGTCTCCACGGTCTGCTTTTGAAGAGAGATCATAGTATCATGCTACAGACTCAGTGCACACATTCTATCAGTTGCAGTTCCAACCCAGTCTCTTACTACTGCGTATCTATACCACGAGTTTTCATTTTCATTTGGCGTAGTATTTACACGCCAAAGTCACATTTCGCGTTCATATGGTACGCAAAACCCTCCCGTTAAACTTCTATTGATGTAAAATGCGTATGCATTGCACGCAGAAATGTATTAACGTCATCGTCCCGCCCCTTAATCGTACGAAGATTCACGATTCCATCTCGTGCAGATGCCGAAGGTGCATGCACAAATACGTGTTATTATTTTATTTATTATTATTTTTTTTATTATTATTTTTTTTTGTACAGAAACATAACTCATAATCTCTAATGGGGGCGAATGGTCACATAATTTAATCTATTGATTCGTGACTCGGGCACGTTTATTTCGTTATTTTCGTAATACCAGCACGTTTTTTAAACTAATGTATTTTAAATGGGAAGCGTCTTTCGTGATCACAGCACGATTCTTTCTGCCTATCGGGCTGCAGCAGAGAACCTGTTTAATCAACATTAATTCACGAGATTTTATCTTATCATGGACCATGGTTTATGTATTTTTTTAATGTTATTTTTTCGATCTTATTGCCAGGGAAGCTGGATTGCTTTGCTGTTTATTGATATTTTAAAAATCATATTTTATCAGTAGGAAATCGCGCTGAAGAAGTCTCGTTCCGAACACATCGCGATATTTGGCATCAGTTCACGTGTGCCAGATGTTGGTAAGTAGTAATAAATACGCTGTCCTAACGTGTGTTATAATGTCTTTTCTGTTTGTCGATATTAATAAGATTAGCTCACATTCAGTCACTGCATTATATCTGTCATCGCCACGGAGGCTTTGCGTTTCATTGCTTTCTAATTCTAAACAGGGTGATTAAACACCGTCTGTCACGTGACGTGCTGTTGTATTTGTAGTAGAAGCACAGTAAAAACAACACTTACCATGCTTTTACCACATTAACATTAGTTTTACTGTGATAAGTGTAGTAAAAAGACAGTAATCACAAAACTGACCATGCGTTTACCACACTATTGGTAGTTTTAATGTGATACGTATTGTAAATGTACAGTAACCAAAATACTTACCATGCTTTTATTACAGTAACCCTAATTTTACTGTGATAGGTGTGGTAAAAGGACAGTGACCACAAAACTTACCATGCTTTTACCACAGTAACCCTAATTTTACTGTGATAGGTGTGGTAAAAGGACAGTAACCACAAAACTTACCATGATTTTACCACAGTAACCCTAATTTTACTGTGATAGGTGTGGTAAAAGGACAGTAACCACAAAACTTACCATGCTTCAAACCTCAGTAACCTTAGTTTTACTGTGATTGGTGTAGTACAGGGCAGTAATCAAAAAACTTACCATGCTATTCCCCAGAATTGGTAGTTTTAAAGTGATATTTGTTGTAAATGCATATTAAACACAACACTTGCCATGCTTTTAATGCTTTATAATGTAACATCCAATATTTGTAAGGCAGTACTTTGTCCTTTAAATAATCCTATATATTATTAATTATACATAATGATATTTTCTTTTCTTTTTTTTTTCAGATGAAAAGACCAAAAGGGCCCTTCGGACTCAGTCAGCCCCATATTGTTTGAGGACAAGTAAACGGAGGAGACAGAAAGCTGTATAGGTAAATATTTGCAATGTATGTATTGTTTTTAACCCTAAATCAAATAATTTATCAAGCATTTGTTGTTTCTTAAACCTTTTCTCACAAAACCCATAGCCCAATCAGTATGAACATAGTCTGAAGGTCTTAATAACTCAAAAGATTTAACAAGTTGTCAAATTCTTATGATACTCGTACATATTTGTATACTCCTACATAATCCTGCAGCTTTTACTCCTAGTGCTGTCATTGGCTACTGCCTCAATTCCTGTACGCAATTATCGCGATATTTGTAAATCAGTTGAGCCCCTCCTTGGAAAGTAGTCGGATGTCCCACACACTGTCAGAAAGTTGATATTAATTGCATTGTATTTATTACAATTATTACAAATTGGTCCCCGTCTGTTTATGTTCCAATGATACATGATGTCTCTCCACACCTCATAACCTACCTCTGTTTGCAAGAGTGGAAAAGCTTATCTGACATTATCATGTCACATGACATCAGATACTCAATTATTTTGTCATAATCAGATCAGTTACACTGCCCTACCCGTTTGCATGTAAATCATTTTCATACGATTATTGCTTGCTATTAAAGACATACTTTTATTCATAGAATTGCCCACATATCAGTGAACTTATAACATAAAAATGCTTTTAACATTTAATTATGCAACACTCTTTACAGAAAAATATCCCACAGTTATGGATAAACTCACAACATCATCATCAAGTCCTGTGCCGGGCACATTGGGCGACAAGTGTCCTCCAACGTATTCGATCCGTGGCCAGGTTCTCCACATCTTCCCATGGGACACTGACATTCTTCAGGTCTTTGTGAAACATCTGTCTCCGTGTCTTCCTTGGTCTTCCCTGTCTCCTGCATCCTCCTGGTGGTGTCCTCTTCATCACTGTGTTTGGGTGGTGTTGTTTGGGCATGCGTAGGATGTGTCCAGCGAGGTGAACCCTTTGCTCTGTCTCAGTTTCTGAAAGTCTTCATGTGGAGTCCACTCCTCCTCGTGATCTCTTTGATATATGCAGAACCAATGTTGAAAATAGTGATTTATCTTTTTCCATATTGTTAAAGCATTTTGTTTTCTCTTTCAGCTTCATAAACTGTACTTGATTTCTGCCTAATGCCTTTATAAAAAAGGGTCAGTGCTCATCAGGTGTTTTGCTAAAGGACATATTCATTGCATAGTTACAATAAAAGTGACCAATAATCACAAGGATATAGAATGAAAGTTGAGAATGTAAAATTTTGTGCTTATATTTTTGCCTATTTGTTCTTTAAAGTGAAGAAACAAATGTATTTTCACATGACAAAGTTGAATCTCATCTCTTGGTTTGTAAATATATAACTTCATCATAGCAATTTTTTTAACGTTAATGTATGTGTCACTATAATAGATTGCCCCTGTATCTGGATATTTTTAATTAACTGATTTTTATACTTTTGTGCTGTAGTTTTGGCTCTACATTTGTCTTTAAACAGTTTGACATTAAATATTGGAATATGCTTTCAAAATTGTGTCCATTCATTTGTGCTTTTGTTACATTTATGAATATAATTGATATACCTTTAATATACTATAGTATACATACACTGTAAATGTTAGAAGCACTTTAGAACATGTAATTATCTTTAATTAAAATACTGCAAAACTACCCTGCTGTAGGACATTGCTTAGCAAAAAGTTCATCTTTCAAATGTATGCATCAGTCTAATCAAAAAAGCAAATTTGTATCATTGATCATGTGAACGGAGTATTTTGTTTTTAAATATGAGTTTTATAATTTAATTAGAAGGAATACATGTTTAACAGCCTAAATATACAATATTTAAGGTATCTATCCCTGCAGGCGGAACCAGAAGAGATCTGTCATCATTTACCATAAATGGGCATGTAACTGTGACGCATCTGTTCAGCTGGGTTGTTACTGGCTGTGACTTTATCGCAGAACTCGCTGTGATTGGACAATCGTTTAACACATAAAACGGCGCTTCATGTTACAAAGTATGTTTTGGTGTTATTATTACGTTAGTTATACATTAAACCAACTATAAAGTGTCTCTATGTTGTGAGAAATTACTCCTTTACTGAGATCCTAACCCTAAGCATGTCTGCACATTTCAATGAACTACAGCTCCATGTTCCTGTTCCAGTGATAGAATGACAGAGACATGTGGGTAATGTAGTTTAAAACGTTTAGTAATGAAACAATAAATGTTAAATAATAGATGTTGAGACTTCTTCCTCTGGTTGAGAAAAAGCTACACCACATCAGTGATCACATCTTCTGTTCATGTACTGTAGGGTTCAACTGAACAAACTGTTTAGACGAGGAAGAAGAACATGAACACGATACGTACATCAGAAGAGCAAGAAACCGGTTTAGCTGTGATAATGAATCATTATATTCCAACATAATATCAAATTCTGTAGGTGACTGAATATGATTCTCTGGCACTCAGTTTAAAGCTTCAGCAGATGTGAATGGATCAATATGATGTTAATGTATTTTTAAAGACACATTTTTATTTATCTTGAATCTCACTTGTCTTTATGCTACTTTATCAACTTTATTGATAAAGTGTTGTTTAATAAAGTCCTCCAATTGTGTTGTTTAATAAAGTATGGTGAATATTGTGTATTGAAAGTGGTGTTTGGTACAGTAAATAGAATTTTTTATTTTAGAAATTTTAATTTCTTATTTATTTAGTTTAATTCATAATTTAAAAACAACTACATATAATTAATGACCATGATTATTTTACTTAGGACATAAAAACTTAGATCTGGTTCATGATATTTGGGACAACAATGCAACATAAGTTGCATATACTTGCATGTATGTCACATTTCAGTGAAATAAAGGGAAACTAAATTACAAAAGGCTGCAGTGGGCTATCTTACTATAAACACTTCAAGCATAATTGAAGATGATCCATGTTGATCATTCTAGTACATCTACTACTGCTTTTCAAATGAAAGCATAGACATTACTGATGTCAGGCATATAAGCAGCAATCAGAAGGAGTGAAAAGGAAATTCTGGCACTGTTTTTTTTTTTTGTTTGTTTGTTTGTTTTACTGAATGGTGCATTATCCTTGTGTAATAGTAACAGTGTGTGTAGATCTGTGTAGATTGTAGCCCTTCCACCCCCAGGGGCCCAGCAACGGCCCCCAGAGGAGCAAACAAATGCACATTTCAAATGGCTGTAACTCAAAGTCCGGTTCGTGTATCAAAGAGAAAATCGGCAAGACAACCGCTTATGCTATGTTTAATAAATAATGTTGGCCACAGTTTTCAGACATATATGGAAAGTTGGCATAAAGGTTATTTTTAAAGTGCTCACAGTAAAATATAAAATTTCAGCCTGTCCCTCATATATGTCATAAAGGTTTGCACAATGAAGAAATTTAGATATCCAGTTGTCCATTAAATATATTATTTATTTAACATTTATTGTTTCATTGCTAAACGTTTTAAACTACATTACCCACATATCTCTGTCATTCTATCACTGGAACAGGAACATGGAGCTGTAGTTCATTGTAATGTGCAGACATGCTTAGGGTTAGGGTTAGGATCTCGGTAAAGGAGTAATTTCTCACATTATAGAGACACTTTATAGTTAACTTAATGTATAACTAACGTAATAATAACACCAAAACATACTTTGTAACATGAAGCGCCGTTTTATATGTGTTAAACGATTGTCCAATCACAGCGAGTTCTGCGATAAAGTCACAGCCAATAACAACCCAGCTGAACAGATGCGTCACAGTTACATGCCCATTTATGGTAAATGATGACAGATCTCTTCTGGTTCCGCCTGCAGGGATAGATACCTTAAATATTGTATATTTAGGCTGTTAAACATGTATTCCTTCTAATTAAATTATAAAACTCATATTTAAAAACAAAATACTCTGTTGTGTAGTTACCATCCAAAAACGAGTTCACATGATCAATGATACAAATTTGCTTTTTTGATTAGACTGATGCATACATTTGAAAGAGGAACTTTTTGCTAAGCAATGTCCTACAGCAGGGTAGTTTTGCAGTATTTAAATTAAAGATAATTACATGTTCTAAAGTGCTTCTAACATTTACAGTGTATGTATGTATAAAGGTATATCAATTATATTCAAATAAATGTAACAAAAGCACAAATGAATGGACACAATTTTGAAAGCATATTCCAATATTTAATGTCAAACTGTTTAAAGACAAATGTAGAGCCAAAACTACAGCACAAAAGTATAAAAATCAGTTAATTAAAAATATCCAGATACAGGGGCAATCTATTATAGTGACACATACATTAATGTTAAAAAAATTGCTATGATAAAGTTATATATTTACAAACCAAGAGATGAGATTCAACTTTGTCATGTGAAAATACATTTGTTTCTTTGCTTTAAAGAACAAACGGGCAAAAATATAAGCACAACATTTTACATTCTCAACTTTCATTCTATATCCTTGTTGTTATTGGTCACTTTTATTGTAACTATGCAATGAATATGTCCAAAACATAACAAATAGCAATAATAGCAAAACACCTGATGAGCACTGACCCTTTTTTATAAAGGCATTAGGCAGACATCAAGTACAGTTTATGAAGCTGAAAGAGAAAACAAAATGCTTTAACAATATGGAAAAAGATAAATCACTATTTTCAATATTGGTTCTGCATATATCAAAGAGATCACGAGGAGGAGTGGACTTCACATGAAGACTTTCAGAAACTGAGACAGAGCAAAGGGTTCACCTCGCTGGACACATCCTACGCATGCCCAAACAACACCACCCAAACACAGTGATGAAGAGGACACCACCAGGAGGATGCAGGAGACAGGGAAGACCAAGGAAGACACGGAGACAGATGTTTCACAGATGCTTTTCCACTCTTGCAAACAGAGGTAGGTTATGAGGTGTGGAGAGACATCATGTATCATTGGAACATAAACAGACGGGGACCAATTTGTAATAATTGTAATAAATACAATGCAATTAATATCAACTTTCTGACAGTGTGTGGGACATCCGACTACTTTCCAAGGAGGGGCTCAACTGATTTACAAATATCGCGATAATTGCGTACAGGAATTGAGGCAGTAGCCAATGACAGCACTAGGAGTAAAAGCTGCAGGATTATGTAGGAGTATACAAATATGTACGAGTATCATAAGAATTTGACAACTTGTTAAATCTTTTGAGTTATTAAGACCTTCAGACTATGTTCATACTGATTGGGCTATGGGTTTTGTGAGAAAAGGTTTAAGAAACAACAAATGCTTGATAAATTATTTGATTTAGGGTTAAAAACAATACATACATTGCAAATATTTACCTATACAGCTTTCTGTCTCCTCCGTTTACTTGTCCTCAAACAATATGGGGCTGACTGAGTCCGAAGGGCCCTTTTGGTCTTTTCATCTGAAAAAAAAAAGAAAAGAAAATATCATTATGTATAATTAATAATATATAGGATTATTTAAAGGACAAAGTACTGCCTTACAAATATTGGATGTTACATTATAAAGCATTAAAAGCATGGCAAGTGTTGTGTTTAATATGCATTTACAACAAATATCACTTTAAAACTACCAATTCTGGGGAATAGCATGGTAAGTTTTTTGATTACTGCCCTGTACTACACCAATCACAGTAAAACTAAGGTTACTGAGGTTTGAAGCATGGTAAGTTTTGTGGTTACTGTCCTTTTACCACACCTATCACAGTAAAATTAGGGTTACTGTGGTAAAATCATGGTAAGTTTTGTGGTTACTGTCCTTTTACCACACCTATCACAGTAAAATTAGGGTTACTGTGGTAAAAGCGTGGTAAGTGTTGTGGTTACTGTCCTTTTACCACACCTATCACAGTAAAATTAGGGTTACTGTGGTAAAAGCATGGTAAGTTTTGTGGTCACTGTCCTTTTACCACACCTATCACAGTAGAATTAGGGTTACTGTAGTAAAAGCATGGTAAGTATTGTGGTTACTGTACATTTACAATACGTATCACATTAAAACTACCAATAGTGTGGTAAACGCATGGTCAGTTTTGTGATTACTGTCTTTTTACTACACTTATCACAGTAAAACTAATGTTAATGTGGTAAAAGCATGGTAAGTGTTGTTTTTACTGTGCTTCTACTACAAATACAACAGCACGTCACGTGACAGACGGTGTTTAATCACCCTGTTTAGAATTAGAAAGCAATGAAACGCAAAGCCTCCGTGGCGATGACAGATATAATGCAGTGACTGAATGTGAGCTAATCTTATTAATATCGACAAACAGAAAAGACATTATAACACACGTTAGGACAGCGTATTTATTACTACTTACCAACATCTGGCACACGTGAACTGATGCCAAATATCGCGATGTGTTCGGAACGAGACTTCTTCAGCGCGATTTCCTACTGATAAAATATGATTTTTAAAATATCAATAAACAGCAAAGCAATCCAGCTTCCCTGTCAATAAGATCGAAAAAATAACATTAAAAAAAATACATAAACCATGGTCCATGATAAGATAAAATCTCGTGAATTAATGTTGATTAAACAGGTTCTCTGCTGCAGCCCGATAGGCAGAAAGAATCGTGCTGTGATCACGAAAGACGCTTCCCATTTAAAATACATTAGTTTAAAAAACGTGCTGGTATTACGAAAATAACGAAATAAACGTGCCCGAGTCACGAATCAATAGATTCAATTATGTGACCATTCGCCCCCATTAGAGATTATGAGTTATGTTTCTGTACAAAAAAAAATAATAATAATAAAAAAAATAATAATAAATAAAATAATAACACGTATTTCTGCATGCACCTTCGGCATCTGCACGAGATGGAATCGTGAATCTTCGTACGATTAAGGGGCGGGACGATGACGTTAACTATAATACATTTCTGCGTGCAATGCATACGCATTTTACATCAATAGAAGTTTAACGGGAGGGTTTTGCGTACCATATGAACGCGAAATGTGACTTTGGCGTGTAAATACTACGCCAAATGAAAATGAAAACTCGTGGTATAGATACGCAGTAGTAAGAGACTGGGTTGGCAGTTCTGGTGCTTGCGTCCCAACATAGGCCCCTATTCTGTACAATCTTCACGTTTAGCAACGCAGTGGTAGGGTTTCGCGCACATGAAAGTGCATTCTTCGCAATCATTAAAGTTTATTATTTGCATGCGTTTTAAAGCCTTAACATTGTATTCGCACGCTGTTCTGACATAAGCTTTCCTGAGTGCGTACACCCCAAGCATGCACACACTAAAGCCTGTCAAGCAGCGAGTGACATCTAGTTCTTATTGCACTTTAGCTGTCAAATACATACAAGGTTTACATAAACTGAGTCTTTTATGTCTTTAGTGAACGTAGAGAGTTGGGAGAAAATCGGATGCCTGTCTGTGTAGATCCGTGCATTCGGTATTAAATTGACTGCTGTCACGAGCTGTCAGGTTATTTTTTCATTCTAATGGACTTATCATTATTTCCCGTTGTCTTTGTTTGGTACCCACCACTTGTTTGGTACCATGGATATTAATTTAATCATCACAGCTGTTCGTATTTGAGTTTGTTATCAGTGCATACTTAAGTTCCTTTGTTTCCTCAGTTCTTTGTCGGTTGTTGTTTGTGTGAGACACACTGTTGCATATGTTAGACCTTTCTGCATGGATTATCTCATTAAATTTACTTTGTGTTTGTAACTTTGGACTCTTCATCATCTTTGGACCTTCATATTTGTGACAACCGCAGCCTAATAAACCTTCTGCCACTTGTGTCATTAATGTTAATCAAACAACAGAAGACAAAGAGAAAATCACTTCCTGCTCTTGACTGAATAATTTCAGTAGCTTTAATAAGAATCAGTGTATATTTAATTATGTTTATTTCATTTGTATTTTATGTTGTATTTGGCCTATTATTTGTAATTTGCATCTTTGTTCTTATTTTTAATAACAAAGATAAAATAATGAAATAAAATAATGTGAAATATTTTAGCCCACCTCTACTTTGACCTAAAGTCATTGTTTGTCATTGTTTTTTCTTTTATATTTTGTTGCCTTGTATCGCTACATTTTTAAAATAGGGAAATTAGTTTGGCTATATATTATTTGTCAAAATAGTCTTAACAACCAACATCGTGATATGGTATTTTTGTCACCCCTATTGCTTCGGTCCATCTAGGAAAATGATGTATGAAGTATTAAAATAATTATTATGACCATTACTGGTTTTTTTGTTGTTGTTGTTTTTACAGTATGTGTAATTTTCAATAAAATTACATATAATATTTTTTTTATATTAATGTATTACATACAAAACCATTCAGAATGTAAATGGGTTTACTAAGGCTGCATTTATGTGATCAAAATACATTTAAAAAAAAAAAGTAATATTGTGAAACATTTTAAAATAATTGTTCTCTATTTTCATATATATTAACCCCTAAATCACTTATAGTTCACTACGACGGACTAAGACTGACTTACCAACCTAAATGCAACAATAACGTCACTCTACCTCATTCAAAAGTATAATTTTCGATTACATAATTTTTGTGCAATACTGTATTGTAAAGCAACAATATGTAATTTGTTTTTGCCGCTAGGGGTCACTAACCTCTTACAATGACAAAGGCGTATGTTGATGACGCATAAGCGGAATTACTGAACTTCCCGTCATGCCGAAGGATCTAATAATGTTTATGGATGAGTGAATACATTGATGTTTTTAACATGACTGTGGTATGAAGCAGGGAACGATTGCAAATGAGAGACAGATATCAGCGTCACACGCGAGTCTCGCGGATATAAAGGAATAAGGACATTTCATTCTACCGAACGTCCAGGTGCTGAATTACTACTCACACAGGTCAGTTTATTAGACGAATGAAACTTGTGAGGTAACGCAGCGCTGTTTCACTTGGTCTACACTATCAATTAGTTTATCTGTATGAGACTAGCAGTAAGCTAGATCAACATTAGAATAACATACTGATCATATTCTAACATTTCATCATGTTGAGCTATATAACATTGATTCGTTTTATGTACATTTGCTCACCTCTACATTTGCGCGTCTCTGTCAAGTCGAAGTTTGTCACGGACGTGGAGCTCTCGGTATCTCGAAAACGCAACGCTGATATTGATCCTCGTTTTAGTTCTCCTTTTGTCCCCAAGTCTGCTTGCCATGGTCCATAACGTTTGAACGACAGACGTAACGGTACACAACAAATTACTTGTCTGGCCTTAAAAATGTATAATACAGAATTATTTATCGCTTCCGTGTAGCCATGTGAACTGGAATTATTTTGACAACGTTTTATCTGTACAGAGGTAAAGGGAAGGAGAAGGGGGGCCTTCACTGGGGAGAGACTAGTTGACACTTCAGGATTGCGTTGTTGTCATGTCCAGACGCAGGTCCTTCATCAGATCTGGATACGGCCTGGATCCGGCGGACTTCGGTAAACCTCGGGATAAACAGAGAGACTAATATTAGCGTAGACGCCATCCATCTTATGATGTAACGAGTACATCAAGATTTATGGGAAGTGTTCCCGGTTCCGGAAAAGCCTAACATTGAATTATAGAAGTTTATAGTGTTATGTGTATGCTAGGTCAAAGAGATGTGTTTTTAGTCTAGACTTGAACTGACAAAACTGTACTGTACAAAACTGAGAATAAAGTTTTCTCACCGGTGAATGGCACATGATGTATGTAACGTTGTCTCCGGTCTTCTTGGCTGCGCGCGTTCATGCTTTCATGAGGCATGGCGATTTGCAGGGAGGGTGGGACATACGCTTTTACTGCTATCAGGCTAAAGTTAGCATTTTCCCAGATGTCCTACAGCACCTTTTATAATAGTGATAACTGTGTACCTCATGGTACTATTGTCTGTATTTATTGTCTTTTTATCTTTATTTATCTTTTTTTAGTCCTTGTGACTAGATGTCATTGTTGTTTCCTGAAGGAACTGTTTCTATTTTTTTGCCATGCGATGTACTAAAAATTACAGTAAAGTTGACTTTGACCTTTGACAGTGTTAATTTCTTTTTCTTTTTTAAATCTTACTGGCCCCAAATGTTTAAACGGAAGTGTCATAATATATAGTTCTTGTTCTTTGTGTTTTTCTCAGTTAATTTACATTTGGCAAGCTAACCTCTCGGCATAGCCTACTGTTTTAGCAAACTCATATTATACTCACATATATTATCAAAACAACAACATTTTATTTTCATTTATTAAAAAACAACATTCAATTCTTGTTGTTATGTACAAATATAGTTTTTAAGATGTATTTTATGTTTTAGTTTTTCTTTCAAACGGGCATTACGAATGGCTACCGCATGGGTTCCAATACCAACTGCACTGTATGGGGAACCAAATCTCCAACACATCTGTTGCAAAAAAGCAATAAGCCAAATGGCTTCTCATAGCTTATGACCTTATTATTTCTCTCATTATCTTCTTAGCACAATATTGCTTCTGACAGTAAGCTTTTGTCAATCATGTGATACAGTAATCATTCATTTGTTTGTTGTTCATTGTTTATCCATCAGTTTTAATCTCCCAGTTAGGTTTATTGAGTGTGCCGCTCCTGTGTGCATGTGTACAGTAGACTGACGGCGGGATTGACAGCTGTGTTAATTATCCATTAGGTAGGCAGCAGCTGGCGCAGAACCTCCTCTTTAACCATTTACATTGCTTTGATTTATCCACATCATCTCATTTCCATATAATATAATTATCATGAATCAAAACAGGGTAGGAGGAGAGAACCCAAAGCCAGGGCTGAAAAATGCAACACCTCTGTGGAGACTGTGAAATATGAATGATCCACTGAGTTTTATATTTTTGGACCAAACTCTGCGGCAAAGGTGTGAAAAAAGAAGGCGGACTCACGTCATGTTGCTCACACTAACAGTTGCTCGGATTTCGCGCCAGCCTTAAAATGGTCACATAATTAAGACGTTCCTTGGTCAGGTCTTCCTTTCTCTATAAGGTGATGACTAATGTTTGATTTCAGTTGGTATTTATACTGTATGTTGAATAAATAAACGATAAACTAACAGTCTGAGCTGACTTATTTAACATCGAAGTAGCACTTGTTGGAGGTATCATTCGTGTATTAGTTGGTTTATGCGTCAGCGCCGACTGAGTAATCTCAGCATTCAGACCTGGCAAGTGCAGTAATATTTTGCTGTCAATTTTTTGTAATTCATAAATCAGCAGAATATATTCAATGTTAAATCATAACCAAATGCCGTCTTCCTACAAATAAAATGCCATGCAGATCCTTTGCCCTGAAAATGTTTCATATTGAGTTCATATAAAGACCTGTCTTCGTAAAATCCATCACACTTGTAAGATTTTTAAAGAAATTAATACTTTTATTCAGCAAGGACACATTAAATTGATCAAAAATTTCAGTAAAAACATTTATAATGTTGCAAAAGATTTCTATTAAAATAAATACTGTGGGAAAACAACTGTTTCAACAATGGTAATAATAAGAAATGTTTATTAAGCAGCAAATCAGCATTTAATAATGATTTCTGAATGATCATGTGATGCTGAAGACTGGAGTAATGATGCTGAAAATTCAGCTTTGCTATCACAGGAATAAATTACATTTGAACATATATTAAAATAGTTATTTCAAATTGTAATAATATTTCACAATATTACTGATTTACTGTATTTTTTATCAAATAAATGCAGCCTTGGTAATCATAAGAGACCTCTTTCAATTAAATATACTGACTTTTGAACAGTAGTGTAGATTTTTTTACAATTTCTTAATAAAATTGAAGTGGTGGCTACCTAAAAACCTAAGGTTAGTGGTTTGTTCTGACAAATAAAAGCAATGTTAACAGTGATGCATGACTTAGCAAATATGGCCGTGTTGGTGAACTAGTTGAAATATTAAAATCTATTTTGTGATTTTTCCTTCCTGTGGAATTTATTGTAATGAGTGGTAGCTCATCTCTCTTCATGCATTTTACCACAGTCCTTTCACTAATGCTTCCTCATAGCCTCAATGGATAAACCCCCCTCTCGTGATCTGTTCTGATTGGTTGAGAACTCGATTATGCGGCACCCATTGTGCTGAAAGTCATCTTTCCTCTCAATGATCTGTTTTGATGTGTCAGCTGCAGAGGATGTGGGAATAAGTGAGCCTGAAATGCACTGTTTTGTGTGGATCTCTACAGACAAAGTCACCGCACATTACAATTTTGAAAATTGGAGGAGGTTGCCGTTGAAAAGCAGATAAAGGAGCATGCGTTAATGCACTTTTAAACCATCCGTATAACTGCTTGGTGTCCCTGGGATTAGGGCTATATTTATTTAACTCCATGTCAAATTTCCCATCTAGCTCATTACGTAAGGTGTATAAATCTTCAGTTTGGTAGTCAGATAAGTGCAAAATGCAAGAATGAAATAAAATATTTATCTTTTATACTACAACTTAATATTAGATAAGGCCATGGTCTCATTTTGAGGAAAAAAAGGAAATGCGCTCCAGATTTATATATGCATCATGTTGAAAGTGGCTTGACTTTACTAGATAGAGGTCTGAGTTTCATCTTCACCCGTATAGGGAGGGATTACGCTATCAGCAGAACAGATCAAGCCTCCCTAAATCTATCCCATGTTTCCCTGTGCTGCATACAGACAAGGCCACAAATGGAAACGACTCCATCCTGAATATATTCAGATAGTCTCTCACTTAGACTCCTAATAACCTTGACGAAAATAGCGGCAACTGTCACAGGTCGAGAAAAGCCCTATTTCTCCCCATTTTTGGATTCCCAGATGTGACATGAGGCCACACTCTCGCAAATGAAACCGAAAGAACGCGTAAATACATAAACGGAGCAAGAGTAACAGGCCAGAATAAAAAGACACAATTCATTACCCAAAAGAATACACTTCAAATCTGGCAAGTGACGCAGTGGTGGTCATCGCATTTTTTAACCCGGTTCCCCAGTGACGAGGCGTGAGAATTGACACTGTTGCCTGCAAATGAAAACGACACTTCGATTAGCAGCAGAGATGTTCGTTTAATGCCTCAGGACAATTTCCCTCCCTCTGCAGATGGTTGGTATAATTATAGCGCTTTTATTGTATAAAGCAGCAGATTCCAGGTCCATACCCTTTTACAGTGAATCCATCTGTCTCAACTGGGACAGTTTTAATCCCTTTACCGTTTCTGTTGTTTTACCATTAGGGACCTTTTAATCCATTGACCCGGTACATCAAACTGACACATGCTGTAGGTTAAAGGGTTTACTTCACTATCGCCATTACTAGACATTGATGTGTGCAATCAGGGTTTGGAAGGAGTTGGTCCAGTGTCCTTTGTAGAAGAGGAAGTTTATAATTATTTGTCTGTCTCAAGAGGAAAACTTGCCTCATATAAGCCACCTTGATAGAACGGTTGCTTGTTCGTTTTAAATCAATTTATGAAAACAACTCACATACAAGCCCATGTCAGCATACTTGGGGGTTGGATGCCCTGGGGGTTGGATGCCCTCCGTGCCAAACCAACCAATCATTCTCTGTTCAGGTCTATTGAGACTGCATGTTGATCGTTGAATATTGAAGGTTGGATATTTGCATGCACTTTGAAACAATAGAAGAGCAGGATTTCTGCTTTTGCTCAATATATGTAATTGAAACTGTTGATCTAAAATGTTGAGTGGTCAGTAGCCTACTAGGCATTCACAATATTGTCAGTATAATATCAATTACTGCCTGATATAACTGTCACATTATACTGTAATGTGTTTTGATTTTAGTTTCGAGGACTTTGCTTACCGTTGTTTCCTGTTTTCTTTGTTTAATTTTCCCGCTCTTTGTTTGTTACTATGTAAGTACTCCCATCTGTTCGCATTTTGTTCATTATCGCTCAGTTTTTTCTGTTCCTTGTCCTATTATTGTTTGAGCCCTGCATGCTGTTTCGTTGAGTTTGCTAGTATTGGATTACCTGAGTTTACTTTGTTTAATAAATACGCTGCACTTTGATCAAGCCTTTGCATCCCATCTTCTTCATTGGACATAAAACGTGACACTAGCAGATTTTTGTTGATATTGAATATGTAATTATGCTCATTTCTGTATTTTTGCATTTAGATTACCCTTGCCACCATTAACACTCACTTTAAGTTAATAGAACACAGAACAACAAAAAAAGTAAAGGAATGACATGATGAAATTAACATCAACATTAATTGGGTGAATTAACCATTTTAATACTTAAAGTAAATCTGTTTTAGATGTCAACTTTTATTGACTACTAACAAATATATGCTAATTAGCAGCACATTATTGTCATAGTGCAATATCAAAGCAGTATAAGTGATGCTAATGACCTCTATAATGGCCTCACAAGACTCTTCCTCACCTTGCTTTATACACAGTTCATTCTTGAGGCAAGATCAGTTCTTTGGAGACCACATGCTGACAACAAGGTCAGCAGAAATGTTTTGACATCCTTTTAAACTTCAGAAGTTGTCACTTCCTCTGTGTACATTTCTTGAAGGTCAGCATGTAGTGTTGCGTATGACCTGCCTACAGGATCTGTCACTTAGCTCTCAAAACCACAAAGATGTTAAAGCCAGCCACGCAGAAATGCCACAGCGAATATCACCTTTGAAAGTTTTCAAAAGATGAAATAGTGGATCCCCGTCACTTCCTTTCAAGCTCACTCTTTTCTCACCAGCGTCAATCACAGGCTAAAAAACCCTATCCATATATGCACTGTGGTGTGAACATTTGCTTCAATTGCAGATCTTGACAGTTTTACTCGCTGCTTTAGTGAATCGCATTGATTTGATAAGTGTAGCACATGATTTCAAGTTTAATTATGATTAGCTCAGATTGAACAGCAATTAGATGATCCACATGGGATGCAGTAGTAGCAGCTTTATAGCATGACAACAGGCTTTTCCCACAAAGATATGACCGTAACTTCTCATTTATTCTTTACTGGGGATAAATAAGTATCAAACCAAACTTAAAAACATCTGAATGTCATTGCATTTTATAACAAAACATTGAACTAACTGGCATTGGTTTTATATAAGTAAAGAATTATTGACGATGGGCTGTTGACTTATTAGAAAAACAATGTACAGCCGAGGTGGTCACGATGCATAATTCAATATGATTGTACCACGCCTCAAGACATTGTTCAGATGTTTTATTTCAAAACATTTATCAGGTTTTTGTCCTTAAATACTGTGTATAACTAATTTCTTAAGCATCTCATCTTATAATACCAAAATAGCATTTTAGAGCTAGTAACAGAGGCTTGAGCCAGTGATGTGCAGACTAATGCAGTTAATGGAAAGAAATTGATATTTGCTTAAGAATTTATGAATTACCTGTCTGTGTGTCTCTCAACAGTGTTTGGCAGCGTCTCTACTAATAGCGAAACTGTAAGTTTAACTGCTTCAAAAACAGAGATGTTACTACAGAGAAATGTCATGTAGTTTTGCAGATGTGAAAATATTTTATGAGGGGCGGATCTAGAACATTATTTTTGAGGTGGCAAGAGGACTATGAGGGGTAGCAACACCAAAGCAAACAAGCATTCAATAATCTTTACTATATCATCTCTATTATATCTATACTATAATTAAAAACAAAATATAGAAGCAAGTGGCAATCATTGGGGTCCAAGCACCAATTGCCCATGTGGATGATTAACGATCCAGCTGTCATTAATTGAATCTTCACTGAAAGTCAGGGTTTGATGAAACCGGTCTGAGCAACACCAGGTGTCAAAAAGGGCAACTGACTTTCAAAAGAAATGCCTTACTAGTGTTGGATGAAATAAGAAGTCAAAATTACCCCTCTAAAAATGTTTACTATTGTAATGTGTGTTACTATTGTAAACATGATCATACCAGTAATATATGTGATGTAAGACTCATTTTCAACAATTACATTGAGATTAATCGCATGTCATATATGTCAGGTCAATTTCAAATTAATGTGAAAATATAATTTGCTCAAAACTATCTGAAGCATTTATCTTAAAAGGACAGTTCAGCCAAAAAAAAAAAAAAAAAATGCTGTCATCTACTCACCTTCAAGTTGTTCCAAATCTGTATGAATTTCTTCTACTGAACATAAACGATGATATTTTAAAGAATATGTGTAATCAAACAGTTGATGGAACCCACTGACTTATATCATGGAAGTTAATGGGGTCCATCAACTGTTTGATTACCGACATTCTTCAAAATATCATCTTTTGTGTTTTTTCATATTTTCCTGTTATCACTAAAAAGCTGCTTTGAAACAGTCTGTATTGTTAAAAGCGCTAGAAGAATAAAGGTGACTTAACTTGATGGCCCAGCATCAGTGCAGCCTGGAGTGACTGTGTCCCTGAAAGGTTCTGACACAGAGCGTTCTACTCACAGCAACTGCCAGCACACTTCATCAACGGCAGGAAATCACATTTACTACACACTCCTACTTCAGTGCCACTTCCTGTGATAAGTGCATGGAAAACTGTAATTATCTTTTTCTGAAATACATTTATCACAATCCTTGTGAGTGGATTGAGTTTTTCTCAAGACAGACAGAAATGTCTTTATTTATTTGTTGGATAGCTGTCGCCTTTGTCACATCAAGTGTTTTAGTAAATGCAGTTGTCATTTGTAAATTCTGAAAAAGTGAGAATCTCTCTTCATTAGTTTTATTCTTTCCAATTATTTGGATTTTTATTGTATTTTATTTTTATTTTATACAATTATTAAATGAACTACCTCATGTCTCAAAGCACATAACATTACAATAATAATGAACATAAACAACTTAGAGCACTGACCTGTATCACCTGACTGCTGCAGGTTTATTTTAGTATTGATAGTTTTGCCATTGAAATGCATAAATTCGAGTCACGAACTGCTCAGAGTTTAACGTCACAGGTTTTCATCTCTTCAAGGGCTGCTCGATTATGGAAAAAATCACAATCACGATTATTTTGGTCAGTAGCCTATTGAAATCACGATTACGGTATGTAATTATTTCACATGACTTTGGGAATGTGTTGCATTTATTAAAAAGACCCCTTTCAACAATTATTAAAAAATGGAAATTTGAACATTGATTGTACTTTTTGAACTATTAAAATAAATAATATAACAGATAATACTTCAATGAGTAGGCCTATTTTAATAATTCCCGCAGGTCTACCACTTATAATGCGGAAAATTCCCCCGCAAACATTGATTCACTTTAGCATGTAGATTGTATGAGTAGCCTAAATTAATCCACACAGATTATCAAATCAATCATTTAAAAACTTTTTCCAAGACGCAATTTCACAAACCGCGTGAGTGTTCAGCGGTGCTGCAAGCGTTGAAACTACACTCTCGCGTTTAGGAGTCGGGACATGACGGAATTGTTACTTGCACAATCGGGCCAGCATTGCATCGTAACTAAAGTTGATCATTTTCACTTCTTTTTAAGTCTTATCAGTTTAAAGGGGTGGTATAATGCCCTTTTCACAAGATGTAAAATAAGTCTTTGATGTCCCCAGAGTGTGCATGTGAAGTTTGAGCTCAAAATACCCCACAGATATTTTTATATAGCATGTTAAAATTGTCACTTTTTGAGGGTGAGCAAAAACGCACCGTTTTGTGTCTGTTCCTTTAAATGCAAATGAGCTGCTGCTCCCGGCACAGAGGGCGGAGCTTCAACAGCTTGCACTCACACAGACATGCACTGAAAATTTCAAAAACTTTTCGCCTTTTATGTTCAAACCGGATTCAGACAAAAGATGGAGAGACTCAAGAAGAAGTGACAACATGTAGAATGCAACAGGACATTTCTGAATGGTTAGTTGATGAATTTATGTGTAGTTATCTTCTAGTCATTGATTAGCATATTCTGTCATGATAATCTATAAATTGTGTTCCCAGGGGAGGGGTTTATGTAAATTTTAGGGTTAGTGATGTCACTAACCCGGGAGGAAGCTCCTGTAGTCCCTACCAGCCGTTTGTTGTAGTCCTTAAAAAAACGATTTCTTTAAAAGTAAATATCTCCCTTTGCTTTGAACTTTGAGTGTTGTAACTTTGCAGATGTTGTTTATGCTCAAACAGCAACATTACACACTAACTAAAGTTAGAAAAGTGAAATCATAATCAACCACCCCTTTAAACATTCAAGCTGAGAGAGTTTATGGCTTCGGGAGGGGCGGATGTGCGCGTGCGCGTGTCATTCAGAACACAAGACAAAATTATAGCGTTCTTTCAAAACAGAACATGGCAAAATAATCGTTTTTACTCGATTGTACTATTTTGGTGATCGCTGGGAGCCAAAATCGAAAATTCAATTAATTGCACAGCCCTAATCTCTTCCAAATTACAGTAGTTATGGCGTGAACGGTTCAGGAGGAACTGTGAAAGGTGCTGCTGTTACTGTCATTCATTTCATCCTTTCATTTCTTTCATTTTATTTTTAGTTGTTATTATTTATTGTCTGACGAGCAGTTAACGCAAGAAATGACGTATATACACTAACACACATGTTCAAAGGTAATGGCCTTTGAAAACACATTGAACCTGTGGACATTTAAATGGCATGTTCTGCTGTGCAGCTCTTTGTAGTTGTTGTTTTTTTTCCCACCGTATGAGCTGTTAAGTATTTATCACACTTTTAGGCCTATCTTAATGTCACAGGCTGCTGATGTCATTAATGCCTGTAGGTGCATGTATGCTTCAAAGTCTCATGATGGATGCGTTTCCTGTTCCAGTAAAGAACTCACCATCTGGAATACTTCACACAGAGAGCAATGAGAGGAGGTGGATCCAGCCTGCTCATAAAACTGATGCAAGAAAAGAAAGTGAGAAAAGATAGAGCAAAAATATCCTTCTGCTGGTTTAACTAAGCTTATGGTCAAAAGTGTTGTTGTGGGGACTTTCCCTGCCACGTTTGCCATCAACGATTCTACTAGAGATGTAAATTAAATAATACAATGGAAGCATCTCCAATTCTTGAGCTTGAGTTTTCATTGTGTGTGTGTGTGTGTGATGAGAGGCTTGGAATGTGTTATTTTGTATTGTTTTGCTGAATAGTCGTTGCGGTTGTCATCGGTGACGGAGGACAGCAGCAGTGTTCTCTCATGCAGACAGCTCTGTCAGACGCGCTCCACTTCTAATTCTTTACTTCAAACTCGCTTTCTGTTTCAGGGAAATTATAGGACAAAACAGGAACAAATGTGTTCCTGTTACTGATATACATCCACAAACGTGCAGATGCAAGTTTTGGTTCATTAAAATAAAAACGTAGGGGGTTTGAATTTCAAACCACTCATATTTCGATGTCGATGGCAATGATTGCTCCTTCAAATCACTGTATAATGAGACCTTTTATGTCAAAAAATAGATTCTTAGTGTAGGCCTATTTTATTTCTATGATTTGCATGAAAATTGTTAGCATTATAGTTTTGACTTGGAAATGGATTCGAAATGGAATGGAACAGAATTTGAAATATACAGGAAATAAACTATGCACGTTACATGCATAGACTATTTGTTGTTTTTATAGAACAAAACAGTAAAATATTAGTATTTGAGCATGACCTAATTAATATGCATGAGCTAAGCCATGTTATGACATCATAAGCAGCAGGTTTGCCTCTCTGTTGTTAGGCCATGCTTTGTTTGGGGAAGTTAAGAATTTTTCATGTTTGAAAGAAGTCTCTTTGGGTGCTTTCACATCTGTAGTTAGGTTTGGTCCGGACCAAGGGCAAGAAATTATTATAGCATTTTTCAGACGTTTTGGTTCCTTTTCACACCACACTGATTACTCTGGTCCAAATCAGTTGACAGGTTGGTGAAACAAACCAAAATGCAGTCACATGACAACATCCACATCAGTTTTTGGCCAGATGTGTCTTTGAACCTATTTCCTAACCTGCTCTATGATTGGTCAGAATTAACGTGTGGGACAATTCCGACAAAAAGAGGAAAAGCCAGCACTCACAAAGGGACGACTGTGGGCTTTATGTATCCCTGGTCATAATATACTACATAGTTTGTATACTACTTTAGGCAAACTATACAATTGGAGAATGAATAGCGTGGATGCGGCTGGAAAATGCACTGCAAACGGCGAAGGTGCATCATTCTAATATGCTGATTTGGGGCTCAAGAAACATTTCTTATTATTATCAATGTTGAAAACAGTTGTGTAAACCATGGTTTCTTTATTCAGGATTCTTTGATGAATAGACATTTGACATATTTAATGCGTCCTCGCTGAATACCAATAAATGAATATGTTAATCATTCAGTACCATGGTATCAGAGTATTGCCATTTTGATACCACAGTAGTTTTTTGTCATGTATTTGGTATTCATACCACTGCATGCATAAGCACATTCCAAAGTCCGGCTCCTATAAATATCAAATTAATATGAATTTATCTTGTACACGCGTGACCTGAAATACGTCAGTGGCCATGATCGGCTCCAAATTCCTGGAATTTAGTAGCATTTAGCCTGTGACTCACCAGCGGGCGTCAGTATCAGTCTCCAGTGTTTTTGCGCCAAAACAAGTGCTGGTGGGAGGACCTTGACATTTTAGGTTGCAGTGAGAAAATGGGATTATTCCATACTAATCAACAGTTATATTTATAGAAATGATCCTGTGTATCTCTGAGTACGATGGTTGCATTTAGAAAATGGCTGATAAAACATTATGTGGGGAGATTTATTCATGTTTATTGACTGCAGTCAACACTTTTAAGCATGTCCATACAGACAAGATGATAAATATTTTGGGCATGAATATTTATATGGACAATTACATTAAATATTCATGTATATACATTAGTATCATGACACTGTATCATCAAATTGCACATGAGATATTAGAATCGCTATGTATGTCATGTGGCTCATACATTTGTATCAATTTTGTGTTCACTTGACGAGATTGAATATGAAGCTAGATGCTTCAATGTGGAGTAATAATGTGGAGTAATGAAAATCACTCTGTAGCTGAGAAGAATATTCCAGAGTCAATACAAATTAATCTCTACTGGCATGCTGTTGATTACCCGTGACTTATTGCTTAGTTTGTAAAAACAGTACAACAAATTAATTAATATTATTATTAATAATGCACTTATGAGGCTTATACTGCTCTTTTTTTCAAACTAAGTTGAAAACATTCTGGTAATTGGCAGGCACTTAATTGAGCATAAATTGTATTGAACCCAGAACATTCTTTTAAAACTGATTGGCTCCCACAAGAAAATGTACTAGATTCAACTTAACTTAATTGTGTGGTTTTCGGTGCAATCTGTTTCATAACTGCACTATAAGTGACCCTAGTCTCAAATGACAGCGTCATCGACCCAGATATGAAAGTGTGATGTTTAGTGTTCAGTAAACAAATGTGTGGATCTTTCTATGCTTCAGCACACATACATGTACCACAAGGACTCTTGGGCAGACAACACACAGGTCACATGGACGATCAATGGGCCATAAGAGATCTCTTCAAGCGGCAACATTCTAATCTGAAAAATGAAGCCTACCCGGAAGTGTGAAAAACTGCAATACATCGAAAATCCGCTAGAGGGAGGTCCCAAAAGGGAGCAAATGTCCATAGCCCCCATGTTAAAATGTCCGTTTTCACAGCATAAATTCATGTTTTTACAGGTTGGTCCCATGGACTTTTATTGTATTTTTCGATAGCTTCCGAGTGCCTGACAACTGTGAGGGGGGTGAATTTTTTTCTAACTCGTTAGTTTAGATCGTATTTAGATATAAAATGTATGACAAATAAGGGCGTGGTTAGCTTTGATTGACAGCTTGATTGACAGCTGATAACGAGCATAGGCTGCGCCAAGGAGAATGACAACATAAGAAGCGCCATTTTTTAACACAGTTGAAATATAATACTACTGTTTCTGTATCATGAAATGTAGTTTTAAGAGTTTTTCAGGCGAGAATGTAGTTGTTTAAAGCTCAAATCTGTGGTTTATTTAAAGATTTATGAAAATTTTATCCAGTTGTGAGATCCAGCGATGACCGGGCGCTCGGCGCTCACGTACCCCGCCTGGAGCAGCCTTTCCTCGGCTAGTCGTTCTGGCGTTTGCCGCGGATTCTGGCGTCTCTGTAGTGGTTAAACATGAGATATAATTCGTCTTGTCTATATCTAACGGGCGATTTTTGGTCTCGTGAATCTATAATTTGTTCCCTGGGCAATCGTTTTGGCTGTGGGGAAGTTTCATAACTTTATAAGCTATTTAACTTTACCGTTGTATGGTTAGACTAGAGCGCTGACTTTGTATGTTTGACTGAATTGTTTGATTTATTTGTATAGCTTCTTGTACCTTTTACTTATACTTTTATAATGGCTAATATTGATAAAAGTGAAATTTAACAAAAAGAGACTGGGTTGAGTTTTGTCATTTTAAATTTTAATACAACAAAGATGATCTGTAAAGTTGTTTACTGCAAAATCTGTTGTTTAGTACAAATGCACATATTGCCTGGACCATATTAAAATGTTTAATATTTTTATATTATATTTAAAACGAAAAGAGGCAGGTTTGTGTTTTATATTTTGTTTTTTTATAAATAGGCAAACGTTATGTGCAGTGAATATAATCAATACGCGTTGCCTGAACCACATTTGTGTGGCTATAATGTTTAAGATTTCTTTAAATGAAAACGAAAAGAGTTAGTATGGTGTTTTATAACATATTTCGTTGCCTAAAATATACACAGAGATAACCGGAGTAGCAGAGCGAGCTGAGTGACGCGCGCTGCGTCAGAAGGTGGGCGGGGTTAGGATTTCCCAAGATTTTCCAAAATGGCGCCGCCCATACCCCCCATAAACAGCTTCAAAACCGTTCTTCAGAAAGTCTATGGGTGACGTCACAGACGCTTTGTCCATATTTTTTACAGTCTATGGATCTCTTACAGTGAGTAGTCAGTGCTGGGTGCATGCTCTTGTTTAGTAGTAGTAAATCTATTTGGCTCAATGAAAAAGAATCTGTTCAGATCCCAATAACCTTTTCTCACAAGGTCTATTACAGGATTTAAACTTCAGTTTTTAAACTTAACTGGCAAATGATTCTTATTTAATGCTGGTTGCTTCAACATTGCAAATAAAGATGTAAAAATACATAATTATTTTTATTTTTTTTTATTATTATTTTTGTCGGTACCTTTATTTTGTTTTTGAACATGTTGATTAGAAATTCACCGTAAGAACAGAGGCTGTTTGCCTGATGTGTGATCACTCACTTATGTGATTGATGGATGCCATACCATTTGACTTTTTCATTGCCCGTAAGTTTGAATTTTGTCCTTTGTCCTTTTAGCCCTGATGAAGGCCTGTGCGCCGAAACACATTGGCAAAATAAAGAATAATTACGGTGGCCGAGAGAGCTCAACGCGCTGCAACTGAAGAAAACACATGCAAATAGAAAAAACACCCGCAAATTAAGAAAACATCTTCATCAGTTTCACAACACATGTGTGCTCCAAATACTCACAACCAAATACAGAAACGCGCTGCAAAAGTTCACAACACAACCAAATACAGAAACGCGCTGCAAAAGTTCACAACACAAACAAATACAGAAACGCGCTGCAAATAGGACGGAACACAACGGAAATGTTTCCGGGGAACCCAATAAGTGACGGACGGACGGCTGGGACGTGCTTATTGCTCGTGAGCTTTGCACAGTTGCAGCGCGTTGAGCTCTCTCGGCCACCGTAAATAATATATTTTTTTAGCTCCAGTTTCTGACCATTTTGATCTCTCCATTTTGCAAGTGTTTGCTGGTACTGTTCCAATAACATTGCAAATGAGAAATAATTTGTATCTTGTGCATTTCATGTCTACAAAACACATATTATGTGTGTCAAACTGCATGCTGACTCTGAGACTAACTAAGAGTCTCACTTCCAGTTTAGATATGTTAAAAATAGAATGAATCCTCTTCTGCACTCGTCCACTTTCATCTTTAAACACCAGTATATACACTGGATTCCTGTCCTGCTGTGACCTTCTCAGAGCTTCAGCTCTCACTCTCTCCTCAGGGCAGTATGTGTGTCCTCTGCTTTTCTCCATTTCTTATTATAAGCAAGCACCCATCGCACACTCAAGTCTGCACTGTCATTTAAAGATGACACTACTTAAGTGGGTCACAGAAAACTGCGCTTTTAAAGTAGCCATTTTAAAAAAATATATTTTTACACATTTTTACAAAAAACAACAACAATCAATACTATAATAAATACCCACCAAGCCATTCCTCCATTAATGTGTAAACATTTATGGGGGGCAATAAGAGAAATCTTCTCATGAAAGTCCCACAAGGAAATGTATTGATGAATAAAATCCAACATATTTTTGTTTTTATACACTAACTTTACCAAAGTAAAATCGAACTATTTCCAAGTATCCTCTGGAACCTGCGGGATGGAAATCAATAAGTATGTTTACATGCGCTACAGCCTTCATCTGTTTGACCAAGTATACATGATGCACTGCATAATCAAATATTTAATATGTAAATAATTAAATTCATGTTGTGCTTCACTTCTGTCTTTTGGAGCAAACATGAAAACATTGGAACTGGGGCCTGTACCATGAAGCCGGATTAGGTGGCTAGCCAGCTATGTTTCAGCTTAGTTTCCGCCAACCCTGGGTTTTAGGTACTATGAAAGTAGCTCGGCTTTAATCGGTGTTCGTTGCCATGGTATCTTACGCTGCACGGCTAACCTGCTCCGGGGCAGGTTATGTTCTGGATTCAAGATCTCAGACCGAAGTTTGACCAATCAGCTGAGAGCAAAGAAACATTATAGGTGACGTAACTTATTCCAAGTGTCTGTTGCAATGACTTCACCTTTTCTTCCAAATCCGGTGGACATCTCAGCGCAAATTGTTTGACGAGCACTTCTCTACGAAAAGGTTTTTAGCCAGACAAAATCCCCTTGCCTTAACTGATAGTTACTTGTATGAAAGATACAGATTTTCCGCGGAAGGAATGTCTTATCTTTGCGAACTTCTTGAGCCTCACATAAAGAATTTAACACGTCGAATTCATGCACTTACTGTACCGCAAATTGTATTGCGTTGCGTTTTTTTTTTTTTTGTGTGTGTGCAAGTGGTACATTCTTGCACGGCGGGTGACGCACAGAAGCTAGGGGAAAACATATGTTTGTCGAACCATTCGCAAGATGGTCCTCGCTCTGCAGGAGTACATGAAAAGCTTCATTAATAGTGTTCCCCGGACATTTATCGACCATGTCCATAAAAGAGGGCTTTTATAAAATTGCCGGTAAGATATATTGATAGGGTGACATCACATGAACACTTTTTTTTTTCTCAAAAAGCAAATTTCACAAATGTACTACACAATATAATACATGTTAAGAATTATTTTGAATCTTTTTTATTATTCTTCTGATAATCTTATGATAGGATTCCCAAGTCATTGCAACATGTATGCAGTGTCTATTGCTCCAATCTCCACTGCTCTAGGGGAACATGAGGCAGATTATGTTAATAGGAAGTCCTATCACAGCCTTAATGTTCAGGTAGAGATGATGTGAATATGTGAGATGATTATTTTCTGTGAGATGAATCTTTAAATTAATAGTAACTTTAACAGATATAACAATGATCTACTAAACATTTCATCTGCAGATGACTTGTGGTCATGAACATATGATCAAGTTTGGATGCCAAATGGCCTGGCTCCAGTGCTTGTCTTACAAATTTTCCTTGAGTCTGTGTTGTGTCAGCGCTTTGAGGAAAGCAAGTTAAATTTGGTACAGTACAAAACACTGTTCATTTAAACTGAGATAGAAAACCTACACAATGACCCCCTATCATGACCCTCAGACAGGGCCACAGCACCGCTTCAGTGTGGCCCTCAGTAAAACCAGAGTGAAGATAGCGATGACCTTTGGCATCCTAAAGGCACATTTCAACTGTGTTCGGCGCTTCAGAGTCACCAGAGCGGGCATCACAGATAGTGGCTGTATGTGCCATTCTGCACAATATAGCCACCAGTAGAAAGGAGCGAGAAACAACACAAAACCAGCTTCTCCCCGATGAAACTGACCCGATCACACTTGACCACCCAGCTGGTGCAGATGTAGATGCAATCACCATACAATATTACACTTAATAAAAGCACATTGAAACTGCAGATATGTCTCAAACTGTTTTATTGGTTTTGTGGGATGGGAGAGAGAAAGAGAGCAAGAGAAAGTTGCATTAATAAATATTCATACTAAAGTGTTACTTGGTTAAATAAGTTATATATATATATATATATATATATATATATATATATATATATATATAGATCAGTTTTATCCAGCTGTTTGATTTTGTTTGGAGCCTCCTCAGCTCACAGTCAGCTCCTTTAGTGTGCAGTCTAGTTCAAGTCTCCTTTAGTGTGCAGTCTAGCTTGAGACTCTTTTAGTGTGCAGTCTAGTTCGAGACTCCTTTTGTACAGGGCCCTGACTGAGTCTGTTTCCACCTGAAACATAATTCCACCACAAACATGATCATTACAAGTTTTCTGGAGGCTCATCAAAATCACAAAAAGTTCCTTGACTTCCTACAAACACAGGACTGACTGTAATTTATGTCAAGGGTTTTAAATCCTTACACATTTCTTCTGAAGCCCATTGAGGTAGAGGCCTCAGTTTCTGGGTCAGGTTGTGAAAAATCCTACAAAAGAGATGTGTAAGGGCCAGTCCCTTTTTTATGCCACACATTCAAATGTTTGCCATAATAAAAAGCCCAGTGCATTCACATCAGCAACTGTCTGAGAACACACAGACAGAGTGTCTTCATCATTTGCTTCACCCTAATAAATAAAAGTAGGCCACTGTAAAGCATAACTGTTGTAAAGCAGGTTATGTTTGGTGTTCTGTCTGCTGCATACTGACCTCTGTGTGGGAGACTGTGTCTGTGTGTCTGTGTCTGTGTGTGTGAATGTGTGCTAGCTTCAACAGGGACACTGTATTTCCCTGCAGAACATACAGTCAGCCATATTTAAAACTTAAAAAAAAAAGTAGTAATGTATTGCACACGTACCCAGTGTTACTTGCTTAGAGGAGCCAGCACCAGGGTCAGATTGTACAGCACCTGTAATCCCATCCATAATCGGCCGTCCCTTATTGCCTACTCAGAGCCAACTCCTCCGCCAGTGTATTCTGGTTTTCTGAATTTAATTCTTTATTTCTGTTTGCTGCAAACAAGTGTGATAAAATGTTCACAAAAGTAATAAAAGGTTGTGGTAAATACTCTTTGAATTAACTCCTTGAAATAACCACTTTGAATTATATTTTTATATTTTGTCTTTATCTGCTGCCAAGAACATTTGGAGTTGGGGTTGCATCTAAAAATCAATGAATGTTAATCTTTCTTAGTAGCCTACATACATGCACATTTTTTATATATTACAAAAATAGGCTATTGGCTATATTACACATATAGGCTACACATACATATATACATACATAATTTTACATAAATATAGAATGTATTTGTTTAACTTACACATTAACAATCAGCAATCTTTCTCCAACAGTCTTCTCTTGCTTTGGCAGCAGAGACCGTATTGTTTCGAGCTTGAAATACATATTTAAATTAATCGTAATTATTAATGATTATCTCTTGCTCCTCCGCGGAAAAATATATTGCTCTAGCTTTACCCGCGATTGGTTGTTCAGTGTCGACGTCACTCTTTTATGTGCACGCGCGCGTGGAGTAATCATAGCTTAAGGATCAAAGCCTGAGTTGACAGAGAAAGTTGATGAGCTGCATCATGGTACCAATAAAGCCTGATTGCATCGGTTTGGTTTTGTCAACTCAAAACTAATCCTGTAACCCCGAGTTTGTTCAGCTACCTTCATGGTACAGGCCCCGGGTGTGAAAAATGGACTGGCATGATGCATTTCAACGTGATCTCATGAGAATACGTGTGTATTTTTACGTAAAGTGTAGTTCTACCATACGTACATTTATTTACGTTTTATACACACAGAAACGTATAATACTGACGTATTTACAGCACTAAAACGTATAAAATGTACGTATTGACAGCACAAAAACGTAATTTATTTACGTATAAACAACTTTACCGACGTACAAATTTGTACGTGTTCCTATTTAACTTATGCATATTCATATCGTGGCATTAATGTTTTGACTCTATTGCATTCAATTGTCTTATCAATTAAATTTTCAGTCGCATTTATTAATACAGTTTAACGTTACTCATATAATAACGTTAAGTTAGGCTATTTCGCCCTGTTCGTGCCTTCTGCTGCAAACTCGTTTCGGAGGATTAGCCTACATGGTGTTACACAAGAATACACTTTAAAACCTTAAAAATACCTTCTTTAATCGTTTAACCATTTTGTAATATTTGGTTTATTTACCGTGAGATACAAAAGGCGTTTTCTCCTATAGACCCATAATACACTAAAACACAACATAAATTCACAAAAGACATCAATTTTATTAGCTTGATGTAATCCAAATCTTTAGAATCCATACGTTGTTTGCAAGAAACAGATTCAAATTCAGCCCTTTATCCAGTGATCTTCATCTCCATTCTCAGCAGAGACCGTAAACGTCAAATCCCGCGCTCGTAGTGAATTCAAATTCAAAAATTGCGCCCGAAGCGTTACGACATGTTTTACGGCAGTGATATCAAACGCTCATTGGCTCTCGCATGCTTCGTCACAGATTGCGACATGCCGTGTTTAAGTTGGTGTGCTACATTTGAAATGGAGAAGCGCGCGCGCCCTCACAGAGCGAACAGCGAACCGAAACCGGTGTGGTATAGTATTCTGTAACCCTATAGTGATGGGTCCGGTGTGGTATAGTATTCTGTAACCCTATAGTGATGGGTCCGGGCTGAGGACCCAATTAGTATGCCAGTAGTATGCCTGATCTAAATCTGTTCTCGCGATAACTTGTAGCTAACGTGAGCTGTTTAAGTGTTATTATGTGGTAGCTTTATGTAGAATGCTAAATCCCGCTGCTATATGCAAGGTAAAATTAAATTAAATTGTATATTGTATATGTAAATTGTGTAGATTCTATAGCTAATATTTAAAATCTCAAGTTGCGTCAATAGCAGGAGAAAGACCGCGTAATTTAAAAATACTACTGTTATTGTGTCACGAAATGTAGTTTTAAGAGTTTTTCAGTCGAGAATGTAGTTGTTTTAATCTCAAATATGTTGTTTGTTTATATAGATAGCGCCTATTTCAAATTTCAAAGCAAAAACAGTGAGTGATGTTCCATAGCACTAAGGACTGCAAGTGTACAGTTGCACGTGACGTGTTGTTTGTGTGTTTTTGCAGAGTTCCTCAAGTCAGTCCATCCATGACACCTCAGGTTCAACGAGCTAACTGCATTTGCTGCGTTGCACCTTTGGGCTTGCATATCAAAGCAAAAACAGTGAGTGATGTTCCATAGCACTAAAGACTGCAAGTGTACAGTTGCACGTGACGTGTTGTTTGTGTGTTTTTGCAGAGTTCCCTCAAGTCAGTCCATGACACCTAGTCCAGCCTCCTCACCTACCAGGTCACGACCGCACCATCTAAAGGGGAAATTGACTGACTGCATCATCTAGGCCTTAGGATGGTTCCACAAAGAATTGACTGCACATACAACATGAATTTACTTCAAACTAAAGATCTGACTTTACATACAGCAAAAGACACTGCATCTATTTGTGTCTCATTAGCTCTCAAAAAACTTTAACCTTACAGTTCATTAAATATTTTAACACAGCTAACTCAACATTAATTGTTTTTAAATCTCCACAATGTATAGCCAGAGGACTATCACAAAAGTGTTTAGGAAAGTAAATACATACTAGAGTATGTTTGTTTAAAGCTGCTTTGTATTGTTGTGTATTTTAAAAAGCTCTATAAATGTCCTAAAACGATGTGCATTTTGCTTGTAGTTTTGTGTTAATAAAAATGTAATATATTACATCTCATAATTCAGTTGAATTCATTATGTATTGTATTGTGTAATTTAATTAAATTTTTATATAAGTTTTGGTTCTCTCATTTTATTACATTAAATGTTATTGTGTTGTATGATGTTCTGTATTAAGAATTAATTATGACATAAATAATATGCATTAGTACACAAATGACATGCTTGTAATAAAAAAGCATTTTATGCCCCATTGCTTAATAACAAATAACTTTGTCACAAAACATACTTTATAAATGTTATTTCTTTCAAATAAAAGATTATTATATGAATTAAGGGGTTTGATTAATTACATTAAAAATTGTGATTCCATAATTTTATTATACTGTTCTTTAGTCAAGGCTAGATTTAATATTTTATATTTAATATTTATACCCACAAAACATAGCTAGCATTCTGTAATTTATTTAAATGTCTAAACTGTTAATACGAAAAATAGTAATATACACAAATAAGCATTATTTTAAGAATATTTTAATAAATAAAAGTGTAAAAAATAATTACATAATTATAATTGCATTACGAATGGCTGTGAATATGGTAAGGCAGTATCAGTGCAGTATAAGCTCAGGAAAAGCTCATAGCACGAATCACGATCATCGGATAACGTTAGCTGTATGCTATGCTATTATCTAAGCTAACTAAAAAAACACTACCAACGAGAAATGTTTAATTCTTAAATCTTTAATTCAATCTATAGCTTCGGGTAAATACTAGTATATGAAACGTATAATTTAAAATACATTAAATACATTAATGATTCGTTATAACGTAGTACAAACGTCTTCTATAATAAAGTGATTTTGTATGATTTGTAACCAGGCACTAAAGCGATTACCCATAAAACGTGCTTTGAACCAATCGGATTGCTTGGGTCCTCAGCCCGGACCCATCACTATAGGGTTACAGAATACTATACCACACCTGATTAACATTTTCATGGATTAATAACTTAAATTCTGCTCTGTAACATTACCTCATACACAACTATTATATACTGCCAGAGAGGACTGCGTCATGTGAACGACTTTTGTTACCGGTTTTGACATTTTCCCAATAAATAAATTATTGTGATTATGGGCCCTATCTTGCACCCAGCGCAACTGACTTTGTACACCGACGCATGTTTCATTCCTATTTTGCACCCGCGCAAAGCGCGCTTTTCCCTCCACAGAAGCACGTTGCTAAACTAGGGAATGAACTTGCGCTCCCTGGGCGGTTCAGCGCAAAAAAGGAGGCGTGTCCCGGCGCAAACAATCCCTGGTGCTATTTTACTGTTCCATAAAACAATTGCGCCACTGGCCAGAAAAAACCTAGTCTAAAGTCAGTGGCGCGTTGTTCATTATGCTATTTTAAGGGCGCATGCTTGACCATAATGTATAGCATGCACAACGCGCATACACTTTGATTCTCTAATCTACACAGAAGCAGCAGTTTTCATTTTTGCAAATCATATTATTACAAACGATAGATAGATAGATAGATAGATAGATAGATAGATAGATAGATAGATAGATAGATAGATAGATAGATAATTTATTATAAAAGCATACATCTAGCTTACACATTTACCCACATTATTATATACCTGTTTAACCGAAGCTAATTTGGGTGTGTTTCTCCATCCCCAATGTCACTTCTCTCTCTTTTACGGCCGTGACGAGAGCGTTGCTCTCCTCGGCTGTGAACCGCTCCTGGCGCGCGCCTGGCAAATCCGCCGTTATAATAGCAATACGCCAAGGAAAAAGCGCGTCTGCTCTTAAAGGGAATGTGAGATGATGCTCTGATTGGTTTATTTCACGTTACGCCCAAACCACACCTATGAATAATGAAGCTACTTCAAACCAACCCCTTTTAGATTTGCGCCAGGCGCAAGAGCTATTTATCCCGCCGGGAAACTAGCAACAGCGCCGAGACCCGCCCACAAAGTTACTTGCGCTTTGCGCTTTGACACTTGCGTTTCAGATCGTTAAAATAGGGCCCTATATGTGTCTGTCTGTTGTTTTTCTTTATAATTGTTAGTTAGCCTACGTAGTTTTAAGAAATTGTTAGGTTTAGGGGTAGGATTAGTGGCTCAAACTATTTTTGAATGCTATATTGTTAATAAAACTGCCATTTCCCTACACATATCTGTCCATTACGTTTTATCCTTTTAATATTGTCAATAAAATGGGTATGTTTAGGTGTGGGAGTAAGGTTAAGGGATCTTAAAATGGTAATAAGGAAATTATACAGATATCTTCATGATATGAAATATTCGTAAATAGTTTACGTTTTTTAGTTGTAAAAACGTAATAATGTTACGTTTAAACGTTGCAGATACGTCCATATTATACGTTTCAGCATATATCCAAACGTACAAAAAAGTATGTTTTCTATCTTTGAAAATTACGTATTAATACCTACGTATTAACAATGAGACCAGGCTGTGAATTTTAGTCTGATTTTGATTCAGTCAAAATGCATGAAAACATATTTACTCATATATAGAATCTAATATGACATTGTAACATGTTTCATTGTGTTTATCCCTGCTTGCCTGTGTCGCCTAGTTTCTACCAGCTAGTCTGTGTCAGGTTCATTCAGTTCATCGGTTGTTCGTTAATTAGCTCATTAGTTCCTTGTTTAGTCTTGTATATATACTCCCTGTTTGGTTCAGTTTTGTTGTCCTGTCTCATCAGTGTTAGTGGATGTGTTTGCCTTTTCTCCTGTGTGGATTTATTAAAGACTGTGATTCTGAATTCTCCTTTGTCATGAGCTGATTTATAGCACCCACACTGTGACAGATATACAGAACTAGATTTCTTTGTAAATTTTCTAAAGAATTGTGAGCAGTGTTTGCAAAACTCATTCTATAATTAACCAATGAAGACACAAATAGGACTCTACAACAATGAGAACACACGGTATTACACTATATAAAAATAAAAAAGGACAAAACACATTATACAATACAATAACAAATTACAAAAAGATTTTGAAAAAAAAAAGTAATTTGTTTGTCACTCACTCCTAGTCCCTTTTCTTGGTGTCTTGTTCAATATATCATAAAGAGGACAAATTATGTTTCACAAGATTAAAATGGATAGCGAATGGTTTCTTTTAATAATTCACATGCATATTGCTTCTTGTGTGGCTCTCCATTTTTTTTTTTTATGTGTTTTTCATATAACCACAGTGGCACAAATTGATTTGACAAAAATAGGCTTTTTTATAATTATATACATTACAAACTTTAAGACAGAAAGGGACTTCATTTGGATTTGGATTTGAAACAGTTTTGTGATTAATTTGGTATTGTATTGTTTTGTATAATGTTATTGTTTGTTGATTTATAATACAGTGGATTCTCATTGTTCAATTTGTTTTTCGGAGTGTCTTAATTGGTTAATTGCTGACTTGTTGGTTGTCCACACCTGCTCAGGTGTGTAATCTGGTTCCACTCAACCTGCTCAGAGTGGAATTTGTACCGGCGTCTCCGGCATGGGAGGTGGCCACGCTAATAAAGATCACAGCTTCTAGCTTCAGTCGCTAGTGCGCCTCTTGAGGCCAGGGGAGTGAGGTTTTACTCACACAGCTCTTACTAGCTGGTCTCCATTACACTCTAGTGTTGTCAAAAGTACCGACTTCAGTACCAAGTCGATACTGAAATTTAAAAAATGTGACGCTTTGAGCGCTGTTGAGCAGAATTGTAAACACCTTGGAATGATCATTGTGTGGCTCATCAAATATGTCTGCGATTGACCACAATGATCAGCGCTTCAAAAGCACGCTCCGGCACCAATCTAACCCCTCCGGTTCTACTCTACCTACTCCGAGTGGGATTCAGATGAAAGTTTTTTTGGGGATGTGCACATATAGCATTTCGTTTTGTTTGTGCAAAACTTATTACGAGGCCAGCAGGGGGTGCTCACCCTGTGGTCTGTGTGGGTCCTAACACCCCAGTATAGTGATGGGGACACTATACTGTCAAACAGCACCGTCCTTCGGATGAGACGTTAAACTGTGGTCCTGACTCTCAGTGGTCATTAAAAATCCCAGGATGTCTTTCGGAAAAAGAGTAGGGGTTTAACCCCAGCATCCTGGCCAAATTTGCCCATTGGCCTTTGTCCATCATGACCTCCTAATCATCCCTATATATACTGATTGGCTTCATCATTCTGTCTCCTCTCCACCAATAATGGGCGTTCTGGCGCAATATGGCTGCGGTCGCATCATCCAGGTGGATGCTGCACATTGGTGGTGGTTGAGGAGATTCCCCCCTTCCATATGAAAAGCGATTAGAGTACACAGAAAAGCACTATATAAATGTAACAAATTATTATTATTATTATTATTATTATATTCCTATCCCTGATATAGCTGCAGCTTGGGTCCTTCTTCAGAGGGAGTTTTTTCTGACATAATTACCATCTCCTATAGCCAAAAATCGAATCTCTTATAAAAGTAATAGCAGACCTCCTCACAAGCTGCATGATTTGTGGTTTCATTCATATCTGCACCGCAATCCAAAAGTTTAATACTTGGGGTTAGAAGTTTGTTCAAATCCGTTATAATAAGTATGAGGTTTAACTGTATGATGCTTGCCTTGGTAAGCTCCTCTAATAACACCTAATCTCTAATAATACAGCAGCTGAAGTGTGCTGAGGTTTGCCCTCTGCAGATAGAGTTATAGAGGATGTGCGACTCAACACAAACATGCATTGTCTTTCTGATTGCTTTGCTCCCTGTATACATCATCCACTCCTCATGTCTAAGTGCCCATCAGAACAGCTGAATGGGGAGCACATCTGCCACACAACCTCTGAATAAAATATTTCCCTGCAAGCTGAGAGAAGAATAAAATGCCTTTTTGGGTCACAGTCTTTATTCTACGTTTCTAAGAAGCTGAGTTTTTTTTTTTTTTTTTTTTTTCAGGCTCCCAAAAGCTCTCTGTTCCTTCCAGCTTTGTTATTAGACTTAAAACCTCTCAACTCGTGAATTATTAACCGCATGGGATGTTTCTTTTGGGATCTCTTCCAGGCGGTCAATCAGCAAGCGCAATCCACCGAGAGAGCAAGCGTCTCACTTCTCCAAGAGTTAATGTCAGAAACAATTGAGATGTTTGTTTCTGGTCAGTTTTACGGTGGCAATCTAGTTCACAGCAAAGACAGCTCAGACCCAAGGGTGTGTGTGAATGAGTGTGTACACAGTGTGTTATGACAGTTCACCATAAATGCAATAAAAAACATGCTGTCATGTTTACCAAGACGGTGACACGCAGACATAACAGAAAAAAAAAAATACTCAGGGCTCATAAACTTGTTCACAATTTTATAATTCCATATATAAATATAACGAGGTAGAAAGCACTTTTTCATGTGATCAGATGTGACATATTATACAACATGACTGCATTATGATAAAAAAAATCCTTCTCAACTTTGCCCACATCCTATTAACATAAAAGTTAGCAGGAAGTACTTCATGCAAGTGCGTTTCCCTGGCCCTGTAACTTTAATAACAAGCAGTCAGTCTATAGGATTATGATCGGCTTTGTTTGACCAAACACTCGTTACTAGCGAGATAGATTCATTACAAGCAGTCATTTAGATATAACAGATGTAAAACTGCACTGCAGTTATGTGTAACGCAATGCTGGGGAGAAAGAACAAAGTTCTCAGCAAACAAGGAACATTTTGCATTTTGCAGGTCACATAATGCACTGATGACGGCAAACGTGTGCACAAAAGCTGACACCTGTTTTCACAGGCGTTGCCTCATCCTGTCAAATCAGTTTGAAAAAAATATCAGCGTTCCCTAAACACATTCTGCTTTCAGATCTCAAGTTGGCACCATCTGGCTGGCTTTTCACATTGTGTTTGAGCACAAAGATGTGCATGACGTGCTT
Organism: Abramis brama; assembly: GCF_963993115.1. Lineage (NCBI taxonomy): Eukaryota > Metazoa > Chordata > Actinopteri > Cypriniformes > Leuciscidae > Abramis > Abramis brama. Next base: position 9,929,505 of record NC_139967.1, on the reverse strand, counting down.
TAGCTGTCTTCAAACACAGCTTTTCCTTCCAAACAGGTCTTAAAACAGTTCAGATCTGAACACAATTACCAGTCAGCCAGGATTATGTGCCATGTCAAACAAAGGCAAGTGACTAAGAGAACATATTCTTTTATTCATTTTAGGCTGAGACAACATTTTTTCACGCGAAGGTTTCTTTTAATTTGTTAAATGACCTTAAGGAGCTGAATTCATTTATATTCCTGAATGCTTATGGGTTCCGCAAGGATAAAGACCTCCCCGAGCTACTTTTCTAAACACCTGTTTGTCACTATATGCACTATCAGAAAAAAAAGGTACAAAAGCTGTCACTAGGGCAGTTCAAAAGGTACACATTTGTACCTTATTAGTTCCACACTTATTAGTGTGCAAAATATTCCTGTTCTGTTAGGTTTGTGCATGTAATACAATCTAATAATCATAACTTATTTTCAGTTTTTATTGAAGGTGACATTCCAAGGTCCAAGATGTGATTAAGTACAGTTTACTCTCATTAAAAAAATGTTATTTTAAGGACTGTTCACTGGAAGTTTTGATTGTGGAAACAAAGATGGTTCTTCTATGGTATCATGGAAAAAGAAAACCTTTTTGGCAAACCTCTATTTTTTTAAAATATGGTGTACATTTTCTTTCAGGAGGCTTTTATCTATGTTATACCATACAAACAAAACTGCCTTGAATTGAGTAGTTCATAGTGGTAAGAACTGGATCTAGTAACTTCGTATTCCTTTCAAGTGCCAAAATGGCAATTAAAAACAATGATTTTGAGATAAACACTCTTAAAAATAAAGGTTTCTATTTTTTTTATTTTATTATAGGGAACCCAAAATGGTTCTTCTATGACCAAAAAATAAAAAAATTAAATAAAATAAAACCTTTTGGAACCTTAATTTTTAAGAGTGCAGAAACATTAAGAAAAAGACTAATAGATCAGTTTGAAATTTCACAAATGTGTCTGATTTATTTTATTTTTTTAACTGCTGCCTTAAAATAAAAAAGAAATACAGAGACAGACACTTCATGGTAAAGTGATGGTGTGTGGTAATACCATGACACTTTTAGTGGAGTCCAAGTTTCTGGAAATTTTTTAATTAATAGTATTATAATTTCTAATGGGAAAAAAACTATCTTCATTTATGTATTATACAATACACTGCTCAAAAGTCTGGGGTCTTAAGCTCTCCAAGGCTGTATTTATTTGATAAGAAATAAAGTAGAAATAGTAAGCTAATATTGTGAAATATTCTTACAATTTAAAATAAGTTTTTTAATTCTAATTATGTTAAAATGAAATGTATTCCTGTGATGACAAAGCTGAATTTTCAGCATCATTACTCCAGTCTTCAGTGTCACAGTAAACATTTCATATTATTATCCATGTTTAAAACAGTTGTGCTGCTTAATATTTTTGTAGTAACCATGTTATAAATAATCAGGATTCTTTGATTAATAGAAAGGTCAAAGGGACATAATTTATTTTAAATAGATTTTTTTGTAACATTGTATAAGTCTTTATGTCCCTTTTGATACATTTAATGTACAGTATCCTTGCTAAATAAAAACTTCTGAACAATACTGTAAATGTACATATCTATATTTATATATATATATATGCTCAAATTGATTGTTTAGGACCCCACACTAAATCCATTATGTTACTGTTTTCTAAATCACAGACTGGTCAATATCAATGAGGCAACAGTACAAACTACAACTAATACATAGTTCAGGTATGAAACTCTGACGAACGCCGATTGGTTTCAACACTGAAAAAAATAGTGTGTTGGATTTACATGATTTAATAGTGTACATCGGTTTCACGTGAATCAATTAAGTTAAACAAACATAATTTGTTCATGTAACATCAACATTATGGAATGAAGTCATTTTAAATGACCCAATTAAGTAGTCTCAAAGTGAATTTTAAAAGGCTCCCTGATATGATTCAGGTATTCAAATTCATATATTCATTCATTCAATAAGTTTTAAATTTTAGTTTCACACAATTGAGTTGATAGACTATTAGCTACACTGAAAAAAATGATTCATTGACTAGTTGAATTTACTAAAAAAAATTATGTTAATTGGATCCACATAATTGATTTTAGCTACATTTAAACAAATGCATTACGTTGAACTAAGTTCAGCTTAATGCATTTGTTTAAATGTAGCTAAAATCAATTGTGTGGAACCACTTACAATAATTTTTTTTAGTAAATTCAATGATTTCAGTAAATTCATTGAATTTACTAAATGTTTTTATCGTAAGTGGTTCCACACAATTGATTTTAGCTACATTTTAACAAATGCATTACGTTGAACTTAGTTCAACGTAATGCATTTGTTTAAATGTAGCTAAAATTAATTATGTGGAACCAATTAACATCATTTTTTTTAGCAAATTCAACTAAGTCAATGAATCATTTTTTCATTATCACTTATTAGCATCTTAAATGCTAAGGTTTACATGCTCCTTTAGCCAGAGCAGTTAGAGTTGCAGAATCAGTCCACATCCTAACCAAATGCTGCACTCTTTAGAAGTACTTCCAAATAGCCTTATATATCGTACCCTAACCTGCGATCGGCATGCTTCTTATATAAAAGCTTCTGTCATCCCTCCTCCTCCCCAGCACCACCTGCAGAGTTCTGCTACGGAAGTTCTACTATTTCTTATAACAGCCTTTCCTTTGTTTGTTATTTTGACTAAGCTGAACAAATTATTGTATTTGTTCAGCAGCAGCAGCGTAGCAGATATCGTCCGCAAAATCAAGCCTATGTGTATTTCATGCCCCATGCAAATAAATGCTGGTTGAAATTTATTCACTCCGAGAGGTGTTATGACTGAACTACATTTCACAGATTTCTTGAGATAAACGGAAGCTACAACTTTTGGCAGGCACAAATAGACTATCCATTTGCCATCAAAGCTATGGCACACATCAATGAACAGCTTCTGTCACTACACAGATGACAGTATCTTTGCTGTCTGGATTTTGACCACAATCGCTTTTTCATCCCCACAAACTACTCTCTTGATCCATTGTGGCTCTACCGTTGCACCAAAATACTTGTCAGCAGGTTCAAAACCATTTATTTCCAAGCCTCAGCACATGCAATTTAACTTTAAGTAACAGCACTTTACCTGATAATGACATGTCTTAGGCTGCTATACATCAGTCATGTTTCATTCTTCTCTGCTCCCACTGTACTGTAATGTTGTTCTATTCATAGCTATTGCATTATATGGCCTTGAATACCTCTGTGCTGTATATAATGCAGCACTGCTTTATCTGCTGCATGAACACTATGATCCTCTATCATTTGATTTGAACATTTTAAAGGTTGTTTTCACAGTTGTTTCTTGGTAACACTTTATTTTACAGAGTCTTTGTTACATGTTACATGTAGTTACTATAGTAATAACTATAAATTATGCATAATTACATGCAACTAACCCTAAACCAAACTAAACCCTAATCCTAACCCTATAGTAAGTACATGTAGTTACTTAATATCACTCAGTACTTAAATGTATAATTACAGTGTAACAAAGACACCTTAAAATAAAGTGTAACTGTTTCTTTTATTTGCTCCGAAAAAATGTTAGTGTAAAATGTTCTTTACACTAAGAAAAATAATAATAATAATGGTTCTTTTAAGGATTGTTCACAGTGAGGTTCTTTAGGGAACCAGAACTGGTTCTTCTATGCTATGGCATCATTGCTAAAACCCCATTTTGGAACTTTTATATTTGAGAGTGTACATGTAGAACTAGCAAAACAAACTAGTTGCTACTGTATATAACAACTCAGAAGATTTAGTCCCTTTAGATTTACCACCGAAACGGCACTCGAGTCTGTCTGCCATGAATGTTTAGTAAGAGATACACCAAATGGGCGCTGCTTTCCGAAAGTAATTCACAAATAGAAATTAGCATTATTCTGTAGTAAGTGTGACTGAAAATGGAACAATACATCATTTCCTGGAATGCATTTCATTTAATTTCAACACTTCTTGCCATTTACCTTCCTGTGTGGTTTGACCAATTCAGTTCAAATTCCAACTAATGAACTAAAAGGAAAGCCAGTTGTTAGTTTTTGCATTTTCCAATACAACCAAACAAACCGAACTCCGAAGTCAAACAAATCTGTGTCCGCATCAAAAGCTCTAGTGTGAAAGCACCGTTAAAGGGTTTTCCAATATATAATCAATTTATATTATATTATTATATTTTATATTATAAATTAATGTTTACAAAGTTTCTTAGATGCCCAGCCATTTTTGTAATTTCCACAAATCATTGCAAGAAATCATATGCAACCCACAGGTACAGTAAGTTAATTCTGTGGAATGAAGACACATTGATGTTCAGAATGAGAATGTCCTTATAGAAATACCCTAAAGAAGTCAAAACTGTCAAAAGAGTACCTTGGTATCTTTTTCTTCTAATTTATTTAATTTCTTTAACTTTCTTCATTTTCCTCTTTACTTTGTTTTACATCAACAATCTTGGCAAAACACTTAGTGTTGTCCTTGTTCAGAAAAGGTTATACACAAAAATGCACAGGCAATTTCAATGTTTCTGGTGCACGGTTAAAATCTGTGACAATAAACACTTTGTAAGCTTCTCACAAAGATTTGGCAACACACATATACAACTGTACATCAAAAACATTTCACCTCCAGATCTCCGTATGTAAACAACCACATCAAGTTGTTCAGTCAATAATTTATCTGTTAAGAGTCATTAAGACTTGAGATTTAACAGGAATTCAGTCCTCAGTAAATGTTGCTTATCATAAGTTTTGTCATTCATGGTTGAGGAGACACTTAAAGGCATTGAAAGTATTTTCCAATTGCCACATCAGGTCAAAAATGGGTAGAAAACTGACAATGCCAGATCACAGCATATTCTCAAAGGCTCACTGAGTCAGATGTTCCATCAAAGACAGCCGGCTATTCCATGTTCTTAAAGTTCTTAAAATAGATGGACTGAATCATCGGAAAAGCAAGGTGAGTGTCCTGTCTCTTGTTGTTTCTAGGCAGGGATTCACGCTCTCGCACACACACATTCTGATGGATTTCCAATATCAGTCAAGCCTCATAGTGACAACTGCCCACAAGCCCTTATTTTTCCTCCTCTGGAGACTTGGTCACCTGATATGCACAGAACATCTGCTTTAAGGTGGCCACATACTTCTTCAGAACACTCACATGTGGAGGGAAATCAATATAAAAACAGCTTTATGCAGATAAATGAACCAGCAGCTTTAACCAATGACTGGCTAAATACAAGCTAAGGAAGCAAGTGTGAAGATTTAGGCTGCACTTTTGTGTCACATTGTAGAATCTGTTGTGATGAGAAAATGAACAGCTTTGAGAAGATAACGGCCAGGAGCATCCCTATAATCACACCCAGTTGCTTTATGACAGCAAAAAATGAGCTGATTGCTGTGAATTCAAATAGCAAATGTACTGTCGCTATAATTTTAGGATATCACTATTTTATCCAAGCTGTGCAAATTTCAGGTAATTTTGGCCAACTTTTATCATTTAAAGTGTCCCAATTTACTTGAATTCACTCAAAATTTCCAAATGAACATATGTTTCTTTCTCCCAGATTTTTGAGAGTTTAAGCCAAAACATTAATCATATTTTAATTTGTTCTGAAAATAGCCAATAGCCATTGTTCTTTATACAAAGGCACAATTTTATTTGAAGAATAATTATATTATAACTCTTGCTGAATAAAAATATTTCTTAACCTAATGATCCTTACTGATCGTTAACATTTAAACAGTAGCATATATCCATATAATTGAAGAAAAACAGAATAACGGGTAGGCCTATATAAAATAAAATATAAACATATTTATAGGTTTAAATGATTTATATTATTTAATGAATTAAACAAAATAAAAGTATTTTTTAATGCATATTTTCTCAGTTATGTAGCCTGTTTTGTCTGAAGAATCAGTGCTGAATTGTTAGCCAAGTATTTTAGTAAGTCTAATCCTCAGTGAAATCATGCCTAATATGGTATACCTTGTTGTCTCATGGGGGAAAAAATGGGGGGGGGAACAACTACTGACCAAAACTATGCCTTAATGGAACAGAAACATAAATAACAGAAAGAGTGTTCTGAAGAAATATGAGTCTGTGATTCTGTTTATTGTTCAATCTTTATCTATAAAAGCCAATAAGTGGATGTAGCAATGCACATTGTTCGGCTTTGTGAAAACCAAAATTGGGCCAGACTACATACATCCTTTATCACTATACCTTAAACCCGCAGTGCCTCATGCACACCTACAGCCGACAGTCGTCGGTTTATGTTCCGGTACCTGCAACGGAGCAAATCCCTGTAAGTGGAGCGCAGGTCCCGGTTAAAGAAAGCGTAAATGAAGGGGTTCATTAGTGAATTGGCATATCCAAACCATAACAGCGTCCTCTCCAGCCATATTGGTATGCAACTACACTTGACCCCACATATAAAGGGTCTCGCTGTAGACAGAATAAAAAACGGCAGCCAACAAATGCCAAAAACTCCAACTATCACGCCCAATGTCGTAGCTGCCTTTTGCTCTCGCTTAAAAATTGAGATATTCTGTCGTTCACGGCTGAGAAAACGAGAAAGAGCAGCGCACTCCTCAGCTACGCCAGGTGTGTGTTGAGGTTTTAGGCCTTGCATCCTCAGGGCTTCGCTGGCAACGGTCTCCAGGCGTTCCCGACGGGGGAAGTCAGTAAAACGATGTTTGGCGCCGCTTTTTCTGGCGGCCTTGAAGATCTTGTAGTACATGAAGAGCATGACGATCATGGGGATGTAGAAGGCCACGGCGGTGGAGTAGATGGTGTAGCCGAAGTCCTGGCTGATTAGACAAACACCAGCCGTGTTAACGTTCTTCGCCCAGCCGCAAAATGGCGGCAGTGTGATGGAGGCCGACACAAGCCACACACCAAAAATCATCTTCGCCATCAATTGGCCATTTTGACGAGCAGGGTAGGTCAAAGGGCGGGTGATTCCAAGATACCTGCAATCAAACAAACAGATATAAAACATTATGATGTGATTGTCACTATGAATTCCAAATTGACAATTCTTGTTTTTTTATGGAATATGGCAGTATTTATTATAAATGATTTATCTATGCACATATTTTTTTCAAAATTCATGTGCCCTCGTAATCTAATCAAAATAACAAAATAACTCTTGCAGCGACATCTCTTCTATGATTTACTGACGTGAACGTGTTCACTCACATGAGATCACAGCAATAGCAAACCACAACCATCCAATGATCCAATCAATTCTCTATTGACAAAATTAAGTCAACATTTTTTTTTCTTGTAGGTTTTTTTCTTGTATATATCACAATCATAGACTGAAAAAAAAAACTGTCTCTGCTTCCTTCCACTGTAGAAAATGAAGCCAGTATCCAATATCCCAGTAATGGTCGTTGCCGATTACTTTGTTGGAAGCCCGAGTCTGCACAGTAGTGATCCTGCACTGCAAAATACTTGGTGCTAAAGGGATAGTTCACCCAAAAATTAAAATTATCACAGAATTTTCTCACCCTCAAGCCATCCTAGATGTAAATTACTTTCTTCTTTCAGCCGAACACAATCGTAACAAAAGTTATATTAAAAAAAATTTCCTGGCTCTTCCAAGCTTTTTAATGGGAGTGAATAGTAACTGAGATTTTGAAGGCCAAAAAAAAATCACATCCATCCATCATAAAAGTAGCCTAATCCATACAGCTCCAAGGGTTTAATAAAGGCCTTCTGAAGCGAAGCGATTCGTCTTTGTAATAAAAATATCCATATTTATAACTTTATAAACTAGAATCACTGGCTTCCGGTAAACACAGTACACGAGTCGAGTTCTGGCGGAAGAGTGAACTCTGAACAGACGCATGACGTATTGACAAACTGAGTATGTTATGTAGTATGTTTACTAAAGAGTTAAGAATTGTTGAGAATTAATAGAGGTTTAGATGTTGATGTTTTATTGAAAATAATAGGTTGGTGTAAAAATCACCATTATGGTGATCGGTGTTTGCTTTGGGCATTTTCTCTCTTGATTCTTTAATGAAAGTTTTTAAAATGTGATAAGACAATGTTGGCTACTTATTGATGTTAAAGATGTAGTGATCATGTAAAAGTCTCAGTCACTGATCTTATTCAGAGTCTAATCTCTGATTTAGTAGTACTGTGACTGCACATCTTGATATTAAACAGTGTTGTGGTAATCTGAAGAGAATTAAAACAGTTTAAACCGTAAAAAAAAAAAAAACTGCTTCATTTGGACACACAGACATAAAGAACCAGCATTGAATCTCAACAATGGTGACATGCTTCATGCTGCAATGCATGCTGTGATCCATAAGTTTTATACTATGGTGGCTCCCAGAATGCAATGCAAGAGCCCAACTAAAGCAAACGCTGATCACCATAATGGTGACTTGAAACCAAACTATTATTTTTAATAAAACATCAAAATCTAAACCTCTGTTAATTCTCAATAATTCTTAAGTAATAAGTGAAGCTGGTAATGCTGTTTTTGGAGTTATTAATTAAATCTTGAGAGATCTAGTTCTGGTTTCACAGACAGGGCTTAGACTAAGCCAGGATTTAGTTCAATTGGGACATTTAAGTAGCTTTTATAAACGTACCTTAGAAAAAACATTACGGGTGTGCATCTTGAGACAAAACAATGACACTAACATATTTTAAGATATATCAGTGCAAGTTGCTTTCAGTTAAAACAGCTCAAACATGCATTTTAGTCTAGGACTAGGCTCAAACCTTGTCTGTGAAATTGCAGGCTAATGTATTTTATCTTCAGTTGATTTCATCCAAAGCTGTGGCTGGAAGTCAGTTGTAGTTCTTGTATTTCTCTTTTCTTCAGTGATTCTGCTTGTTATCATCAGGTGTCTTCAATAATGCTCATTTATCACTCAATTAATCACTTAATTATCTAATTATCACTAACACTGCTTCAGTGTGTTTTGCGGTGTGTACTTTGATTTTAACACCTTTAACTTTCTTATAATTCTCAGGTTAGGTAGAGTAAGTCGAGTCTGGCTTAAATTATAAGCATTTTAAATTGCTTACAGTTTAGTCAGAGGACTTCTCTGTGGAATGTTCTTGCTCAAAGCCTTAAAACACTATACAAAAACTGCCTACTGAGGCTTTGATTTGATCAGTTCAATTTCTTTAAATTGGTTACTTTTCTTAATATAATGCACAAAAATGTAAAGGCAAATACAAATTCATTAAAGTATAAAATACAATAATCACGCTTTCAATCAAAGGTGTAGTCAACTCTGGGCTTCTTGTCTTCAGTTTATTGGTTTTCTTGTTCTCAGCTCTGAGCTTCTAGGCATCGGGGGTACAAATGTATCAGTAGAGGCAATGAACTCATCAGTCTTTTATATTCCTGTTGTGTAATAATTAGTAACATTTTGTAAGCAATGCATTATATTAAATACATTAAGCTCCTGCACACTCAATTGCAAGCACAGCTGACAATCATGACATTACACCCCGTTTTAGCATCAAATAACTAACTAAAACCAAACTTACTGGGAAAACGAACACTTTAACATTCGTCTGCGTGATGAGAACTACCTAAAATGACAGAAACCATCTTTGGATTTATTTTCTTTATTAAATGTAACTGGATTTATTTTATTTTTTTTTGGCTCGCGTCCCTACTGAGACCTATAAGACCTATACTGCAGCCACCCACCAGGGGAGGGCGATCTAAATACTTTGCCTTCACTTTTCAGGATTTGTGAGACACACTTGGTAAGAATAGGGAAGAAAAGATTATCGCAACATCAAATTTTCATGCCAACTTAAATCCGGAGTGTGATTTCTGCATATAGCTTTGGCAAAATAAAGTGCTAAATAAATCATTTACTCACACTCATATCGTTCCAAACCTATTTGACATTTTTCCATGAAACTCAAAAAGATGTTTAGCCAAAATCTGATAAAATCATAGCTTTTCCTACACAGCTCTTCAATCTCATTCACGTTTGCATGTATATTCAGTATGCCTCATCCAGATGCCACACCAGGTTTGACGTCAATAATGACCAATTACATTGATTCATCTGTGTTTTGCCAGTGATTGTGATGCACCAAATTTGAATATGTGCATATTCAGATCATACTGATGACATTTGACAATCAGAGGGAAAGATTTTCAGTGACTAACGACTTCAATTTCATATGACTGAACAAGACTTGGAATAAAGTGCATGAGTCATTATTCATTTTCAACATCTCCTTTTGTGTTTCACAGAAGAAAGAAAACCATGCAGGTTTGGAACAACATGAGGTTGAGCAAATGACAACTTTCATGTTTGGGTGAACTATACCTTTAAAATGAAATAAAAGAAAGTAAAGTATATAAATTACAATTGTAACTTCTTTATCAAAATCATTGTGTACTGCAGATATATTTACTCGCCTCAATCTCGGTTCCCAGAATTCTGCTCAATGTGTGGTACTTTACAAGATGATTGAGAGGCGAATGAGAGTGAAGCGAGACATTCAGTATTCTAAAAAACACAAGTTCACATCAGAGGCATACTACAGCGAGACAAGAGCACGGTGGTGCAAATTGCATTTGTCTGAGCAGCTCTTGTCTGAACCAATCAGCACCCACTCAAGTTGAATTGAGCTGGAACGCATAATTTGAGAAAAATGCATGAGCAAAAAAAAAATCAATTATATTATTGCCACTTCTGCTGCTGAGGAAACTGACCTTGATGGTGCCATTGCATTTGTTGTGGCTAAATCGCATTTAAAGAGCATAAGATTACAGCCCTTGAAGGTTTGATGAAGGATTCTCATTGCCATGACCCCTGCCCCCAGGAGACACTTATGCAAGAACGTGCTTTCCATAGAGATCTAAATTTAATCTCTGTGCAGTCGCCACTCTTGCTGTATTGAACTCACAAAGCCGGTGAGTTTAGAATGGCTCTGCATTGTTAGTATAAGACCAGGTATGAATGATACTGAATAACTTCCCCTCCCTCTTGCAGCAACGTCTCATCTATTCTCTGATGACGTGTTCACTGTCACGAAACAGAAGAGTGCAGACAGAGCATAAACAGAGTTTATTAAAGTACTGAAAGGGATGCAAACAGGTGAGTAACTGGAGAGAAGATAGTTGGTGTGATACTGGCTGTGAAATGACAGTTTTATCGGTATCAGGTAGATCAGAGAAGTGACTGGAGGACTGGATGGTTGGCAGATGGATGATCACAGACGACTGAAGCAGACTGATGGTTGGGCAGTTTGAGAGAGGATTCCACCAGTGGAATCAGCAGGTAGGTAGTTCAGGTAAGTGTTCAGGAATGAACAACAAGATCAGGGGTGTATTTCCAGTACAACGACATAACTCGCTGCTTTATTACCATATTACGATGCATCATTGAAGAAATTAACTAGCTTGTCACGACTTTTTCCCGAAACCATATCGTCACAAAATTGGTCGTTCAACCACGTTGGTTAATGATGTCACGCATGTGGTGGAGTAATAACTACTTTTAATTAATCTGTTTGAGATCGAATTAATGCTAGATGTTTTGCGATAAATTACCGACATGGCATCTGAGGACTATTTCTCATTTTTCTCAGTTATTTTGCTTTATTTCCAGATTCAATCATAGGCTCGTTCTTACATACTAGAGCACGTACGCACATTCACACTCTTCAAAAATGGCGCTTTGAATCGCTTGGCAAACTAAAATACGTAAATGACATTTGTATGTATTCTAAATAAAAGATATAGATTGTACTGAATGTTCTGATTCTGTGACAGTCACTCACATAACATCACAGCAATAGCAAACCTCAATGATCCAGTCAATTCCTGACTTACATTTATTCATTTAGAAGACGCTTTTATCTAAAAGCAACTTACAAATGAGGAATACAAGCGTTTCATCTTAAATTTCTAAGATTTAACTGTGGTCTGTGGTCTTTATCAGTAGGACCAGTTACATTTGGTGCCGTGACCCGGATGTGAGTGAGGTTTAGGTGGGTGAGTGCAACGGAGGCAAGAATTCTCTCCATTACACACACGAAAAGCCAGCCCTCCCATGCCAGAGATGAAAGTTCGAATCCCACTACCAGTTACATAAAGAATATGTAGTTAAGTACATGTGCAACACTAATTTAAAATTCCTGAAGCGCTATATTCAATATGCAGTGACAACTCAACCATTCAGATCTGAATCTCCATGGCACCAGCTCTGGCTTAGACACCATCAGCTGCATAAAGTAAATGATTCCAACATCCCTTTAAGCAGCTTAGCAGTCAAACACCCATTGGTTTATGACTCCCAGGGCAACGTAGAGGTCTGCGGGTCATGTAAATAACATGGCCATTATTTATGTAATGACACTGAGGGCACAGGAGTTTCCAAGGCTATAATTTTAATCATAATTCTAGGTCATATGGAAAATGCAGTCTGACCTTTCCATGTAATCCTTTGAACAACATGTACAATTTTCCACAAAATGAAAAAGAAAGTTCTTATGAGAGACCTTATGAGTTCTTTTGAGCTAGAAGGCTAGAGAGAGGTTCAGGGTACACTAATCATATACAGATCTCATGTGGCTGTATTACTGTATTTGTCAAAAGTACCAGTGATTTCTTGACATGCAATTATTTTAATGTTGTACAAAGCTCAGTGCACCTTTAAGGTTTTAGTTTATGGCAATGCTTTTGTTTTCTGTTATATTTGGCAAATCTCAAATCTTGAACTTCATGTTGTTATCATTCTAAATCTTGAGGGTTTATTTTAACACAACATTCTTCTACAAATCTTCCACTTAGCATCAAACATTTTTCTGCTTTCATTGTTTTAAATTGCATCCATGACTTTTCAAAAGCGTCTAAATGACAGTTTGATATAGTAGCCATGGGAGCCACTAGAGTGAAAGTACCCCAAAAATAGCTATGATTATTTTTCTCACGTTGAGTCAACATTGTATATTTCAGATGTCTAGGAGTGAGGAGTGAGAGGGAACAACTCGATGAGCTTCTAGAATATTTCTGGCTCTTCTTTTCTTTCTCTCATTAGCGATATTACTTAGGGCATTCTGTGGTCTTTGATGTACATTAAGGCCAGGTTAATGGAGAGTATTGACCCTTCCACTATGTTGCAGAAGAGCGGTGAAGTGATCTCTATTTGAATGTTTTCCCAATACTGCTATGGCTCATCTTTTTGTGTCTGGGACGAGAAACAATGGAATATTCAAGTACCGCTTTTAGATGAACTCAAATGTCAAAAAAACAAACAAAAAAAACTTCTTCACAGATCTTTAAAAGCACTTGAAAATATGCTATCATAACCCATATCCCAAAAAAATGGGAAAACCATATATGAGGTTTTGATTCTGCTATTTAATATAATAGTTTTGTCAGATTAATTCCTTAACCAAGTTTAGAGTTTTGTTTAAAATATTTTCCTATTTTGATGGATTAAGTATGGTAATTGTATGGTAATTAAAATATGTCTTTCTTATCTTTACAATATAACGGTTTATATATACACTCACCTAAAGGATTATTAGGAACACCTGTTCAATTTCTCATTAATGCAATTATCTAATCAACCAATCACATGGCAGTTGCTTCAATGCATTTAGGGGTGTGGTCCTGGTCAAGACAATCTCCTGAACTCCAAACTGAATGTCAGAATGGGAAAGAAAGGTGATTTAAGCAATTTTGAGCGTGGCATGGTTGTTGGTGCCAGACGGGCCGGTCTGAGTATTTCACAATCTGCTCAGTTACTGGGATTTTCACGCACAGCCATTTCTAGGGTTTACAAAGAATGGTGTGAAAAGGGAAAAACATCCAGTATGCGGCAGTCCTGTGGGTGAAAATGCCTTGTTGATGCTAGAGGTCAGAGGAGAATGGGCTGACTGATTCAAGCTGATAGAAGAGCAACTTTGACTGAAATAACCACTCGTTACAACCGAGGTATGCAGCAAAGCATTTGTGAAGCCACAACACGCACAACCTTGAGGCGGATGGGCTACAACAGCAGAAGACCCCACCGGGTACCACTCATCTCCACTACAAATAGGAAAAAGAGGCTACAATTTGCACAAGCTCACCAAAATTGGACAGTTGAAGACTGGAAAAATGTTGCCTGGTCTGATGAGTCTCGATTTCTGTTGAGACATTCAGATGGTAGAGTCAGAATTTGGCGTAAACAGAATGAGAACATGGATCCATCATGCCTTGTTACCACTGTGCAGGCTGGTGGTGGTGGTGTAATGGTGTGGGGGATGTTTTCTTGGTACACTTTAGGCCCCTTAGTGCCAATTGGGTATCGTTTAAATGCCACGGCCTACCTGAGCATTGTTTCTGACCATGTCCATCCCTTTATGACCACCATGTACCCATCCTCTGATGGCTACTTCCAGCAGGATAATGCACCATGTCACAAAGCTCGAATCATTTCAAATTGGTTTCTTGAACATGACAATGAGTTCACTGTACTAAAATGGCCCCCACAGTCACCAGATCTCAACCCAATAGAGCATCTTTGGGATGTGGTGGAACGGGAGCTTCGTGCCCTGGATGTGCATCCCACAAATCTCCATCAACTGCAAGATGCTATCCTATCCTATTTCTAAAGAATGCTTTCAGCACCTTGTTGAATCAATGCCACGTAGAATTAAGGAAGTTCTGAAGGCGAAAGGGGGTCAAACACAGTATTAGTATGGTGTTCCTAATAATTTTATTTTTTATCTGTGTTCTAGACATTTTCATAAGAATAAAGTATATTTATAGGCTATAATGCTAATCGACGTGGCCTTTATTGCCTGAACTGAACTGAAAGGAAGTTATTTTAGAATTAAGAATTTAAGACTGTTGTTACGAAGTGAGTTTGTCATTAAATTTTCTCTTTTGTTGGACAACAGGTTTGTAAACGCTTCCCATTACAAACTTGGATAGATATTTGGTGTGTGTTGCTTTTTCAAATGCACGTCGTTAAAAAAGATAGTTCACCCAAAAATGACAATTCTGTCATCCTTTACTCACCCTCATGTTTTTCCAAACCTGTATGAGTTTCTTTCTTTTGTTGAACACAATATATATTTTAAAGAATGTTAACCAGAAATTTGACGGTATTGACTTCCATAGTTTTTTTTTTTTTTTTTTTTTCTACTATGGAAGTCAATGGCTACCATCAACTGTCTGGAAACAACTGTCTAGACAACTTGAGGTTGAATAAATGATCTTCATTTTCATCCCTTTAAGTGACTCAAACTCAAAGCTCTTGCAGAGATGGAGCAGCACTGCGAACAGATCGACCCGCTTCACCATGAAACACACTGTGCACATACTTATTTAATTAAAGGGGTCATGAACTGCGTCATTTTATTATTTTATAATGTTTCCTGGGGTGCACTTATAATAGTACCTAGTATGAGTTTTACATAATTATTTTTCATAATTTAGAAATAAAAGGCATTTTTCCTACTCTGATTGTAGCCCTCTGATTTGAACGCTTTGTTTTAAGGGGCGTTCCTGCTGTGAGACTTCAGCATAAATGCTCACTGCTGTGATTGGCTGACATGTTTGCATATGGAAATAGCTAAGTATTACATGTGGCATTTTCTCGAAAAATTTTAATATGTTTTTACAGTTCTCAAGATTTACTAAAAGTGAGAAGTGTTGATTATTGCATTATATTTAGATCGTGGCATGAAAGAGATCTTGTCAAAGGGAGCATTCTTTGATCGCTTTCTATACATAATTTAATCACAGTTTAAATAACAGATTATTTTCACCATGCATCTTTTTTAATTTCAGGCTCTCTGAAAATCCAATGCAGCCACTATGTTTCTCCATAACCTGGCACTGCACAACATTTTGCACTCTTCAAAGGCATCTTTATCGCTTAGTTGCTCGTTCCAGTGAAATCATAATCAAGGACCCCTTTAAAACTTTGGGATTTTGCATTTTCAATTTAAGTTCAGTCAATCGTGCAGCCATAGATAACCTCACACTCTTACAAGCACTCAACAAATGCTCACTTAACACAAACAAGCGGCTCTGTCTCACACACATGCAAAACTGTATCGCACGCATGCTACTGTGTTAAATGTATTCACTGCACAGACGGATATTTAATAGCACGTGATTATAACACCCCTGATATTGAATTTTTGTTATTATTATTTCTTATCAGAGCGACTGCATGTAATCCTATCACAATCATCACAGTTACAGAAAGCCATTTTACATTTCTCTTGATTTTTTTGTAATATTAGACCATCAATTCTAGTTTATTGTAAAGTCTTCCTTGCTTGGAGATAGAAAGTGTAAAGTCCAGGCTAAAGTGCTGCAGAGACCGGGTAAATGGATGATGAGACATGGCAGGGAAATGCACACAGGTCCGTCTCTGAATGAACTGATGAAAAGTGACATACAGAGGACAAAAAACAGTCAAGCAAAGGCATTTAGTGTGGCCACTGCTCCTTCATCTTCCTCCTCCAGCTCAAACTCTTCATCAAAACACAGTTCTTCACCATCTCTCCACTCCTACCTACAACTTTAACCTCTATGTTGATTGCTTCTGACATTCTGTTTCTCTATATATAAAGGCCAATTTTATGGCACTTTATTTGTGAATTAATTTGTCAAATTAATGTGACTTATCGGTTAAGTTTGTAGTGGAGTGGTGTACGTATGCTTACTGTGCATGTGCATGATGCATTTTGTGCCAAATACACGGCGATCACTCTTATTCACTTAGAGTTATGTCATTCTTACAGTATACTGTAACTAAAAATATCTGCACAATAGATAAATGCATTCACTTCATCAGCAAAAAAAATATATCTAAAGGGCAAAGGATTTCTGCTTTTGCTTGCGTATCTATTCCACTACAAAAAGTGAGAATTGTCCGACTTGACAGCTCCTTTTTCAGTTCTCTGCCTGCAGCCGCCTACTCTCGTCTACATACAAGATGAGTTGTTTGGCATCGCAAATGAGCCTAAAGCCAAGAAATGCAGAGGCTTGATGGAAAATGGACCACAGCACCGTTTTAGTGATGCCAGATTAAAAAAAGCTACAGCGATGTTTTCCTTATGAGACTCTCTCTCTAAGTCCCTCTCTATGGATTCATAATCTCACTGTACATTACTAGAATATTTAATGACATTTGTTTTCTTTTTGTTTATACCTGTCTTTGTTCCTCATTCTCTTTCAGTGTATTTTTCAATAATCCATACCCAAATCCAAGGAGCTTTAGTGGTATGTTTGGTCTCTGTCCAGGCTACAGCTAGTATTTTTTTAGGTCAGGGACAAAACCGTTGGCTATTTTCAGATTATAAATAAGACAGACAATATTTATCTGAATACAAGTAGATTCTTTCCATGTGAGACTAACGTCTTCCCCTTTGGGTAATATTTTTGTATCATCATGATACAAAAATATTGACCCCAAATGTTTTATATAGGGTCAGTAAGATGTATAAAAAAATAAGATTTAAATTAGATTAATAGTGACAGTAAAGATATTTTGTGATTATATAATGTAACACTTTACAATAAGGTTCATTAGTTAACTACCTTAGTTAACATGAACTAAGAATGAACAATACTTCTACAGCATTTATTAATCTTAGTTATAATTAATTTAAACATTTATTAAATTTAACATTATTAAAATCCAAGGTTGTATTTGTTAACATTAGTTAATGCACAGCGAACTAACATGAACAAACAATGAACAGCTGGATTTTTATTAACTTACATTAAAGGTGCATTGCGCAAGTCTCTGAGTTTTTGCAGAACTATGCCCCCTCTGGCGACAAGCGAAACTGCAACCAGAGGTGTGCACGCTCATGGACCACACGCACGCTTGCACGAGCACGAGCTGTTCATAACCAAAGGAGCATCACCCGCACAAATCTTTTGTTTACAGTCATAATGTTTTCAGAGGTAATAAAGTTATAAATCTGCAAGTCATTTTAAATATGTGAAAGGAAAGGTATTTGAGTAAATTACACACTTATGTGTGAGGGGAAAACGGGGGTAGTAGAAAACTTCGGTTTTTGTTTCCATCTAACGTTATCTCCAAGTTGAACTGTTTTATGTGTTTACTGTATCCACTTATGATTGTATTAACGTTATTATGGAAACACGTTCATGAACAATATAAGTTATTACTTTGTTATTACTTTGTAAAAGCTCAAAATAATAATCATACCATACACAGTTGGTCAACAAAGTACACTCAAATGTCTCAAGGTAACGTTAATATTCATAGATTATTAGCAGCTTACATCATTTGTTGTCATAGATTTGCCGTATCAGACATTAGAGACTGGGCTATATCTTACCGTTTTATCAAGACAAAAGCCAACTGAGGATCCCGTTTGAGCCCTAGAGCAGACCGGAGATTCCAACGAACAGTATTTTTATCTTTTTTACCTTTTGTACACAGCCACGTCCAAGTGATCTGAGGGCGCGGGCGCGGGCGCTTCCTAGTGTGTGCAGCAGACCGGAGATCTCTCCATTTGTTGAAAGCCTTCCCGATGTTGACTCTCATCTTATTCCGACGCCTGTGGCACTAGACAAAAGTTTTCTTTTCTTTGTCTTACGTGGAGTTTGCGTTGGGGTTTGGAATGAACTACAAGCCGGTCTCTTTGAATCCATCTTCTACTTTTGTCGAAAGTTGACTAAAGTTTTGTCGCTCGAGTTGTCTTCGCTGATACGGAGAATGGCGGCGAATACACAAACCTGCCAGACATTACCAGGTGAGTATTCAAATTCAAAGTCCCAGTCTCAAATTCCGTCCCGAATCCCTCTTATTTATTTTACTGTACAGGATTATAGAGGCAATCGCAGTGATCAGAGAAGGGCTCATTCAGCCCATCAGGCAATTGTTTAAGCATGTATGGGTTAGAAAAACAGGTATTTTTAACATGAAATGTTGCGCGATGCACCTTTAACAAAGATTAATAAATACTGTAACAAATGGATTGTTCACTGTTAGTTCATGTTAGTTAATACATGAACTAATGTTAACTAATGAACCTTATTGTAAAGTGTTACCATAATGAATTTATAATGAGTTACAAAAGATTTCTTTTTCAAATAAATGCTGTTCTTTTCACAAGAATGACTTAAAAATAGTCATTTTAAATTATATTTCACAATATTACGGTTCTTAATTTTTAAAATCTCTCATTTGTGATTGCAGACTTCACAAATCCGAGCACATTGGCATTGTTGAGCTTTGTAAAGTCTCATTTGTTCCTTATGGAAAGCTGTTGCTGTTTTTTTTTTTTTTTTTTTTTTTTTGGTAATGGACACAGTTGGCAAGCACTGCCAGATTCAATTACACAACCACACACCTTTAACTGACTTCATATTTGTATCTCACTGCACATGTACATAACCTTGGGCTTAAAAGCACTTTTTGGATGAGGCCTAAGCACTCGTGTTTGACCTGCCTTTGACTTTGTTTCTTACAGAACATTCGTCATCCGAGTAAAAGAGATGTAGTCATATGACAACTGTGTAAAGTGACTTGTAAACCTTTTAGTGGAAAAGACCTAGGATTGAACTCATAAACAGATTGACCCTTTTCACAAAGCTTGACATTTTAAAGAGAGTTACTGAGAGGAATGAAGCTGCATTTAAGTGATAGGATATATCAGAGACTCACATGTTAAGTGAACTCAGGCGTTCATTGGATGCATGGTATTATTAAGAGAAGAGCACCATTTCAAACTCAGCCTCTCTATAAAACAGCTCTAAGCAGAGTTGGCTAAAAAGACAAGCCTGTTTTTAAAGTAATGATCCAAGTTCAATACAAGTTCAGCCGTCAACAACAGCTGCCTGCCAATTTTGTTGCTGCTTCTGTAACAATTCTTTCATATAAAATTGTGTGATATTTGAACTTTAAAGTTGTTTAAATCTTCCTTATAAAGGTTCATTACATCTAGTTTCATTACATTTTACTTTACATTTATGCTTTTTACCCAAATTAACTTCCATTGTATGCATTTTATAAGTATACATTTTATCAGTGGTGTACTACTGATGGAATTGTTGTGGATGGGTTTTTTCTCTTTGTAAACCACCAGGGGGACATGCCAGAAAGTTGTTTTTAGCAATAATAATCGAAATATTGGCAGGACAAAACAAGCATGCATAAACCATTTAAATACTGAAACTTAGATTTCAGTTGGGTTTAAATATTATACTTTTACCTCAAATTGATTTGTCTAATTTTTAGATAGATGTTTAGATAGATAGATGGATGGATGGATGGATGGATGGATGGATAGAATTATCCTTCTTCAAAATGGTCTGCTTAATGTATAAATGTAAATGCATTGAGAGCTACATGCAAAAACAGCTTAAGTTGTATTGAAACTGTAATATTAAATATATGACTTAGAAGGAAGAATAAGTCATTTTAATGACACTTTCATATAAAACAAGATGGTTCATTGCCAAATGTATTCGTCTGTGACAGATGTGGCTAAAGAAACACTCACATATTGGTGGTCCTTGGGGAATATTCATGAAAACAAAAAGCACAGGGAATAGATCAACAGTCCCATTTGCAGCTATATTTAAACAGCTCTATTTGATGTATTATAGGCCTTAAAAAACCTCCCACGTAATTGTGCACTGCAGATTCAGGAGCTAATTGCTCTCTAAATATGTCATGACACATGTCCTACAGAGTTTATTAGCGACAAACACCAATACCTCCTCATTTATTAAGATAATTAATTGAACAAATTTCCTTAGTGCTGCTAATATGCACACAAGCAGCAGCTGTCATCCTAAATGCTTAGTGCTGTGCCAGACAGACAGGATGAATGCATAATATATTTGTGTTAGAAAATGTCATGTTCGAATACACTAGTCTGAGCTTCATGAAGACAGGATACATGGTGGAGAAAACTTGAAGGGATTGTTCACCCAAAATGAAAATTTTCCCATAATTTACTCACCCTCAAGCCACCACAGGTGTATACTATATTCTCTCAGACTAACACAATAGGAGATATATTTTAAAATGTCCTGGCTCTTCCAAGCTTTATATGGGAGTGAATGGGGGTCGAGATTTTGAAGCCCAAAAAAATGCACCCATCCATCATAAAAGTAATCCATACTGCTCCAGGGGGTTAATAAAGGCCTTCTAAAGCGAAGCGATGCATTTGTGTCAGAAATAAAAATCCATATTTAAAACTTTAATAGCTATAATAACTAGCTTCTACATGAACTATCCCTTAATAAATGTACTGAGTAAAGCTACTTTTGTCAATTTTAAATTGTTCCGTTCACTGAATGCAAAATGCTTCATTTAGCCAATGAATAAGACAACAACAGATTTCTTGTTCAGCATATTTTCGTTTAGTAACACAACAAATTAATTTGTTGTTTTGATAGCTATATAGTCTTATAGGACAATTAAAAGGTTGAAGGTAAGATTTTTGGATTAAAATATCCAAAAACCACTAAAACAATGTTATATTATTTTGTTGACTTTCTTTCCACCAGTGTAACGGCTCGTGTCATTGCGTCACCTGTCAGTGAAGCCCTTAATTTCCGGTTTTACTTCCATAAAGACCATGGAAACACCAAAGACGCTTTAATATATTATTATGTGTTTTATTAGACAGGAGCAATTGTTTGGATGCCTTTATCGACAGAATACTAATCATTGTTATATAGCTCAGCACGGTTATTCTTATTGTTTGAATCTCTTGTTTTCTTATTTACCACGAGTAACATGTTTGTACCATGCCTCAGAGACAACAGTATTTTGTCAAGTGGCTAACATAGCACAATCAGAAAAGGCTTTTGTACAATTTTTGTACATACAATGTATTTTTTTAAAATGAATTGCATGTCATTTAGCAAATCAAGTCATCCAGCTTATATTAATATGATATACTAATTATCGATCTAGCTTATTGCAGTCTACTCTACTCTACTCTTATTAACTCTAAAAAAGTTAAAGTTCAGGAAAGGAGGAGGAGGACGTTAAACGTAACTTTAATCGTAAAATAATCATAAACAACAAAACGAAAGGAGTGGCATACTGTATAAGCATAATAACAACAGCAACGTAAAAAGTCACAGGCTCTCTGCCCCACCGTGCTTTATACCAGTAACGTTAATAAAACTTTAATGCATTAGCTCATTCATGAACATGATTTCTGCTTTAGTCCCATCTGATAGCTTTCCATCAACTGTGGAGGTGAAGATGACAACTCCCATGATTCCACACTCATTCATGGCGTCATCAAGCTAAACCTTTGTTTTTGTTCAAAATAAACAACCTCTAGTGGCGAAAATTACATACTGTGCCTTTAAGTGAACAATATGCTATCTTTGTTTTTAAAGGAACAATCATCCTATAAATCATAATTTATAAATGCTGCAAATTCCAATGCACGCTGGGAACTCACAAACCCTTAAAGTCCTCCTGTAATCAATAGAGATGCGCAGATGGGCTATTATTTCATCCGCAACCGCATCACAAAACTCATCATCCGTCCGCCATCCATCCGCACCAACGTTTTTGACCAATTTTCAAAACCGCACCCGCCCGTCATCCGCTGATTGCTGTATACATAATATTTTTCATTTGATTGGTTCAACCGCCCACCACCCGCCCGAATTGAATTAAAATATTATTTTTCGTCACGTCATCCGCCCGATCCGCGGTTTATCCGCCGAGTCCGCGGCTGTAACCGCCAACCGCGCATCGCTAGTAGTCAACACTTTTGATCACCAAAATGACATTACAGTACTTTTTTTTTTCATGACTTAAAATAGCTTGAATGTAACTCCTACAGCCTTGCCTCATTTAGTATATGCAAATTAGCCCCGCCTCCACTCACACCAGCTCAGAGATCCACACGTTGACATGATTGGTTACAAGGTAGTTTATGACGTCAGAAACAAGAGCGATTTTAAACCGTGTTTTTGAAACTGTCTTTGGTTCACTGCAGTTTTAAGGAGAAAATACTCAGCAATAGTTTTGATGTATGCATTTGCACATGGTTTATCTTTAAGCATATTAAAAACTCCACATATACATCTAAACAACATTAAAAGCTTGATTTTCCCCTCAGGGGGACTTTACATTTCAGCACTATGAAGTTCTTTGTTCAGACAAACATGTCAAACAAACATTATGTTTTTTTAATAATTATTGACAATCAGACTCAGAGAATCTTGCTGCACTGGTCCAGTTCCGATTGGGCCAAAAACCTAGGACTAGTTCGCAAAAGTAGGTTTTCAAAAAATCTTTTCATTTAAAAAAAACAAACACTTTTTTTTAATGTCAAGCTTTTACTTGCTAAAAAGTATAAACTATAAATCAAATGACAGACTGCATGTAGTTGATTGTGTACAACAGCTTTTTAGCAAAGTTTTGATAATGTTGATAATGAAGAAATATTCATATCAAATATGATTCAGTAGGCTTTATAGGGTTAAGTATGATCTTTCTTGCCTTAAAGAATGTTTATGTTTAACAACTGCATTATCTTTATCAAGATTCTTAACATACTGTTCTGGCATGCCAATGATAACATAAGTGTCCCATAGCATGCTGAAATATCATAATGGAGTAGATTTGGAATATAAATTGTTGAACAAACATTTAGACAATCAAATGTCATTGAAACATGCAGAGTATGACTAAACAAACAGTTAAACTGATAGTGAAAGATCCTAAAAACTAAACGTGAAGATTTGTAGTTGCAGAAGGAACTTCTTTCGTGAGCAACAGTGCTGTGACTAAACATAGTTTTGTCAAAGAGTTTCAGTTTATCTGCAGTATTGGAGGAACAATTCAGTTCAACATCCTTGAAGTCTTTGTTAAGGCAGCAGTGCAATTGAAGGTATGTAATTGAATGTATATGTCAATAAAATATACATATACTGTATACACATGAGGAAAGATGCAAAAGGGAAGGACACTGACAGTAACTATATTTAAAATGTATCAGTGGGCTGTTGCACTAGTTCTTGACATACAGGATTGCTGTTCAGCTTTGGTCATTTTTAGGGCCCTTAGAGCTATACTTCAATGAGAGGTTGATTTCTGACATTGTTAAATTGAAACAAGAGGCCTAACATTCCACAGAGGGATAGAAGAGGCCTAAATGAAACTAAAATGTAACAAGTAAATATATGTTGGGGTCTGTAAGATTTTTTTAAATGTTTTTAAATAAGTTTTTATGCTCATCAAGGCTCCATTATATCATCAAACAACAGTAATATTATGAAATATTATTACAATTTAATAAAAGAAAGTTGAAAATGTAAAAAAGCATAGTTGTAGTGTCATCGTGCAGTGTGTTGAAACTCTGACAAAACACCAAGTTAAACTGTAGTGGTGAAAACTGTAATGAAACAATACAGCAATATTCAGTGTCCATTTCTTAACATTACATTGTGAATGACTGTAACATGAATATACAGTGCTTTTCTCACTGTAGAAACAGTTATACTGGCTATTAGCATTGGTGTAAGCTGTAAGGACCCTTTTAAAATAACTGTTTTCTATTTTAATGTATGTTAAAATGCGATTTTATTCCTGTAGCAAAGCTGAATTTTCAGCAGCCATTACTTCAGTCTTCAGTGTCACATGATCCTTTAGAAATCATTCTAATATGCTGATTTGGTGCTCAAGAAACTTCTTGTTATTATCAAAAACATGAAAAATAGAAAGTTCAAAAGAACAGCATCCATTTGAAATACAAATATTTTGTTACAAAAATGTCTTTACTGTCACTTTTGATCAATTTATTGCATCCTTGCTGAATAAAAGTATTAATTTCCTTCTTTTTTTTTAACTACAGACCACAAACTTTTGAAGTGTAGTATTTACATCAACAACACATATTTAGCATCCAAGGCTGTTCCAGTCACAGTAACGTTATGAGGCGGAAGATATACGTGTGAGACATGCAAACTATTTTGAAAAACTATTTTGGACCCGACAGGAAACCCACTGTCTCTTTGTGAGCACATACAAAGAGGGTGTTTACATAGATGTTGTAAAGTCACAGCATTAAAAACAGTCTATTTACTTCTGAAGGTCAGACAGAGGGTGGAAAATGATCATAAAAAAAACGAAATGATGCTGGTTTTTAGTGCACAAAAAGCCTTAACTAACATTACAACTGGACCTCAGGGAACACAAAGAAAATGATAAAAAGTATAAAATAAATCTGACATTTTAAGTCTTAAAACTAAATACTTTGTTATTGTAACTGCTTAGTTTAATCCTGTCATTTAGATAAGACTCTCATGGTCAAAAAGAAGAACTGCTCTGGGAGCCACTTCTGAAAGTCTGGCTTCCCATCAGAAAGCCTATCTTTGTTTATTTTCACTTTGTTGATGGCACGCGTCGCTGGATCCTAAAATATTAGTTGAATAGTTTAAATAACCATACTGCAACTTTCTAATACTGTTTTTAGCTTCACTTACCATGCCGTTTCCCGTGGCACTACAATTAAAATCGATACACTATTAAAGGGTTAGTTCACCCAAAAATGAAGATTCTGTCAGTAATTACTCACCCTCATGTTGTTCCAACCCCGTAAGACTTTCGTTCATCTTCGGAACACAAATTAAAATATTTTTGATGAAATCTGAGAGCTGGATCACTTCTCCATAGGCTGCTAGGTAATCGATATGCCATCCCAGAAAAGTTAGTAAAGACATGGTTAAAATAGTCCAAGTGACTACAGTGGCTCAACCTTAAGTTTATCAAGCGACGAGAATACTATTTGTGCGCAAAAATAAAATAAAAAAAATAACGACTTTATTCAACTATTCATTTTCTTTCATTTTCATTTTCATATTCTCGGCGCTTGATAACTTATATTACTGAGACTTATATTACATCTTGTAAAAAGGGGCATAATAGGTCCCCTTTAAATGTCCTAATTGAACTAAGGCCTAATCCTGGCTTAATATAAACTCTGTCTGTGAAACCAGGCCATAGACTGTAAAGCCACAACAATGTGGCTTGGTTTCAGAGACGGGGCTTAGATTAAGCCAGGATTAGGCCTTCATTCAATTAGGACATTTAAGTACCTTTTATGAATGTGCATTCAGGAAAAAAAAAAAAACATTAAGCTTACTGGTGTGAATCTTGTGGCAAAACAATGGCATTGACATATTGTATTATATTTCAGCAAGTTGCTTTCAGCTAAAACATCTTAAGCCTTGTCTGTGAAACCAGGGGTGTATGACTTACTGGACAAATAAATGTAAGGGATTTTAAATCTAATTTATACATTTCCTTTTTCTTTTTTACTACACTCAGTATAGAGAATATCATGTTTTATCCATTAACTTCTCCATTTCATTTCCTGAGTGAAGCCACATTTTCTTTTACCCTCAGGTGCATTAGTAGCATATTTTATTCACCTTGGAAGGCCAATTCAATATCTAGTTGGTTTTTCTTGTCCCACTTCACTCAACAGCATAAGAATTTTGTTTATTTCCTGTTCTTGACATAAAAAGTCAAAATTACGACATACTGAGTCATGTTGTGGTTTCTACTCAAGAACGACTAGCAAAGACCAACTAAAAGGCATAAGCTTAAATACACAGAGAAATCAATGATAATTAAAGACAGGTGTAACTAATGAAAAGTTATAGAGTTTTTTTCACTTGAAAAGTCTGCCACTTTTCCAACCCTGTAGTGTGATTGGCCACTGGTGTCTGAATAGTCACAGTGTTGCATTATTCCTTTACCAAACCTCTTTCAAATTATTAAAGGCATCATATGCAGCATCCAAACACGATAAGAAACAGTGGAGTCATCATATCTGTTGTGTTAACAGTCAATAACATAAACTGTACTTTGCATAAAGGGGAAGAGTGTTGCAGTTTATATCAATTTATGGTCTCCAAAGGTATGATTGGATTTAAATATATCTGTGACCTTTCTTTGTTTCAGCCACTGCTGCCGCATTGGGAAGGAATTTTTATTGCAGTTCTTACCTAAACCGTCAAAATGAGTTTGGTGTTTGGAGTCAACCTGTAGTCCAATAAGAAGTCCTCTTTTTGGTGTTGGTGGGTGCAGAAGGTCTGCCTGCCTCGTAAGAGGTGTCTGGCAGTTGTCTTAGCATCTTATCTGATGTTGCTGACCATTTGTTTATGTTCATTCATCAAGGATCCAATTACAGTGTGGCACACCGGCAGTTAGAGAGGGACCCTGCCATGAACTGGTGTCTGGAATGTCTTCTTTACTGTTGTTAACCACAGTCTTAATTATGACACAACACAACATGATCTTGACTTTTTATTGTCATAATTATGACTTATGTCATAAATTAAAATTTTCCTCTCATAATTATGACTTAGTACATTATTTTTTTTCTTATGCGGCAGAAATGGGCTTCCAGTATATGACTTCTATGACTTTTCATATTGTATGACAAGCTACAGGTAAGTTAATGATTATTTCATCCAGGTAGAATTTATATGCATTATCAGATATGCAGCATTTGCATGTGTAATAAGTTTCTTCATAAAGCCAGTAATGGGACTGCTGCATGTTACTGCTATTGCTTTTACTTCACAACATCATCTAATGTTTACCTGAAAGATGACGAACGATCAAATGTCCTTGTTAATAGTACAAGGCATAAAGCAATCTTCATAAGTAAGTCTAGCTGAACATGCTAGTGTCACAGACATCCTCCATGTGTTTTTTTTTTAATGAAGCATGAACATCTGTTGCTAATGCATGTGAACAACAATGACCTTTGTGCTTTTCTAATGGTAAATGGTCATGGTGTCTATCTGCGTGACCGGAAAGGAATATTCCAGATTGTTTTTTGTAATGTCTATGATCAGCATCTGTGGAATATTTTTGTTTACCACAAACAATAATTCTGACTTGTCCCACAAGTAAAAATTAGCTTATATCATCGAGTTTGCGTGTAGTATGAATGTAATCCGGATGTACTACATTCTCCATGTTGTAACTGTCAGGTGATCTACCAGCGTAAGTTGTGTCGCTTCACTGCCATTCACAAATCCTCTTCCGTGGCTTAATGGGATTGTAAAGTGTCCATTGTATGCACACTTCAGAATCTTTCCAGAAGAAGTATGTCATCCAGGTACTTTTTGCCTACTTTTTTATGAGTACTGTGAATTTGGATATCTTGTCACATACTGTTATTATATAGTAGGAAAGTACGTTATTTCGGATTTGGCCAGAGTCTGTTTTTATGAGTGAGCTATCGAATCATTCACTCAAATACTGATTCATTCATGAATGAAACAAGTTATTTATTTTATTTATTATTCTATTTTATTGTATTTTTGTGTGTGTGTGTGTGTGTGTGTGTGTGTGTGTGTGTGTGTGTGTGTGTGTGTGTGTATGTGTGTGTGTGTGTGTGTGTGTGTGTGTGTGTGTGTGTGTGTGTGGCAGGCCTACCTAAACAGTACTGCGAAATCTCTACCAGCTGCATGGCGGCCAGACACTTTTATCTCATTTAGTTCATTTTGGTCATTAGCCAAACAGAATCCAATAGATATATAGCTTCAAATGGTTCAAAACGGCTTATTTTGCCATTTCATTTCCACAGATATCAATTATCCTTATAAATTTTGGGATGTCTGCAAAAAACAAATAGCAAATAAAACAAACAAAAGAAATGCATACAATTTTTTAGATAAATTAGTCAGAGAAAATGCTACATGTATATGATTCTCGCGAGATTTGTAAGGGCGCCACCTCTCAAACTTGTATTGCTGGTTTTGCCAGCGGCTTAGTATTTGATATAGTATATAAAATAGGCTATTATATTTTCCATAATATTTGTTTTAATCTCTGTCCTAGGAAAACCATTTGCAAATATGCACTAAAGTTCCAGGATTTCAGTCATTAAGAAAACAAATGCAATTAAATGTGAGATTTTACAATATTAAAAACGTGTTGTGTATTGTGGGACGTGTGGGTTACAATTACAATTAAAAACAATTACAATTGTCATAGTGTTACAGAGATTCTGTGGGAAAAAATGTTTGGAAAATTGTAGCACTGTGGCAACATTATGCAACATGCTATGTTTATGATTTCCTGTATTTGCACCCCTGATGTCTAGCCTTATAACCACTTGACTTGCATCCTTAGCAACCCATCTGTGTAACTGCTATTTAAACATTATGTGTTCCTTATGGGTCATTTGACAAGACGTGTCAAGAATGTAAATAAATGTATAAACACAAAATGTACTAGTTTATATAATCAAAGCATCCCTATCTACACAAACACACATGTATGTGCTCATGAACATCTACATCTACCCTCATGAACACATCTACCCTCATGAACACACATGTATGTAATTTAATAAAGAAAAAATAAAGGATCCAAAAGTTTTTTTTTTTTTTTTTTTTTTTGCAGTGATGCCAAGGAAGAACCATTTTGGGTCTCTGTAGAAAGCCCAGGCTCCACAAACGGCAAGAAAAACAAACTGGCCCAGCCTTGGCCACAAAACATAACAAACAGTGTTCCAGCCAATAACCGACAAGAATGATTTGGGGGTGGGGGTTGGGGGGTTAGTGCACGTGCACATGAAGGGGGGTGTGGGGAGTGGAGGAGAGAGAAGCATGAAGAGGGAAGTTAGCTAGAGGAGAGAATCTCCTAACAACGACTAACGTTAAAATGGGATATTCTTGAGAATTTTGATATGGCCGACACACAACCAAAGAGACGACGTTCCGATGAACAAATAACAAAGAATAGGGAAAAGGAGAAGGAACGCGCAAAGTCACGAATTTACATCGGAAAAGCATTCAAAAGGTGGCGAGAACTCCGCCGGCAGAAGGGCTTCCAATCCGACATTCAGGTGGCTCTGTTTTTGCTGGACAGGTGTGTAAATCCAGTTTGTTTTTTCTAAATGGTTCCGTTTTGTTTGACAATACTTCGAACGTCAACAAGAAGCGACATCACCCAGCATCGCTTAGAGCACCTTTAATCCATTACAGTGTCGTAAAATGGCAGCAGCTGCGTTTGTATGAAACAAGAGAGCGAGTCCACAATACTGGACGACACAGAGCTGAGTAATAATTTGATCTATATATTATGGTATTAAATGATTATTTGATGATCATCTATGATTATTGAATGATCATATTTATTTACTACAGAAATTACATTGTACTCAAAGACACTTTAATTTTACCATGGTATTGCCAAGGTATGCTATTACAAATGTCTAAAACATTTGTATGATTCATTTTGCTATTAATTTTTAGTCACATCACTATATGAGAACCACAACACAGTCAAAAAAAAAATGCTGCTTTCAATTTTTAAGTACAATCAACATGAATATTTAAGTCATTTCAACTTAAATTACATTAAACTGACTTTAAAAAATCAGTTGAATCTTCTATAATTAATTAAAAAAGTTGAAAATTGCCTAACTTATTTTGATAAAACATGTAAAAACATGTTGTCATGACTTATTGATCATATAATTTTTGCAGTGAATAGACCACTTAGAGTAAAACTGCTGCTCTATCCATCTCTCAACCTGAAACGTATTTGGACACTTTTGAAACACCTGACAAACTTGCTTTTGAAATTATAATAAGCACAAACATTCTCAAGACAGAGCAAATTCTTATTTGACAGTATATGTCAGCAAACGCTCACATGGATGCCACATGGTAAGGCTGCTTCATTTCATTCACACCTGATGCTAAACAACACTAATCGTCTGCCCTTCATCCATATCAGCAGGCACATTAATTCAAACAAGCATTCAGTTGCAGAAACATTTTCTATTCATCTTCAGAATGATGGCGATCTGCAATATTCAGTGGGC
Source organism: Abramis brama (assembly GCF_963993115.1). Taxonomy (NCBI): domain Eukaryota; kingdom Metazoa; phylum Chordata; class Actinopteri; order Cypriniformes; family Leuciscidae; genus Abramis; species Abramis brama. The sequence goes on along the minus strand of NC_139967.1, from coordinate 9,898,590 downwards.
ATCCATTCCAACGGTTTTTATATTTAATTCATGATTATTTGTGCGCATTTCCTCATATTTTAGTCATTTATTCTGGGCATTTGCACATCAAATTGGAGACATAATATCAAAAACCAGTCCACATAAATTTTTATGACCTTCCCAGCTGAACAAAAAACAGCACAGATGAAAAATATATAATCTGTTATGAGAAGGCTAAACCTATTGTTGTGGGGATTCATGAAGCACGAGTGGCATAAATAAAAACAACTCTAACTTCCTATCAAATATTCTGGTTATTAAAATGTAAATTTTTTGGGACAGTTACAAATAACTGAAGCAGATAATAAATCAAAAGCTTGTTCATTCTTTTAGATCAACCAGAAACATTTTGTGAAAACATCATGTCCCATTTAAAGGGTATATACAAAGTTCTGTCTTTGTATATAAGGTATATACAAAGTTCTGTCATGAAAATCTAAATGGCACAGGTTGATAGGTCCTCAACTCAGTCTGCTTGCAATCACATCATTCTCTATAGGGCACAGCTGATTGGTTCCTGCTGTATCAGTAGCCAATGAGCTTGCTGCTCAACCTTCAAATACCTAGTCAGCTTTTTCTGTTAGCAGTCTGCAGCGTGCTTTCAGAAACCCTCCACCTTCCCCAGCTCCACCTGTATAGATCTGCTACGGGTAATTCCATGTCCATATCAATTACCATGCTCAACACTCAGAGAGTTCTAATGACAGAATTTACTTTGCTTGACATTTAAAACCTACTAATGTCATGATTCTGCCATCTAGTCCCTGTCTTTCTTTAGTCTTGAGGCAGGATCATGACAGACCCATGTTTTGTGTACAAGCACATGGCCATTTGTTTGGGCCATGTGCTTGTGGTGTCTCGTTAATTAACCCCGCCCCCTTGTTATCCTTGTTTAGTCATTATTGTTTCACCGTTATCACCTGTTGCCCTCTTCATTTGCTCCCTATTTAATCCCCTCATGTTTTCTTTCCTGTGTCGGTTCATTGTCAATCAATGTGTAACCTGCCTGTGTTTGTACCATTGCTGAGAGTTCCTTGTCAAGTAAGGGTTTTTGTCTGAAGAGTTGTATGTAGTATATCCCAGTTCTTAGTCTAGTTATTGTCTTGCTTGTTAGTCAACCATCCTTACCTCTGTTTTACCCCCTCGTGGGCTTTGTTTTCCCTGTCTTCTGTTATAAATATACCTTGTGTGTTTGCATATTGTCTGCAATTGGGTTCATCCTTCCACCTCATGACAACTAAAGGTTATGTACAACAAAGATAACATATTTACAAATATACTTAATTTAAATATACTTAATTTATATACATTTAAATTAAACCTTAAACAAACACTTCTTAGTTAATTATTATGAACAATATTTTTTTTTTTTTTTTTTTTTTTTATAAACATAACAGCTTCAAAATTTGTACTTTCAAAATCGGTTTGTGTAATTTACTTTATTTTAGGCAGGGGGTCCAGTGGGAGACCAATTATTCTCACAGAATCAATTATGTAATAGCATTTAAAAAAAAATCTGGATAAGAGGGCAAATTATATCTTTCTCCAAGGAAGTACATTCATCCTTATTAAAGTAACTATGTAATTTCAAGTATGTGTCATGGGGGAAAGTGAAAATGATTAAATCCATAGATTAAATAAACAACAGAGAAAAATGACTCTAGAGTGTATCATGGCGTCCTTAGTGAGAGATTACTGGACTTTTCCAAGTAAAAATTGATTAGATAGAATCTATATGTCTCATTCTCATCTAATTTAGACCCTGTTGAATGAAAAGTGACACACACCTTCTTTATAAATCAGAACTGTTTTGATAAATGAACTTTTTTCCAGAATCATTTTTCTGTATATGTGAACAGACAATACTTTCTGCTGTTTTCTGAGCAAAATGTTTACCCTTAATTTCAGATGCTACGAGCATGTGCAGAAAACTGCATTAAAAAGAAGAAACTCGTTGTATTTGACAGTTCTAACAATTAATGAGCCTGAATATTCATCACAGACCACCACTGTGTTGTGCAATAATGTTGCAAAATTCTCTCAAATGAAATTCAGAACATCTATAAAGGACATGTTTTTTTTGTTTTTTTTAGGGTGACTGAAAGTCTCAGAGAAGCACAAATAATGGCTTTTGGGATGGTTTATGCCTCATATACCATGTGAAAGATCACAGTTTATTGATCCGTGTCAAATCATTTTAATCGAGATAAGATGGTGGGCCGATGTGTGAAAACTGTAAGAATGATTTTCATTCGAAAAAATGAATCTAATCAAAATGCAGTTACTGAACTTTTAATGGAGTTTAGATGGAGCATGACATGATGACACTCTCCTGTCAGTAAGTCTCCAAAAAATGCAAAGACCTAATTTTAAGAGGTTAATTTATTTAAAAAACCTGAATAAGGTAATGTGAACATTTATATGATTTAATAGCTTCTAGATAGATAGATAGATAGATAGATAGATAGATAGATAGATAGATAGATTTTAGTAACCTAAAATAAGCAGCCATTAAAACGCCCATGAGCCAGTAAAGAAATCATGTGAGCCACAGAAGGTTCAATATCATCTGTCGAGTGGCAGTATGAGGATATCACAAATTTTTGAAAGCAACCCTTAGAGATTTTGGTGTTTGTTAACTTGGACTGTAAAGGCAACTGATTCCGGTAACACTTTATTTTGATGGTCCCTTTTGAACATTCTGTTGACTATAAGTAACTTTGCAACTACATGTCAGCTAACTCTCATTAGAGTATTAGTAGACTGTCTGCTTAATATCTGCCAACACTTTATTTTGATGATCATCCAACAAACATTCTACTGACTATAAGTAACTTTGTAAGTAGATGTCAACATATTCTAACCCTGACCCTACCAATCTACCAACACTACTGACACTCGAATGAGAGTTAGTAAACATGTAGGTGCAATGTTACTTATAGTCAACAGAATGTGTTAAAGGGACCATCAAAATAAAGTGAAACCCTGATGTCACCTACAACTACCAATGTCTTGAACAATGAGCAGAAACACTAACACAGTTAAGTTAGTTAAAAATTGATGTGTGTGTATAAATATATAGCCTATAGGAGTAAAATAAATAAAAAAAACTCTAGATTTTTCTCAGATCATTTTCATCACACCATTATATTTGCTTCTTTATTATAGATGCCCCCATTTGCAGACTTCATTTGCAGTTGCAGAGAAACGTATGTACCAAAGAGTAAAAAGATTATTAACTACCTAGAGGATGTTATCATGATTCCCAAGGAAGTACATGTGTGAAAATGATATGAAAGTCATTTCCACCAAGTCGCCCACTATATATACCAGTTCCAGCCCAACTTGATATACCAGATATAGCCCTGTAGTATCTATGATGAACAAGCTAGTCAAATGGCACCACCTCATCAAGCAAAATATTTTGCATACAAAAACAGGTTCATTATCTATTGTCAATAGTGTAGAGATGTATGAAGCAAAGTTCACATAGAAGTCATTTTCAAACCGAGCAGCTTTATGTTGGTCAGTGTGGCGAATTCTCATGAAAACAAGCAAAATCTTTTTCGCCCTCACACGAAACTCCCAATCGTCCGGATTCCTGCTGGAATGACTGGTTATGTGTCACTGACATTATTTCTGTAGTTTGTAAGCAATTTAAAAACTACCGTAACAGAGGAATCTAAATAATTATTTTCTGTGGTAACTGACAGGATCTGCGATAGTCTTTTCTTCCCTATTGTGACGTATATCCGAGTGAAACGGCTTCTCCAACAAGAAAAAATATAGGTCGGGAATTGAAACGCATCATCTGAGAAGACAACAGATGACGTTGCAAGTGGGAGGGGAAGTTGTTTTGATTTAAGATTACAAGGGCACATGAATAAAATATATATATATATATGTCCACGGATAAGTCTAAGCCTCCTTGAAAGCCAAATTTATAGTAAATACTGCAATATGCTAGCCTAGAAATCTAGACGCACCCTAGCGGCAGCAAAATTTATTTTGCAGCCAGGGTAGTCTAGCAACTCTCCATTGACTTTCGAGCTGCAAAAACCTAAATTGGGTCAGGCCAATCACGTCGTGTATAGAGTAGGCGGGGACGGGCTTAACATAATGACGACAGAGTTGTGACGGTTCCCTGGCTTGAAAACAAAGAATGGCTGCTGCTGGCGAACAGTCTTTCGAATCGGCTTTGGCCGCGACTCTGGAGGACTTGGAGTTAAGTTTTTCTTTGAGAAAAGAGCAAAGAACGGCACTTAAGTCATTCTTAAAAAAGGAAGATGTGTTCGTAGTTTTGCCGGCCAGATTCAAAAGTTGAATCTATCAACTAGCTCCGCTGTTGGGAAAACGCTCTGGTTGGTTGAAGCGCTGTCCTATTGCGTGCAGAGTGAATTTGAAAGACAGCCGTTTATCCTGCCCCTCGGATTGAGCTGTGTCTATGGTGAGTTGCCAGACCTAACATCTTGATGTAGGTCTGGCTTGCCAGGCTAGCAATATGCCATTAAAAAGCATTAATTGTCCATACATTTGGATTTCATGGTGAGTTTAAATGCATAGTCCACCCAAAAATGAACATTCTGTCATCAATTTCTCACCCTCATTTTGTTCCAAAATGGTAAAAATTTCTTTTCTCTGCAAATCACAAAATGATAAATTTCCACACTCCTCTTTTCCATACAATGAAAATGTTGACCAGGGAAAGTAAAAAAAAAGAAAAGAAAAAGCCCCCAACACGCAACTTTATGTTGCTTTTTGCTATTTTTGAAGCTTGAAAGCGTCTGGTCAACATTCACTTCCATTGAAAGGAAAAGATTAAAAATTCTGCTGAATGTTTTTGTGTTCCACAGCAAAAATAAAATCGCATGGGTTTGGAAGATATAACAAAATAAAGGTGAGTACAAGATGATATTTCTATAAGAAAACTCTTATTTTCTCTGTGGTGCTTATTCCCTTAACATCTACATCTGAAACCTCCTGTAAGTAACTGTATAAATTCTCAGCCTCCCTCCTGTGCGACAACTGTGTTAACCTCCCTTGTGCTTTTCTCACACTCTGCTCTAGCACACGCGGTTCCCCGTACAGCTTGCTTTCGTTTCCCCGTCCTCCCAGAGGAATAAAGCATATTAAAACTTGTCATCATTCCTGGTTAGTGCTTCTCATTCTAGATGATACTCAAGCGTGTATGCTTGAGCGTGTGTACTGCAGGACTCCTGGCAGCATGTTAGAAATGTGCAATACTCTTAAGTGATTGTATAAAAAAGTATTAGTGTGAAATTCACAATAACAGTTTCTCCTTTCCTTTCCCCTCCTGGAGAAATCGGTGACGGTCGGAAACACCTCGGACTACACTGAAAGGTGTGACTCAAAATGTCAGGCGCATCTCAGGGGAGTTTTACCTCAGAGCGACGTCTCTCCGGGCCTCAGATTGCGCGGCGGTGTTGCTCAGGAGAGCAGAAACATTGTCGTATGCTACTAAGACTCAAGGAGAGTAGTCACAAGAACACTAGAGACCTGAGGCTAGTTCCTGGGCCACTGGGAAAACCTGCTTTTTGAACCTGAACTGTATCTGTGTCCATTTCTAAATTCTAGAAGACAGCCAGACCGTGTGTGTCTTATTTGCAATTTTAATGCGAATCTGTCCCTTCCCATCTCCATTCCCCTGTCCAGCATATGAGGCTATTTTTTCTTGCACAAAGGACAGAGTTACTGCGGCTAAGAGGATAGACTTCCTCCACTTACCCTGAAGTTTAAATATTAATGTCACTCCTGTGAATAATTGATGTCACAATTTATTAATCTCAGCAGGAACACCAGAAAGTAACCAAGAAAATATAAAGAGATACTGAGGGAAGTTTTAACCGTTTCACAGATAAAAGGGTGTATACAAATAGTCAGTGTTAAGGCTGCAGTAACTAAAGTCCTACATTCACAAGAGGATTCAATTTAGTTTGGTGTTATTTGTAAAGTGCTTTTTTTTTTCACAAAACCAAAAAAATTGTTCCAAACAATATATATGTAGTCACATTTGCGAAACTTCAGAAGAATTTCACTGGCAAAGTAGGTCCATTATCCATTGTCAATGGTGCAAGGCACTGCAAGCAGATTTTTATTGGTAAACGAGTAGAATTCGCATGTGAACATTTCCACAAACTTAAAATCGATGTGAAATCCACATGGGATTTTTTTTTTTTTTTTTATTTGGATTCTGCGTTTCAGTCACAAAATTTCACCATACAAAGTAAGTCTTGTGTGGGGATCTTTCAGTGGCCCTTCTGCAGGTTACATCAACATGCCAGTAGATGGCAACAAGTCCCAAAAGTCCCTAAAATACGGGCCCTATCATAGATCTGACGCAGTGCAGCGCCAGGCAAGTGTTTTTTGCAAGTTTCAGCCCGACGCAATTATCATTTTCACGTCCTGTGCCACGTTCTTTAAATAGCAAATGAATTGGCGCCCATGGGCGTGCTGGTCTGAAAACGAGCTGTGTTCAGGCGTATTGTTGGCTCGTTGCTATTTTGAGGCAACTGAAATATTTTTTTTGTTATTTAAAGAGTGCATTAGTAATGTGCACCTATAGGCGGATCCACAACACGCGTACACTTTGCTTATTACACACACAGGGCAGCACACAAACATGCCAAATATTAAAAATAAAAGGATTACAATGTAAAAGATTAATATTGTGTAAATAAAGATATGGTGGAATCAGGCTTGTCCCGTAGATGGTCTGCTTGCGCGCTTTAACCTCACACACGAGCAGATCCGTTTGCGCTCTGGAGATGCGGTCAGTCTTTCCGCTTGCAAATTCCCCCATGAGCGCAACTGGCTTTTAAAGGGAATGGGAAATTACACTCTGATTGGTTTATTGCACGTTACGCCCAAAACATACCCATTACTCATTAAGAGAATAGGGACAACCCTTTTTTCTTGTCCTTGTGGGGATATATTGTGGGGTCCACGTGCGCACGTGTGTGTGTGTGTGTGTGTGTGTGTGTGTGTGTACAAAATGTATACATTCAAGACAAGATGAACCATGGTGGTATTGTAAATGCAAATGCATGCTATTTCTATTTTTAATGTATCCTCTTTAATAATACGACAAGTGTGATACTTGATTTTTGAAGTGCCAAGCATTCACATTAGCACGTTACACGAACATTACCCAGTCACATTAACATGAACATCATGAGAAAAGCCAAGGGCTACTTCCTGTTGTCTTTGTGCCTTTCCGTCAAACCCAAAGCTGTGTGGCTTCTCAATACTTTATACCAGCAGCAAACATTCCATTCACTAACACTTAAACCTATACTATAACACTTTTTCATCACCGTCACTTCACCCTGAGATGAAACTAATATATGCCCATAAATAAGAGACAGGTCTGCTGTTTTAGTAAGATGGATAACTTGCTTGAGCTCACTCATGGACAACTTAATGTGGTATACTCTTTGTTTCAACCCATGTTTGGGTCAAATATGGATTACATTTTTTTTTTTTTAAACCAATGGCTCACGTTTGACCCAAACATGCATGGGTTGAAACAAGAGTGTAAATTAGATTGTATTTGTGGGTTGTGAATGAGGGTGATGTGTCTTTAACATTGGAGAAATAATGATGATTTATTTAATTAAGATAACACAAGCCCATTAGAGAAACATTTGGCCCTTTCCTTTTATAATTGTTGATTTCTTTATCAGTTTCCATAAAAGAAAAATAGTGTATTTTCTCTGCCTTATTTAGTGATAGGTATGTAGATTTAAGTAGATTTCAATGAATGTTAAAGATAGATTTAAAAGGATTTTTTTGCAATATTTTGAATACTTTGAGTGACCAGATATGCGTAAATAGTTTGATTTGATTTCATGTTGATTTTAAAATCAGACATAAACCCTTGTGATCTTATCAGCCTGAATTCTCAATCGTTTTTTTTTTTCCTCCTGCTATTTTCCCTTTGTGTTGAAAGGTCTTTCCTCGTTGCTGAATGGCTTCAATCTCTAGAGCCCGTTGGTCTGTGAATGATTGTCCAGTAGATGGAAAAAATTGTTCCTTCTGTGAAGAGCCTTCTTGCTGGAAACACCTCAAGATTTTGACAACATCTAGTAAATGGTCCTTTAAGAAGACCTCACTTTAAAGATGAATGAGGAAAAGGCACTATAAGGTAGTTTCACTTCCATTATTGAAATGATATGTGAACTGAATCAAAGGTCAAAGCATTTGTCAAGTGTACTTGAACGCTGAGTTATAACAGTGAGTTTACAGGCACTTCAGTTCCTGTTTAGGTGCTGTTAACTGGTGGCTTCTCTGTCAAATTCATTTAAGAGCATAAACTTTGGGGAAATCAACCTTAAAAGGGCCAAGGTGGCATTTTTATTTTGAATTTTTATTTTATTTTTATATATTTTTATTTTAAAATATATTTTGCTAACGTTGCCATTAAGCTCCGAATGGCCTCTGAACATTCAAAACATCCAGTTTTTAAAATGTTTAATATATATATATATATATATATATATATATATATATATATATATATATATATATTTATTTATATTCTTGGTTATGCAAACATTAAGGGAACCTTCCATTTTATCACTTTGCAAACATTATGGGAACATTACTTTTGAATGTTCTCTGAAGTAATAACAACATTTAAAAGACGTTGTAGAAAAATGTTATGAACAATGTATAAATAATGGTTTTAACTTCGCGAAAACCTTGCCAGAACGTTAGCAAAAGTTCAGAGAACGGAACGTAAACAGGGAACCTGTTAGCTAGGTTGGAACTGAAACTATTTAGCTATTACAGTAAAGTCACTAAATAAAGGTTTGTGTCACATCATGGGAAAACAAAAAGAAGGTACATTTATGCTAAGAAATATAGTCATATACAATGTCATTCAGGGGGCCGTTATATCCAGGTACATTTTCTGATTAAATACTGGATAATATTTTAATAGCCAATCAGACTGTGCAGGATGGGTAATCTCATCACCAATGGCTGCTGCTACACAATCTTCATTTAATAAAACCTGATCAGAGCAACCTGATGGATCACACTTTAGTCTCAATAACAAAAAAGCACTAAGCACCTCCTGTCTATGTTCCTGGTCCTCACAGAAAAATGGCAATACTCAAATATGCAATCACTTCACATTAGATTTTTTTCAAACAGAAACGTCATAAGAGACTAGGTTTGTTTATAAAACCTCAAGTGCTTGTTGAAAGAAAATGATCCTCTGGTATGTACGTGTATAGATTAAAGTGTCTACTAAGCGATAGCAGACGTAATGTTCTGGAAAAAAAAGAAAAAAAGGATGTGTGCGTCACAAAAATAAAGAGACAGAGGAGTGTTTCCAAGCACATTTTGTGCTATGCATCTCAAACTTGGATACTATATAAATGTCCATACTTTTGATACATTTCTGATCAAATTTAAACAATATATTAATAAACATGAATTTATTGTCTAATCAAATTTCATTTCATTTCTAATTGGTTAAACTGAGGATGGTTAAACTACCCTATCAGTAGATGGTCATCTTTAAATAAGACAGCTTTCCAATGATAATTTATAGATTTTTTAATGCATTTGTTGTAATAAACAACCTGAGCTTCCAGACCAAAAGATAAAGCAGCAAAGTTCAAAACCCCAAGGTACTGCCTGACATGCTGTATTCCTTCCCCATTGACTTTACTGTCATAGAAAAACAGTTGATGTGTTCAGCTGTTTAACGGCCACTCTGACACATAAATCAATGACTAACTGAATTAACTATTCAATCAGATAACAGTTTACAACAGCCATATGTGAAAGTGAAAACGGAAAAATGAATACACCATATTTTATTTTTATTTATTTGTCCAGCATAACCAATTCTCTTAGTGAGCTTCACTACAGAAATAGATTCTTGGACCCAAAGGACACTGGCTCCTCGGATGTGTCAAACGAAATCAGGGTCTTTCAGCGACCCCTTCGTGATGTCACATAGGAGACTGGCTGCAGGTGTATTGACCCTATTCTCAGTCTGGAGGAATGATGTCCGACATGGACACAGAGTTGTCAGTATTAATGTCTGCTGTACAGTGGACACGTGCAGAGAGTTGCCTTGACATTCGAGAGAAGGAAGTTGCCTTTGTGGTTTAGTACTGACTGATGCTTATTTATCTGAGGAGTAATATTAAACGAGCAACAACGTGGACCATTTATGATTGGATGGGTAGCTGACATAACATGAGTGCAGTGACACTGACATCAGTGCCCTGCAGCATTTTTCTAATATTTGTATAAAAATGATAAATGCCATGGGAATAAACATTTACAGACTATACACTCTTAAAAATAAAGGTTCCAATAGAGGGTTTTTGCAGTGATGCCATTAATAAGAACCTTTATTTTTTAAGAGTGTATGGAATATTTTTACTTTAACAAATTCATTTGTAAAGTGCTAAAAGCTAAATGGTATATAAAATGGTGGAAATTCTAAAAGAAATTACAGCATCTTAAACTATTGGCCTAATTTCTTTTATGAATTTAGGACACTTTTATGCCTTTGAGATGACTGGGAAAAAGTGTTCCAATCAACCTGAATTGTTCATGCAGCGGAGGTGGAGTTCATGCAGCATGATTAATATATATTTAATAAAAATAAAATAAAACAGAAATTCACTAGTGATATTTTGTATGCATCTAAGGTTAATAAATAAATAAATAAATAAATATATATATATATATATATATATATATATATAGTAGCGGTCAAAAGTTTAATGTTTTTTAAAGAAGTCTCTTATGCTCATCAATCCTGCATTTATTTGATAAAAGATACAGAAAAAACTGTAATATTGTAAAATATTATTACAATTTAAAATAATGGTTTTATATTATTATGTTAAAATATAATTTATTTCTGTGATGCAAAGCTGAATTTTCATCAGCCATTACTCCAGTCTTCAGTGTTACATGATATTTCAGAAAGCATATGCTGATTTGATACTCAGTTATTATCAATGTTGGAAACAGTTGTGCTGCTTAATATTTTTTGGGAACCTACATATAGGCCTACTTTTTTCAGGATTCATCGATGAATAAAAAGATTTATTCAAAATGGAACTGACCCTATTACTGACTCCAAAACCTTTGAACGGTAAGTTGTTACAAACGATTTCTATTTTAAATAAATGCTGTTATTTTTTTTTACATTTTCAAAGAATCCTGTATCACAGGTTATAAAAAAATATTATGCAGCACAACTGTTTCCAGCATTGATAATGAATTTGCATAATTAGAATGGTTTCTGAAGGATCATGCGACACTGAAGACTGGAGTAATGGCTGCTGAAAATTCTGCTTTGCATCACAGAAATAAATTATATATAAAGTATATTAAAATAGAAAACCATTATTTTAAATTGAAATAAAATTTCACAGTAGGCCTACTCTTTTTCCTGTATTTTTGATCAAATAAATGCAGGCTTGATGAACCTAAGAGACTTCTTTCAAAAACATAAAATATAGTAATGTTTCCAAAATTTTCACCAGTACACACACACACACACAGTTACCCTGTTGATTAATAAAACATTTTGCATGAACACCTTGTTGTTATAAAACTGATGCTAAATAACCAAATGGGTTGAAGGTTCAACCTCCTATAACAGGTTGCTTCATACCATCACCACTGTGTTCTTGCTCCAAGAGGATTGTCCCTGTGAAAAAAAAGTCACTCTGACTTTTAAGCGTCCCCTAAATGGCTTAAGAACCCAAAGTACACTCACCTGTCCACACTGATCACGCACAGCGTCATGATGGATGCAGTGCAGCACATCACATCCATAGCGATGAAGATATTACAGAAGACCTCTCCAAAAAGCCACTTTCCTCCAGTGAGGTCCGTCACGATCACGAATGGCATCACCACAATAGCCACGGAGAGATCCGCCACGGCCAGAGACACCAGCAGATAGTTGGACGGCTGTCTGAGCTTTTTAACGACGCACACCGCGATCACCACCAACATATTTCCAATCACCGTCACGGTGGTGATGATGGCCAGCATGATTCCGATAATAATCTTCTCCGCTGAGGTGAAATCGAGCAGTTGTTCCCCGCAGGAGTTGTTCCACATGGCCATTGAGATGTTGTAGAATAAGTGTGAGGAACCATTGAGAACTTCCGACGCGACTTCAGGGTGAGTGAACGAGAAGAGATCTAGTGCGCCCGATGAGTTGAACATCATCCCTGCGCCTGATGATGAAGAGCTCGCCAAGAGTGCGCTCCGTCCGCCAAACGCATGCTGAAGCGAGCGCAGATCTGGGGTGTCTTCCAGCTCTCCAAAAGAAAAAGAAAAAACAAGACAAGTCGCACGGAAAGGAAAACTTAAATAAACGGGGCGAGAGAGGACAGTCGCTTGGTTTGGCTGGTAATAATGTGCGCGTGGAGGCTACAGTCCTTGACTTGATGGAATTGACAGTTCTGTTCTTCATGCGAGGAAGTGTGTGAGAATTGCGCACTCTAGTAGGTTAAACGAGTAACTTTCTCATCAAAGGGAAGCGGAAGGTCTCAGCTCCACCTACACGAAGATGTATTTTTTTCTTGTTTCTATTTCGGTTGAAAGTAGCTAACACTGTTTTAAAATTTGCTCTCTAGTCATGATCTGCATCTCTCTCATTTCAGTTCTCTGGCGTTTCACTATCAGTTCTGTTGTATGTCCTGTTTTGTAGCCTTGCTGCTCTAAAGGATAACATTATATTGCGTTATGCTGTTTTTTTTTTTTTTTTTTTTTTGTATTTTTATTTTTGCACATTAGATTAAATATGGACTGGAAAGGGGAGAATAAATAATAAAATGACTTATCTGACAAATAGGCCGAAAATACAGTAGCCTACACCTTCCTCTCTGACAGACCAAATGCTCTGTTTACAGCGACAATCATTTTCAATAAAAGATAAACAGGCGACTGCCATGAGCGACTGCGATCCTTTGTAATGTGGGCGTGTCCACTAAATATAGCCTATTAATTTTATGCAAATGTACAACATCAAATACGAAGCGACTTCATACAGCAACAGCTGGAGAGTGCAGACAGTGGAGCTTGATTAAGATTGTAAACTTAATTATATTATGAATATGAATAATAATAGGCCTATGAATAATAATATAAAAGGAAAACTATTTTAAACCAATTAGAAAACTTAACCAGAATTTCTTTATGTCTGTCAATGTTTGCTGTGGAGCTGGGTGGGGTTTTGGGGTGAAGACTGACATGTTTGCCATTTTTAAATAAGCTTTGTGTTTGTATTTGTATTTTTACAATGTTGATAGTAGCCTATATAGGCTAAATTAACAGTATGTACTCGTTCTTCATGTTACCTGCACTGCAGATCTCCTGGTTTATTTGTCAGTTGGTTTGAGCCCAGTGCCTTATGGGGGTTTTCCCTACTATTTTTCCCCTACGTCATAGCCATTATCTCTGTTTTCTCTCTCTGTTTTTTCTCTATCGCCTTTCTACTGAATTTTTTTCAGGTTTTATTAAAAGCCCATCTTGCCAGTGCGAATCAACCCTTAGGTTGGTGAACAAAAAGGCTGGTTCAAACCCTGCAAGGAGCGATTCATGACCACTGACAGTGCCACTGAAAAAGCCCCTTAAATCCAGGTTGCTTCAGGGGATATTGTCCATGATATAAGTGTACTGTAAGTCACTTTGAATAAACAGCCAGAAAAAAAAATGCTTATCATTTTAGACTTTTCAGAACACCACGCAGAGCTCGGAGATAACAAAATCCCTGAAAAGCTGAAAGCTGAAAATCAGCTGAAATTCGACAGCTAGAAACAATGCTTGGAAGAAGAAAAGAAAAAACGACCTATACTGTATGTGAATGGTGAGCACTCATCCTCATGGAGTTAAGTGACATGAAAAATGAATCTAATGAAGCAGAGAACTGCACAGAATAGGACAGCATGTTCCCAGGCTTATGTGAAAAAGCCACCACATCATCATCATCATCACCATCATCATCTTCTTCTTCTTTTTCATCATTGTTAAACAGGGGCAAGTCACCCCCATCCTTATGTTAACTGAATGCATCATTTTTGTGATCAATTCTTTGGTTATGGGTAAAACTGGGTTGATGAATTAAAGCAGTATAGAAGCTGGGGCAGCTTTCAAAAGGTAAACTTTTGTACCTTATTTACCACTAAACTATGTGTATTAGTGTCTTAAAGGCACATATTAGTACTTAAAGTGATATTACCTAAATGATTTATAGACAGCTTTTGTGCCTTTTTTTGTGAGTGAATCTTTTAGATGCCATGGACCCCCAAATATGATCTTCCTGGTGCGAGGCCCCCCATTCCTAAAGTTTAAAAGCTATATATTTTCATGTAAAGACCAAATGTATACTGTTCAAACTAAAAATATAAATATTCGTTAATTTCTTTATGTTACATTGTTCTGTTTTTTTTTACCATTGTGCTTGAATCTAGATATTATTTATTTATTTATTATTTTATTTGTTTAGAACGATTATTATTATTAATTAAATCAGTTTATTTGTGTTTTATTTAAATGATTTATTTAGTTTAATCTAATTTTTTATTACGTATTTATTTGTAATTTTTTTACACTGAGCTATATGAGCTATAGGATTAGTTTTAGACTTCAGTGCTGAAGTTCAACTTATTTCATGTTTGCTAGAAAGGTCAATATTCCAGTAACAAGCCACCATGCTTTCTGTTTTTAAAGCTCAAGGTCAAACCTGGGTCAAGTGCTGCGAGAGATGAAAGCCAAACAGCTGCTTTGACCCAGCATGCTCTCTGCTTCACTCAAGCCTCATTGGTTTGTTTTTTTCAGAGAATAGCCTGACAAGCAGAGCACTGATGATGATTGTCAGCTTAAATTAAAAGTCATTGCAGTGATTTGCACTGACTGTTGCTGAAATTGCCCTGTTTAAGTTGAAATGCTAAAATTCAGTTATGATCCTCATAGCATAGGTGAGATCTGGGAATGGTTTATTTACAAATCTCATCTCTAGGCCAATTAAATCATTCATTCATTAACCATTTATCTGACTCTTGGGGATTCTATAAGTTATTTCTCGCCATACGCAAGTGGTTGTCCATGAATTTTCTTAGCAATGATTTTTCTGTGGTAGGTTGCCAAGTCTTTCCCCAGTCCTGCCCATTACATGCCTTGGGACACACACACACACACGTATTCACATGGACAATTTTTAGTGTCTCCAATCTTCTCCATGCAATTCACCTCAATGTTTTTGGACTGTGGGGGGAAAAAGAAGCACCCGGAGGAAAAGAAGGGCTTTCTGGCTCAGCCGGGACTGGAACAGGGGTTCTCCAGTGAGACGACAGTGCTAAGGCCTATTATATAATGACATTTATGATAAAGATAATAATTATGTTTGTTTTTTTTTCCAAGGAGAGAATGAGATCAAGACATATACAGGCCTGACTCAAACCTGCATGAGCACCGCATCATAATTACATTTTGTTTGATTGACATTTAATTTAAATAACTAAATCTCTGAAGTATTTAAATGTGCACAAAGTTGTTCCTCATTAAAATGTTTTACACATAAATTAATGAATAGAACATTTGAAATGAAAATATGTTTAATTATGTTTTTGCGCAAGTTTGCGGTGTGATACGAGAGACACAGTTACCCATCCAGATGAGTGTTTTAGCACTGCTGTTTATGATGGTGAATATTAGGAAATATCAGATCTCTGAATGCCACATTTGACCAGTCAGAATACAAAAACTGTATACAAGACAAGTCACAAAAGATTTTTTGCTTCACAACTCAGGATAGTCACTTCTGCTTGAACCTATATAAATATAACATTTTTTTAATTTAATTTTTTACCAGAATAGTTTTGAGCGTAGTTGAGTATACCATAGAGACATTATCCTGAATTGCCCTTTTTGTGGATCAGCTGACCAACCTGACAATTTGGAATCATCTGGCAGAGTTACATTTTCTTCCAGTAGTTTTGTTCTCTCTATAGACTTTTTTAAATAATTAATTGAGATGTCTGATGAGCTCAAAGACTTGTTTGTTGCTGCATAATAAAACAGTGTTTACTCTACATAGCTTGTGTCTTCACAATCATAGCATGGTAAAGAAGAAATGTCTCACACAATCCTCTAAAGGCAAGAGACAAAAAAAAAAAAAAAAAAAAAAATTATGGCAGGAGGCAGGAGATGTTTGACTTAATGGGCTTTCTCATAATAACACTGATGGATACAAACTGGCAATGCAAATGCATAAGTGAAAAATCCTGACTGCGAAGCGAATCAAACTTTTCACAAAGTAAGAAATGTGGCAGCAATAGGCTGTTTGTGGTATGACAATAACTTTGTATTTACTAGGCCTGTAAATCATGGAGTTCATTTGGCAAGCTTTTCAGAATCTTTCTTCTTAGTTGTGTCAGTCCGCCATACAGAGCATGTTAGTAATTCTCTTGAAGAATGATGAGGAATATTTCTGAGATAGACCTATACGTTTAACTAAACAGGACGTGGAAAACAGCACCAGATAAGTCATGTAGTTTATCTGATGGTTATTATCGCTCTCCTGCACGGTGAAACAAATGGAATACTGTATATCAGTGAGAGTTCATAAGACTGCAGCATCATCTGTTTTGTGAAATATTTTCTGGCTTTGACATGGTGAACTTTGTTCAGTAGTGGCAAGAAAAGGAATTCATGCAGCAAAGTTTTACCAGAGTCCTTGAGGAAAAGGGGTGAACACTTTGAAGAACTTTTCAAAGTATTCACTATCCAAAGTAGACTATTCCTTATGCTGTTTTTCTTCTCTGTTGACTTTTAAAACGTTTCATGCAAATCCAGATTTGTTTTTATTAATTAAAAGCTTGCATTCAAAATCAAATAGATTTTTACTTATTTTCTGAATTTTTCATTCAAATTGTATGGGATTAGATGACACCAAGCATGAAGAGGTTAATGCTCTGCCTTTCTTATTTGTATTTAATCTCATGGGCCCAGCAGTTTGTTTTTGTTCTATAGAGGACTTAAGCCATATTATACATTTCTCTGAGACCACACACGCCACTGTTTTAAGTGGTGTCTTAAAGAGGACATCCTGGGCTTTCAGAGATACTAAATTTAGCAGTTTGACCATGACAGCATCCTTTGGGTTTTTTAGAAATAGGCTATCTGACAATATCAGAAACATCAAGGCTATATGTAGTATGGAAAGAGGGACAGGAGGTATGCTGATTAATTTTCAAATAAACTGCAAGGCTAATTTACTTTTACAAAAAAAAAAACCCCAAACAAACAAACAAAAACGATATTGGCCTATGCAGAAGTGTTCATACAAATATAAAAATACAAATATACAAATCTTCTATAAAAATATTTGTCAAAATCTTTATTTTATAATCAGAATTATAGAGAAAAGAAAATCTAAAGATTCTTTACATTCGACATTCTTGCTTGTATTTTAATGTGCCTTAATCCTGTCTAAGAGTACAAAAAAAAAATCTAGGCTAAATAAAAAGGAAATTGATTTCATGTTTCTTATGTAAAAAAAAAAAAAAACTGCTCAAAGATGTTTGATGGGTAACAATCTGTCCCATCATGCATCTCTGCAAAAGAACGCTTTTAACCACGAGCACAACACTGAAGCGAATCGGTTCTTCTGAATGGCAATTTTCAATGAACCAGGGAAGTCACGTGAAGGCCCACTGGGAATTTGTCCTCTGCATTTAACCCATACACGTTAGTGCACACACATTAGGAGCAGTGCATAGTGAACATCACACACCCGCCTGAGCAGTGGCCATTCATTGCGGCGTCCGATTCCTTGCTCAAGGGAACCTCAGTCGCGTCCTGCTGGTATTAAGATATACCAGCGTCCTGCTGGTATAACCCGCAACCTTCGGGTTATCAGTCTGACTCAAAGCTCAGAAGTGTTCCCAAACGTCCATTTTACCCAATTGATAATTCATGAATTGTTTTGACTGAACCGTTTAAAAGAATCGCGAATCGGTCAAAATGACTGAATCAGTGTTTGTTCAGTTGACCGTGAAGTAGTTCTACCCGGCTGCTGGACCGAACGGTTGGTTCATTGTCTCACAGTATAAAATTCTAAATATTTTCAGCTAAAGTTACATTTACACCAATTGTACAATGTTATGCACGCATCAACTTGATTTGTTTATGAAAATGATCGAATAGAATTGCTTTTTGTTCGTCAGTCCGTCGAATAATCTCAATTTGACGTCGCGCGCGCTGTCTAGTGTAAGTTAAGTTATGGTCGACATAAAAAAGTACCATATTCACGTAGGTAATTTATCTTTCTCTAACAATCTAAAATGTAATTTACTTGAATTGGCAAATCATATTTTATAAGTAAAATAATCTCAGCTGTTATAGATCCTGTCAGGCTGACACGTGCTCATGTCGACTTAGGTAACGAACATGACTCGTTGTTTGCACAAAAGGCATAGTCTCGATTGCAATCATTGGACTTATATATTGAATTTACTAAAGCATGTTTCTGTTGTGAAGCAATCTTGCACAATGACTCATTAATGTATTTGTTGCATGCTATTTAGATAAACTCATGCAAATGTTTTAAGAATTGCTTATTAATCAGTGCATTGAGATTTACTAATATTATTTAATGCCTAATAGGTCTGCAGTGCTTCGACAATGTTTTAGATAGACATGTCAAGAAACCTCCATTGATTTATGTGCTTGTTTTTGTCAGCTGCATTGAAGTGCAATTGGAAGAAATGGATCCAAAACGACCACCCTTTCCTGGACCCCCAGGGGCCACCCGCCTACCATGGCTGCAGCCAGCAGAAGATCAGGGTCAACTTCCAGACCAGTCCCCATTGGGGCGAGCCAGAGGTCTTGTCCTGTCTAAAGACGAACCTCTCCCTGGACGAGGTAGAGCCCTAGGTGTACCTGGAGAATCGCCTGTGCGATTTGGCAGAGGAGTGACTCAATCTGTAAGTGAGCCTCTGGTGGGCATGGGTAGAGGAGTGCAATTATCGATGGAAGAGGGAGGTTTTGGGCGAGGCCGAGGTTTTTTGCTGCCCACTCCTGAGCCCACTGTTGGGATAGGTAGAGGGGCTGCTGTGGGACCAGTGCCTACCCGGGACATTGAAAGATCAGATGTGCAGGAAAAGATGCCTGAGCTGCAAGCAGAGGTGGCTCCAATGATTACCAAGGTAAGTGGTGGGCATAGTTAGGGGGCTGCAAAATTTGGGGAATTATTATTATTATTATTATGTTTTATTTTTATAAAAATTGCCATTGTGATTTAAAATGCAATTAAAACAATTCTAGGTTTGCTGTGCTTGTTTGTAGGGTTGCACAATTTGTGATTATATATCACTAATAAAAATATACAAAATAAATATTACTATTTAACATTTCACTGTAAAATAAAAACATTGAATATTGCTTGTTTGTACAATTAGACCAAAAGTTTGTGATTTATAAATCAATATGATTATATTCAGGGTTCGTACGGGTGCTTGATTTTGATGTTGTGTTTTCAATGTTTGAAAAGTGCTTGAATTTTGGATAAAATGCTTGAAAATGCTTGAATTTGTAACTGTATTTCTTTCACAAGAAATATCTTTCTGACGAAATAGTTCTTTATTAAATGGAGAAAAAAATGTAGACCTTCAGAATCAGATACAGATTGATTTGCGTTACGCTGGCCAGAGCAAAAGTAGGCGGAGTTTTCATTTTGATTTCCGCGGTTGTTTGGATGCACCGTTTTTATTGGCCACGCAGCGGCAACAGTTGAACTATTTTAAACTTTGACCGCGGCGTGCGCGCGAGCTCGCTGAGCTCCGCTTTGGTCCGAGACCGAGTCGCGCGGCGCAAGCCATTGAAATATATCGGTTTCATTTCATAGCGCAGCGCGGTCCTTGTCCTATCTGAAAGGGCCATTAGTGACTGAGAGTACTTGGTGTGATAATGTAATGCAAGTATTGCATGTCCGTTATGTTCATTTGTGGAATATGCAGTGAACATTGCCAAAATTACAGAACTGTAACCTGCAAACGTTAGCCCAGTGCATAAGTAGTATACTGTTACTGTAAGGTTTAGGATGGCCCTATGCAATATTTACACTGCTCTATTCCAGTAAATGTATTAGCTAACGTTATGTCTTGGCCCAAGACATCTTGGCAATGAAATACATTTATCAGGTGCATGTGCTCTCAGATATTGTTCAAACCTTGTCTATATCAAGAATGTGTCCCAAAACAGGAAGGCCTGTCAAATATTTCTGAATATTTCTAAGTCTTCATATTTGAAATTAATTCAGTTTTACAGCCTATAAATCACATTATCTGGTAAGCAATATTTGGACATTAATATAATGAAAATTATATTATTCATATGCTTTAGGCTATATACTTAGTGATACATTTTGAAGAATAAAACTTGTGATTGGCTTAAATATTAGGGCTGCACAATATATCGAAATATTGCAAATGTATATATTACAATATGCATAATTGCATATCGCAACGGCTTGCAATAACTGGGGTCATGAACAAAAGACAAAGAAAATCACTTACTGCTTTTGGCTGAATAGGCTAACTTTTGTAGCTTTAATAAGAATCAGTATATTTAATTCATGCAGTGAAAACGAAGCAGTGTTTATTTTTACATTTGATTAATCAGTTTCTGTTGTTAAATAAACCTAATGTAGGATAACCTGAACCCCTAAACCCCAGTGATGTTAAAATAACACTTCTTATGCTACAGTAAAACACTGATGTTCACTGTCAGAAGTTGTAGGGATTTTTTCTTATCACAAAAAGAATGTGAAACACGTATGTGTAGGTTATATCATTTTAAAGATATTTTAAAGATAATTTAAGTTATTTTGACACACTTTAGGCTAAGCATTATCGTATCGTATCGCATATTGAATATCGCATTATTTAATGAGTTATCGCATATCTCATTTTTCTTCTATATCGTGCAGCCCTCTGCTATTATGAAACATTTGGCTGTTTATCTCTTTTGATGTGATAAAAACACTAAATAAGAATTTTAACTATGTATTGGTATGTAATTTACGGTAGTGTAAGGTGCTGGAAAAAGCTTTAAAATGGACCTGGAAAGTGCTTGAAAAGTGCTTGAATTTGACCTTGGAAAAAGTGTACGAACCCTGTATATTATTATTATTATTACTAAATAAAAATATTAAAATTACACAAAAAAAGCAAAATACAATTGTAAGATTTCACTGTAAAATAAAAACATTGAAGAAAAATAATATAATAATACTTTTATTTTACATCACAACTGTATTTATGGCTAACTTTTATGTTGACAGAAAATTGCAGGGAGCCCTTAAAGTTGTCTCATAAGCGCTTCCCATTACAAGTTTGGGAAGATGGTTGCCGCATGTTGCGTTTCCAAATATGATAATTGCAGTGCACTAAGCCATATCGCAAATTCGGTTTTATTGTAATTAATGGCTACTTTAAAAAATTAACATTTGTGTCACCAAAGTACAGGAAATGGCTGTTTATTGTTATATATCTTCTAGATAAACGCATTTGATTTGGTAATAGATTTATGCATTAGGTCTCAGGTTTGGATTTCTTTTAGGTTGATGCTCCTGGGACAGGGTCATCGCTGGTGTCCATGTTCAGGGGCCTGGGCATTGAGCCAGGAAAGACCTGGGGCAGAGGGGCAGCACCTATTGGTATGTCAGAGAACAGAGAGAAAAGTTTTATTTTTGTTTCATTGTGTGTCTTAATATTTTCTGCTTGACCTTATTTTTTTCATGGAATACAAAATTAAATGTTTAGAAGAATGTAAAAGCTGTTCTTGTCCATGCAGTAAGATAAGAGTCCCTCTGCAGATCCAACAATGACAAAAAGCACCATAAAAGTAATCCTTATACATTCAATATGTAGCTGATGCAGACATCCAACCTGCACCCAAAAACATAAACGCAAGTGGTCATAAAAGGCGCATTTGAAACGGCTGTGAAGCTGAAGACGACAACTCCCACGATTCCACGCTCATTCACGGTGTCAAGCTACGCCTTTGTAATTGTTTTGAATAAGCGACCTCTAGCTGTGAAAATTACATACTTTTAGTTTAGGTCACTTTTTTGGCCCAAAAACAAAAATAACTTTCGCTGAAAATGTTTGGTAGCTGAAATTTTGGCGGATTCCTAATAATAATAATAAGATATGTTGTCTTAAGCACCAAATCAGCATATTAGAATGATTTCTGAAGGATCATGTGACACTGAAGACTGGAGTAATGGCTGCCTGAAAACATTTTAAAATGTATTAAAATAGAGAGCAGTTATTTTAAATTGTATTCATATTTCACAGTATTACTGTTTTTTTCATGTGGTTTTTGATCAAATAAATTTAGCCTTGGTGAGCATAAGATGCTTCTTTCAAAAACATTACATTACGCTGAGATGTTTGAGCATTCATTCAGGCTGAGATGCAGCATTTGGTTTTTTAAAAGATGCATGCTGGGAAGCAGGGCCTTATACTGTACATTATAAATGCAATGCATCTTTCTGTATATTGTATTTAATCAAACTCGTACCCGTTTTATTATTCATGTTAGGGCTAGGTTAATTGGAGTGGGCATTAAATTGTGCTCCATCATTCTTGTATCCTTGGCAACACCAACAAAGTTAAATAGTTACCACTTAGACTTGTGAATTACTGCTCAAGACAGCAGGAAGGTCAAGTAGCTAATAATGAAAACAAACTTAATCTGCAATGTAAATACAAATGATGAAAGTAAGCCCATTAATCTTGTATTTAAGAGCTTTTTTCTTTGGAAGGATTTAAATAGTGCTTGAAATAGTCCTTGGCTTCCGTATCGGTGACCTTTCTACGTTTTCGCCCTGCGCACAACTCTTCGGGAGCCACTGCTATTTTCAGGCTGCACTTCACAGCAGACTGACTGGCTTAAAAAAATATTTTTTCAATGCAAACATGACATTTTGAGATAAGACTTCCAGCCTTTTTGAGCACTATAATACCCTATGGCTCATCACAGTGTTTCTTATGTTCATAATGCAATGGTTCTGGAATTAAACAAGCTGTCTTAACCAAGATCTTCCAGTCAGCAGCTCTTCCACTTGATTTTTCTGGCAGTGGATGTCAGATATCAATATGTCAGTACCAAAAAAAAAAGGAGACTAAAAGAATTCAACAAATCATGTTGAATGTCCTCATAGTGAGATGGCATCCTGCCATCCTGATTCCGTCCACGTTTTACACATCACGAAAATCATGTTTTTTTTTTTATGTGTATCATCTCCTACAGTTTAGTTAATGAAGCAGACTGTCTAAGTGTTTTATAAGTATAATTCTGTTATTTGTCTGTATTGAATGTTTTCTCTGTCCTTAATCAGGTAGGGGTGCAGCGGGTGATTTTGGGGCAGATGTCCAGCCCAAGCCAAGCATCATTGGGGCAGCCGCTCTGACTCCAGAAAGAGGAGACGCTTGCTTAGAAGAATCCATCAGGTGAAGTTCAGTGTTTGGTGTTTTTAGCCCCCAACGGCGCCTTCCAGGCAGCGAGGGGATGGGTAGGTTTAAGGTTGAGGTTAGGGTTAGCTGCCTGGAAGGAGCCATTGGGGGCTAAAAACACCATCAAGCGTGAAGTTCTCCAGCATCACCTAGGATTGTTGTTTCTTGCTTGTTCTCTTAGTCCAGTTTTTTTTCTCACTAATTTTTTATTTGCACATGGATAACATTCTCTTTCATGTCATTTCAAACCTGCATGACTTTTTCTGGAAGTTGGAAGATTCTAAGTGAAATAAGAACTCAAATTTGGGTCTGTTCATCTCACAAGGCTGCCATATGGATTACCTGTATGATCATTTTATGGGATTTATGTTGTCTTTTTGGAGCTTATAATTTTTCTTCATTGAGGAAAGAAAGTCATATGGTTTGGAACGACACGAGGATGAATACAAGATTTTTTACTATCCCTTTAAAATATGAATATTGAAATGTATCAAAATGCTGGTCACTTTTGAGTTTCACTTTGTGCATTTACAGTTTCCTGGGCAGAGGATTTGTTGGTGTTGGCAGAGCAACATTGCCTCATATGGGTGTAGGTCGTGGACCGATTGGCCCATCAGGCCCTATGTCTCCCATTGCTGCCCCTTTCTCTTTGGTGTCTGCTGCCTCCATCTCTGAAGAAGCTCCGATTGTTCCAGGAACACCCACTAAAGTTGAAGTGAAAATTGAGATAGTGAAGTATGAATTCTTTCAGTCACCTCTGATTGTAATTTTGGATCATTTCAAGCAAGTTAACACGTCATGTGTAATTTGCAGTATATACAACGTTCAAAGGTTGGGGTCAGTAAGATATACATTTTAAGAAATTAATACTTTTATTCAGCAAGGATGCATTAAATTGATCAAAAGGGAGAGTTGTAATGGTACAAAATATTTCTATTTGAAATAAATACAAATGTTCATTTGTACTTTCTATCTATCAAACAATCCACAAAAATATTAACTGTTAAGACTGATAATAAAAATAGAGTATTAGGGGTGTGCACAAATTTTCGAATATTCGATCTGTAATTATTATTCGAAAAAATAAAGTACTATTCGAATTTTACTACGATGCTTTGCTGGCCATAAATGCAGTGAATCCATGATAAATACCAAGCGCTAACTCACAGTAATAATTGAATGCACTGGGTGGCGCTGTGGAGCGTGTTAACAAGTTGTTTGTATTTGATCAGATAATGTTGTCGTCTGCCTCGCCAAGTTTGGAATTAATTGAAAATGATCTTACAAAATGGAATTCCTTTTGGTCAAATTAATGAATGAATCGGAGTTATAATATCATCACCACAATGAGAAATCACATGAAATCCAAACACCAGTCGTTGAGGAAAGACAGCTGTCCATCACAGCATTCACGGCTGCAGGCCAGCTAAGCTGGACCCCGCGTGAGCCGAGATGATAACTTATCTGATAGTAAAATGATTTTGAGATATACACTTCCTTTAAGTTTCGTTGAGGGAGACAGGTAAGAACAGAAAACGCAAAGTGCTGTTAGAAACTTCGCTTAGCACACCATTATCTTTGTCTCTGCAACATCAGCGCAGCGCGTTTTCTCACTCGAGCATGTGGATATTGTTTTTCTCAACATAAACGTGAAACAATATAAACACGATAATCATATCCAGCTGACTCGAGTGTATTGTGTACGTTCTGTACGATAAGTTGGGCAGTCTGCTTTATTATTGCTACTTGAGCTTAAATGCTTTTGTTCTTTATATTTTTTGTTTACACATATTGTTTAATGTTTTCAACTAAAAGAAAACTTTAACATCTATTGTAAGCTTGTTGTGTATATTGCCTAATTGTAAGCTTGTTTAGAAATGGTGACAAAAACGTTAAAAAATATATATATATTTCTCATTAAACATAATTTAAATAAACGAATATGAGCCAGAATATTCAAATGCAATATTTTTTGAAAAATACCCATCCCTAATATATATTCTAGCTGAATTGTGACACAACTCTGCCTAATTCGCAAATTAATCGCTTGATTGGTGCAGTTCTTTACAACAAATCAATCCAACCAGTTGGTACAAGCTCATGTGTATATCTAACAATGTGTTCTTCAGGGAGCCTCTGCAGAAAATAGGAACCAAAGGCAGTCCTGTGTCCATCGGATCAAACTACATTCCCATCTGCTGCAAAAACGATGCTGTGTTTCAGTACCATGTCACATTTACGTGAGTCTTAAAGATCCCCTGTGGTTATAATCAAGTTTTTAATGTTGTTTATATGTCTATGTGGTGTTTTTAATATGCTTTCATACAAACCATGAGCAAATTCTTCAGTTAACACCATTGCTAAGTATTTTCTCCTTAAAATGCAGTGTACCAAAGACGGTCTCAAAAATGCGGTTTGAAGCCGCCACTGTTTCCTACCATCACAAACATGGAACCAGTTTCATTAACTTGTGGGGCGGGGCTTTTCCTGTCATTAGGATGCTGATGTTCGACTTTGTAAAGAGCGATAGATAAAATACAGTACAATTCTAATACATCGACTTGTAGAAGACCTTGTAGATGAATTCTCTCTCCATCTACTTCTAAATGTTTCCAATTTAAACATACATGGCTGAATTATATCAATATTCCCACTTGCCACAGCGTTTACAACAGTTAACAGAGTGTATCAGGTAGTCCGATCTGGTGTGATTTAGTAGGGTTGGGTACTGTTCACATTTTAACCCTCTGAGGTCTGAGCTGTTTTCTGGGCCCTGGAGGTGTTCTGACATGCTCTGACATTTCTGGTTATTTCTGTTACTTGTGACATTTTCATGGCTAAAGTCTAATTACACTGTATTCAGCACAAACTCTGCTACGATAATATATCAGCAGCATGTATGTAAAAGTTTGTAGTTTTGAGATAATGACATTTATGCGTGGTTTGTGAAAATACAAAAAAAAATTCTCACTGAAATAAGGCCATGAAACCCATACTGATTATTTCTTCACAAGACTTTTGAAAATTGTATCACGTAGCCTAGAATATTTGCTCTAAAACTATGTGAAAATCACCCTGACTGCTCATTCAGATAAGACAATATATTGATTTAAAAATTTTACGACGTGTTTTGTGTGAAAAAGCTTTATGCGGAGGTCATTAATATGTATTGTTTTCACACCTGAGAAAGACAAAGACCCTCCCCTAATGGCCCTATTAGGAGCTATCAGGCCCTGTCATTCTGGGCAACCTTGCACAATACTGTAAATGAGGAGATTTAAAAAAGAATGGCTTTTAAATTGTTTGGATTTATTTACAACACAACATAGTCCAAAGATACACACAACAAATGCCAAAAAAGCACTTATTGAAAACAATGATCCAAAGACAGAGACCTTTGTGCCATTCCTAAAAACATTGTACATACCTTTCATTTCCAAGGTGTTTGATTTTCACTTTACCATGTTCATGTTCACTGAAGTCCTCAGTGGCATCTGGGCCCTGAAAAAAAAAGTGAACATACTATCAGGAGAAAGGCCTGCACGATTTTGGGAATACATTTTAGATTTTTCTGGTTAAAATTGCTTTTTAAAATGCACAGAATACACACACACACACACACTAGTGTTGTCACGGTACCAAAATGTCAGTATTCGGTACCAATACCAGTGAAAATCCACGGTTCTCGGTACCAATTTCGGTACCAAAGGACTAGAAATCAATAAGTTATTTGCTGATACTTCCTCGTCATCATGGAGAGCGCAGTTCGCACCGTTTCAAAAATAGTCAATCTCCGAATGCGAATGAACTTAGTCTGAATTAGTATTGTTTTTATACAGTATGAGGATCCTTTTTCAAATACAAGGTCAATATTGATTTTCACTAACGACAAAACAACAAATTATCCATGAACTTATATGGAACTACCCACTAAACATTGGACGTCGGATAGACGTGCAGATCATGTCTATATTGGGTCCGTCGGTCCATGACCAATTCTGGACATCTATTCGACGTCCAAACTAGGTCCACTATTTGGACGTCCAACCATGACCCAACTTGGACGTCATATTGACGTTCAACATTGGACCTTTGAACTGGGTAATTTTTTGGACGTCATTTGGACGTCTATGACAGGTGCAGGAAATTTACATGATTACTAGGGGTGTAATGGTTCACAAAATTCACGGTTTGGTTCGATATATATGATACACTTGTGTCACGGTTCGGTTCGGTACGTTTTTGATACAGCAAAAAGAAAGAAATGCCAGGGAAATTTCCTTGATTTAATTTTATTAAAACTAAAATCATAAAGTATGATTTTTTTTTACTTTGAGCAATTCTAGAGCTATAATTGACTCTTCTTAGGAGCATATAAAACAAAACAGCTCCTTGGAAAAAATGAAATGTAATATTGTAGTAGTTATAAACAAAGGTTTATTTTAGTTCAGATTAACATTTGAGGGCATCAATTGTATTCATAATGTCAAAATAAAACTGACGTAATGTTACTTGAAGGCATTATGCCTACTATTCCTGCCAAACTTCCATGGTTGCAGTTAGTGTTACTACAGTAAATCCATGGTGAATGTTGCAGATCTGTGGACACTGGATAGTTCATTCATGGCACAATGTTTCTTCCTGGTTTCCACATCAGCGCTGTTTGATCCGTTAATAACGGAGAAATGTGAATGTTTCTCACTAGATCTCGCAGCGATGTTATTACTTCTGTGGCGAATTCAAATGCTTTCTTTACTGGATCTCTTAGCGCTGTGTAGTAACAGTGTCGCATGATCACGATCGGCTCGCGCTGCACTGGTCCAAACTGATAAACGGTCCTTCAACCACACAATAACGAGCAGTTTCGTTCCGCTTGCATTACGTTTGCCATTTGATGTTGGGCAATGTTGTGGTCGCGCCGGCGTCTCTTACATTATGAGCGCGCTTGCCACGCGCAATGCGCGTGTGTGTGTGTCTCAGCGCTTTAATAAAGAGGACGCGCAACAGCACGCGCTCAGTGCATGCATGCGCATCAAGGAACCGGGTTTGAACGGGTCCTCGGTACCACCGGTAGCCTACTTAAGAAAACTTGGTACCGTGACGTTTACGTTTTTTTAGTACCGACTTGATACCGAAGTACCGGGTCTTTTGACAACACTAACACACACACAAATGTTTCCAACAATATATAATATATAATGAACACCAGGTTTGTTGTGCCTTGTAGGCATAAGCTATGCGCAGTGCTGGATAAAATAACAATAACCTGTAGCAGTATAAATCTTCCAAAAGATTTCAGTAACAACTAAGCTAGAGAAAAATATATTGATTATCATGTTACTTCAAATGTTTCCATTCGTTTTGATGATATGAAATGAGATAATAGTAAAAACATGAAGCCGTTTGCTTTTCAAACGCAATCGCGCTGCAAAATATGATACATTCAAACGCGATCGCGCTGCAAAATATGATACATTCAAGCGCGATCGCGCTCAAATATAAAACATTATGGTTACCATATACATATCTACGTTTGAGCAGATATCCACAAACACAGTAACAGTAAACACGGGTCTAAATATTATTATATTCACCATATATCTAGCAACAGTTCAACTGCAATGTGAAATTTATGCAACAATAGCAAACTAATATGTAAGAATTTCTTACCTTACATCTTTCTTGTCTTCAAATTGCGTTCTTCTTCTTCTGATGTAAATCCAATGTAAGCTCAGGCGCGTCTAAAAGCAGAGACTTGTAAAGTGTTTTGGTGTTTTGTTTTTGAGGTAGGCCTAATGAGCGCGATCGCGGTCCATGTGGAGATTTGCATGTGAATATCTTTTGCGCGAGTGGGCGTGGTAAATTAAAAAAATAATGAGCAAGCGTTTGAGAAGCTGGACATCTTGTTGGTTTTATACAATTTACTTAAACAGAGAATATTTGTTTTCAGTTTGAATCCGATCATTTAAAAGTACACACTTAAATGTTTATAAAGGTGTATGGCTCATAAATGTGTGACAAGTATTCGCTGAGTTTTGTTTCAGTTTATAGACGTGCTCAAGAAAAAAAAGTTCACCGCGACGGAGAGGCAGAACGCACACCCTGTTTATTTTCTTTATTTTACAAAAGCACAATGTTTTGATTTGATTGTAAGTGGACACATACAAAAGTAGAAATATCACAGATTCTTTTTTTATACTTCTTTTTTCTGTATGACCATAAATGACGAAGTAATTTAAGTTTATAGTGCTACAATGTGGAGAAAATCCAGCAAAACGCGCCCGCGCGTTTGTCGACCTCAGAGGGTTAACTGGTACCGGTATCCAGGCCAGCTGACAGTCTTGCCCGGGCCCGGGACGAGATCATCTTAGATTCCACAAATAGGCCTATTTTAATTATTTTTTTTATATATTTTTTTTATTATTCCATAATTTAATGAGGGCCCAGTTCTGGGCCCCCCCCTACCCTGGGCCCGGGACAACAGACCCATTTGTCCCACCCTATCGGCGGGCGTGCTGGTATCGGTACCTGAAATTCGGTGCTGGTACCCAGCGGTACCTTTTTTCGGTACTTTAGGCATGTTTACCTCAATAACTGTAAAGAAACTGTAAGTCATTTATAGAAGTGTTATAGACATTATGCCAGAGCTGCCTTGGTCGCTGTCTGCCATTGTCTGTGATGCTTGAATATTAATAAAAACAACCATTTTAGTAATAATAAAAAAAAAAATTCTATGAAATGTTTTGTGAATTTTCTAGTAATTGAATGAAGACAAAACATTAATTTAATTGATCTTTTATATGAAATTAAACTTTTTTTGGTCAAACAACATGCGGCACAACTGAGCTTTGTACTGTTAAAATTACAACATAGAAGAAAAAGTGTGATTATTCGTTAAAAAAATGTATTTGATAATTTATTATTATTAGTGTTGTTAGTATTATTATCAGAGGCGGACAAGAGTACACAGCTTCATTACTTGAGTAAAAGTACAGATACCCCTTGCTAAAGTTTACTCAAGTACAAGTAAAAGTACTACAGTCAGATGTTACTTAAGTAAAAGTACTAAAGTACTTGTTTTTAAAAGTACTTGAGTATCAAGAGTACAAGAGTAAATTTTTTTAAATATTGCATTACTACTGCCACAGTGCTTACATTGGTAAACACAGCAAACACTTGAAGCGAAAACTATCATTAACTTGTTCAGAAAATTTAAATAGTCTGGCGAGGTGGGGCCACGGGTTGGCACATTCCCGGGATGGACCTGTTGCGTCTTCATCCATTGTTTCGTCCATGGTTTCGTCTCTTATCTAAATCTGGCCATGGAGTTGACTTTGGCGGAAAGCTGAAGGTGATTGCTGATAGGCTGTCCCAATCAGTGGCGCCTGCACAATCCAATCACGTTTGAGAGGGAAACAAATTGAGGGTTTCCGAGATTTTTCTTTTTTCCTTTTTTTTTTTTTTTTTTTAGAAGAAATAACGGGTACTCACGGTCATGGATAGAAATGTAGTGGAGTAAAGAGTACAATATTTGCCTCTCAAATGTACTTGAGTCATGAGTACTCCCCAAAAATGATACTCGAGTAAAGTACAGATCCCTCAAAATTGTACTTAAGTACTGTACTCAAGTAAATGTACTCCGTTACTGTCCGGCTCTGATTATTATTAAATTGAGATATCTAAATTCTACTGTACAACAGTAATATATTATCAAGTTAAACCGAACTTTTATTTTGGCGGGTTGTGGTGAAGACTATTTCTGTGTGCTAATGATATAACGATAGTTTTTCTTAAATGAAACTGTAAAATGCTGATGAACTTAAGTGACTCAGAGCGGCTCTGGAAATGCATTCATGTTCTCATATAGTGAGACCGCAGAGGCTGAAAAACACTGCGAGTGTCACACATGCTTCAGTGTGTGTGTGTGTGTGTGGTAAATGAAACAGCGCGTCTGCGCCACTCATTCACACAGAGACATGCAGAGCATGCAGGATTCGTATTTAAATAGTCTTACTTTCGTGCCCAGATGCGTTCTCAGGTACCGAAATTTGGCACCGATTGATTAAATGTGAATCGGTACTCTGTAGTAGCGACGTAATTTGGTCGGTGTCGTTAAAAGTACAGAGTTTGATACCTAACTTTATGATTTAGTGGAGGCGG
The DNA here is from genome assembly GCF_963993115.1 of Abramis brama. Lineage (NCBI taxonomy): Eukaryota > Metazoa > Chordata > Actinopteri > Cypriniformes > Leuciscidae > Abramis > Abramis brama. The sequence goes on along the minus strand of NC_139967.1, from coordinate 9,866,872 downwards.
GGACTAATTTGCATATTAATGGAACTGCATATACTATATATATAAAAAAAAACTAAAAATGTTTAAATGTTATTTTGATGATCAAAAATTAGTTTTAAAGGATACAATTATTGACTGCAGGTGTCTTTAAAAATAGTGTCAAAACATTGATAGCAGAAGGTTTGTTTGTGCCCACAGGTTCTGATATATAGTTACAGATAAATGTTGTGCACACTGTTCTCAGTGCTGTTCTAAGTTCTCAGCCCATTTCTCTAAAGAGTTTTACACAAAGATCTGAATTGTACTTTTGACAAATGTTTAAAATGATGTACACTTACTTTAGATAAAGACTTCAGCCTTGCCTAATGTTGTCATATCCCATTGGAAACATAAACACAAACTTCAGGAGTTACTTCGACCAGTTTGCAGAGCTGATGTTGTCTAAGAGCTATTGACTGTTCCAGATCAGTAATGGCCAGTGAACTATGAAGATGCATTAGTGCACTTTTAATTAAACATGGGTTTTTCATATGCATCATTAAGTAGTGGTGCACGATATATCGGCCGCTGATATAATATCGGTCATTTTTTTACACATCGGTATCGTAAATATGGCCGATGTGAACAGGCCGATATTTGACGTGAAGTTGAAGATGAAGTTGACGACTCGCGATCTTAGCAGTAGTGAACGCGCCTGAGAGAAATACACGTTTCATACAGATGACATAAGCAGAGAACAGTCTGTTTTCTTTCGTTTTGAATTGTTCTGTTTAAAAATAGACATTTAATGCTTTCTATATATGTCTCAGGTCTGTGAGGCAGGTAGGTTTCGGTTCATTTATGAGACGCACTCCAGGTTCACGCGTTCAAATATTTTCTACTATATGTACTACTTATTTATTAAATCCAGGCAATTGGTTGATGAAACATTGACCCAAATTAATATATAATTAATACAAAACGAAATTAAATTTAAAGACAGGCTTTGTGCTGTCTGTTTGAGGTCTCTGTGAAAGTTTTAAAGCAGTCTTTTAGTGCCGCTTTCAGAGCGCTCACGTCCGTAACGGAGAACTGTCCTGTCCGTAACATTGTTAATTCAGTCCAGTGCGACTTATGTTTTTTTCCTCTTCATGACACATTTTTGACTGATCGTTTTTTTGACTCGTAGATATTTGAATATATTGCTTGATATTTGATACCCGTTCGAATTAGATTTTTCTCAAAAGTGACAGCACGTGTGATTTGTGGATTACTGATAAGCGCGAGTGGATAAACAGGCGTTTATTTATTCATTCTCAGTGTTGAGAAACGTAGCCTTCATGTGTTACGTTATTGTGTTAATAATAACTAAAGTAGCCTACCTAATTATGTTACATATTTATTTTGTATGAAAACTAGCGCGTTCGTTACTTATGGATTAAAAAGTAGGCTACCGTTGTATCAGTGCTGCACGAGCTCTCTCTCACACAAACACGGACGCGCGCACACAGAGAGAGAAGGTAATTGTAAAATGAAAAATTTACGGGCTAAGTTTAAATTTTGTTCTTGCTTGTTTTTTTTCTGTCAAAATGTCAGAAAGCATTTTGTATTATCCATCCGTGTTTTTAAAATTCGTTAAATGACGGACGTTTTACTGTTAACTAGGGATGTTGCGGTGACGGATTTTTTCCACCGGTTAATCGACGTGTAAAAAAAACGGTAATCCCGGTGTCACCGGGGTTGCGTGTCAGGGATTTCGGGTGGCCGAAAATGCGGACGTGCACACGTCTCAATTTTACTTTCACTTTAATTAGCGGCAATTCAGTAGCATTTGTTTGAATTAATCATGGGTTAATTTATTTTATTCTTAATAAAAATACACAAAACAATAAGACACTCGCTTGTATTACACACATCTTTATTGCAAAATGAATAATAACTTAACACACCATGTAAAAACTAAACAAAAGCACTTATGAAACACCTTTAAAGTGCATTTATTAAAACGAACCACTGTACACATCGTGCAAGTATCAAACAAGAAATTATATTTAAAAAAATCACTATTCGTTAAATAAAGTGCCTGCCTTTTTCAGCAAAAAAACAAAAAACAAAAAAAAAAACACCGCACAACCATCGAATATGAAACGAACAAACATCAAAAACTTCATTAAATAAGGTAGCCTACCCGAATAATCACTGGACACTTAAGTGCAAAAAAAAAAAAAAAAAACTAATATAAAAATTAAACTCACGTTTGCATTTCTCTTTGAAACCAGATCTTCCGCCATCCTTTGCCAGTTAGCTCGCCTCACTCTCCTCAAATGATAAATGAAATCGGACACCTGCTGCTTAAAGGCCTGATCACATATCGCGTCTTTTGCGCGCGCAAGTTCGTTATTTCAAATGTAGGCGCGCTCATAATGGAAGCTCGTTTTTTCCAAGCGCGTCCGCGCCGCATCCAGATAAAAACATCTCAACTTTTCAGAATGCCGCAAGCGCACCGCAGGTCGCGTGACAAGAACCAAGCTTAGCAACGACAGATGCCTCCGGAGCGCAACCACCCGAGCGCTTTGGAAAAAGGAGAACGCGGCGCGCCTAGCGTTTTCTATGCGTTTTTAGGCGCGATATGTGAACGTTCCGCTTACGCTAAATTACGAAGGCACGTAGTCACTAACTGAATTAAGTGCTTTATTACTATAGGCTAAAACTTCAACACGATGGTGACGGTGCCGGTGGTCAAGTGCTATGACCGGTAGGTGGGTTAAACACCGTGTATCACCGGTAACACCGACTATCGCAACAAGCCTACTGTTAACACAGCCCATATGTCGAATTCGTCTTATAGCCTACTTCAGGGGTCGGCAAATAACTTTGGCCGCGGGCCAATATTTTTTTTAGCCAGTAGGTGGCAGGCCAGCTACACGGAGTAGGGATACAAATTAAACTGCTTAAAATACACTCTGTATTCATCCACTTTATATCCCGACCTGACGGGTCCGCAAAATTTAGATCTCATTTCCAGAATCTCACATTCAAATGTCTCTAACGGAAAGAGAGAGATTAAGTAGCCTATAGCAATTATAAATGCTATACAAAAATTGTGTTCGTGTCAATAAATATTACTATTTTAACATTGTACTGTCAGCAGAGAAAAAATGTCTCAGAAAAAAAAGAAAGAAATATAAATAACAAATAAATATCAAATCACTCAAGCGACATACATTAAAACCATATTGCCCTACTGACAAATGAAGTAGGCTATTTTCTGCCAAACTATTTCAAACATCCTTGCAAAAAAAAGAATGTTGTTGACTGACAATGGTTTCAGTACCAAACAGCTCCTCAGATCTAGGTGTAGGCTACAGGTGGTCAGAATGAAGTGCGGATGCGCTGTCAAAACATGTCGGGAGTGGGCTATAATTGTCAGTCAGACCGCCCGCTCCGTCCAAACTGTACACCAGAGTTCTGACCGCTACCGTCTTTATACTTCAAAATAGAGTCCTGCACGGGTTCGGGTACCCGACGGGTCACCTGCAAATTTTGCTCAAACGGGTGAAAAATATCCAACTGTGTCGGATACGGGTGCGGGTCGGGTCGGACACGGGGGAAACACGGGTTTAAAACAATCACATTCAAACGTAAAAATATATGCATATTTTTAGGAACACATCTACAAAAATATGCCTGTATTTCAAGTTTATAAAATAATTTAAAATCCACATCAGTTTATTTGTGCCCTCGCACCACACCCTCCCAGGATCTATAACGTCACCTAGGTTACTTTCACTTTTAAAAATTCATCATAACCGCGCGCGCGATCTGCACTGAGATGGATGCTGAGGAGTTGAAGAAAAGAATAGCTAGTGGAGATTGAAAAGTTGTCGACAATAGTCATCAAAAATCAAGTCCAGTGTGTTGGAGAAATTTGGAGTTATCTGAAGAAAATATTGTGAAAGGCTTTGCTGCATTTTCGTGTTGGATAGCCGCAAATGTGGAACTTCATCGCCGAGGAAGCACGCAGATAACTGTGGTAACAAAGCAGTTCTATCGAACAGTATTTTTCAAATTTAACACTGTTAAGTAGCCTATGTGTGGTGTGCAGCGCGTGTTTGAACCCAAAATTGTCAGATGTAGGCGTGCGTCCACGGCTTTTCTCAAGTAGTGGAAGAGTTTTGGGCAGCATTTACTGCAAATATTTTTTATCAGGTAATACATATTATTTATCAGTGTGTTATACCCGAATAAATAATAATGAAAAAAATGTCAAAAGTCGGACTGTAAGCGAATGAGACTTACAGGAGAGCATTTGCTATTCACACCCTTATTAAAATGGCTGTAATCTGTTACCACAATAGTACTTAAAATCCTCTGTTTAAAATGATTTAATTGGTATATGTCTGCTAGGTGTTAAATTAAAATTCAGCATTAAAATTCGTCTAAACCTGTTATTCATTTTTTTCTATTTTTGATCTGAGCACACAATCAGAAAATCGGAAAACGAGTCGTTATTCGTTTTTTTCATTTTAGTTCAGGAAATAAGTAGGCTAATGGAAAAACAAGTTGTTTTTCATTTTTTTATTTTTGGTTTTAATTTGAAAAAAACGATTGAACGAATGATACGCGGGGCCTATTTGTAAACCGTTAGGCCTATTGTAAAATAAAAACGGACTTCCAAAATAATCCGGCGGGCCAGAAAATATTGCTGGCGGGCCAGTTTTGGCCCGCGGGCCGCCTATTGCCGACCCCTGGCCTACTTGTTATTATTTTTTAGAATAAGTGATTCATTATGCTATTATTGGACTCCTGTCTATTCATTGTCAACTGTTTTCTATATGTTTGTATTGGCTAACATTTATTCAGCTAATACGTGTCCTGTTCAAAATGTGCAATGTTCAAACGCAAAGACAGCACGTCACAAGAAGCCCTTTTCCCTGTGGTATTTAGTATCATATTTGGATATTGGAATAATAAATTAAGTAGCCTATCTTAATTGTACACAGTGTTCCTGGGTTTTTTTTTGCTGTTTTCTAAGGGTTTCTTAATTTTAGACAAGTTGACCAGCACACATTATATGCAATGCAATATAATGCATGTGTGTGTGACATATTTTGCACACAGGTAAAGGTGCCCAATATCAGTAATTTCTAAAGTAAAAAAAAAAAAAGAGTGTTTTGGAAAATAGCTCTTTATTTGATAATCATTAAAATTTGTTTTCTATACAGAGATATCGACATCTGTAAATATCGGTATCGGCCATAACAGCAATATTAATATCGGTTATCGGTATCGGCCACAATTTTCACATCGCTGCATCACTAATTTAAAGGAAACAAGTTGTTTGCCCCTGCCTGTCAGAATAAAGTAGACATTTTAGTTCATGGCCTATATTGTGACCATTATTGATTTAATAATTATGATTAGCAGCATTTCCTTTAGAACACATGATTAATGAAGTGAATGATTGGCTATTGAATTTCAGCCCGAACATTGAGTCTATTGGTATGCGTTTCGGTATGATGAAGGAACATCGGCCTACCACGGGAGAGGTGGTGGCTTTTGACGGATCTATCCTCTATCTGCCAAAACGTCTTGAAGAGGTTTGTATGCATGTTAGATGTTGTTATTTTACACTTTAAACATTCCTCATTTCCCAAGTTTACTTGGCTTTGCTGTGTGACAGGTTGTTCATCTTAAAGCTGAGAGAAAAACCGACAATCAGGAGATCGACATCAAGATCCAGTTGACAAAGATTCTGCCGCCCAGCTCTGACCTGTGTATCCCATTCTACAACGTGGTTCTAAGGAGGTGTGTATTCTCTTCTTCTATCTGTATAGTATCAGGATTCTCAAGACACTACAGGGGTTAAATGTGTTTTTGAGTTGTTTTCCCTGTTTTGCTCTTTCATGCTTTGGAAAATCCTCTTTTGAGAGAATACAATGGTTTGAAATAAGAGTTTGATGTTTTATGTAAACATAATGCAATGTTTACATTGCAAAGTGAACCTTCCTTGGTTCATTTCTGCCAACTGAGCTGCAAAAACAGGTGAGGTTGTGACATGAGAACCATGAGAAAAATAATTTGCCTCAAATGAAATTGTCGATGCATCAAGGTTAGCCACTTAGCATAACAGAGGTCATTTACACTACCGTTCAAAAGTTTGGGGTCAGCAAGATTTTTGTGATGTTTTTGAAAGAAGTCTTATGCTCACAAAGACTGCATTTATTTGATCAAAAATATAGTAAAACAGTAATATTAAAATATTGTTTTCTGTTTTAAAATATTATAATATATTCAAATGTTCAATATATTTTGAGCTGAATTGCCAGCATCATTACTTTGTAATGATAATCATTACTTGTTTACATCAGTCTTTAGTGTTACATGATCCTTCAGAATTCATTCTGATATGCTGATTTTTATCAATTGAAAACAGTGGTTCAAAAGAACAGCATTTATTTTATTTTAATTTTTTTTGGTTCATTTTAAATGTCTCTGCTGTAATTTCTGATCAATTTGATGCATCCTTGCTGGAAAAAACATCTTACTGACCCCTCATTTTTTGAATTTTGTTTCATTTATCCAAATGGCCTACATTGTTTTTCAAAGATTTTATCCCATCAACTTTGCAAACGATGGGAAATCCACATACAACCAAAAAGTACTGCAGTATGCAGTGTTATTGTGAAACCTTTCAAGATAAACTTGATACAACTTCTGATTAAGTGTACCGTGTCATCACTAACAGACATATGGGACAATTTGTTACAAAGGATGGAAACTATACTGAAATAATAAAATTCATACTGAAATATTCATACATGTGCACCATTAAAACTACACGGTAATTGAAAGACAAAATAGCATTAAAAAGGTCAAACTTGAATAGCCCGGCCTCTGAGAGAATGTAAGATCTCTGTGTTTTCACTGGGCATAATTCTTCCATCTCTGTTACAGAGAGAGCTCTTCTCTTGTAAGACAAAACCCTTAGCAGTCGTATCACTCAGTGCATTCCCTCGTGTGTTGTCTTGGAGTCTCTGCACTGGGCCTGTCTGAAGTCAACCATGTTTGAAATCTACAATTAGCTGTGGTCTCGGTGGGGACTGAACACCCTGTTTGCTCTTGATAGCCAGGAGAGAAAACATGCTCCTTAGAGACCGCTCGCCTGCGCCTGCTTCACTCCATTTCCCTCCACTGCGTCTTTTAAAGATCAGAGATGGGGTCATCAAGCAATTTTGGAAAATTAAATAAGTGTAATCGAATTATGGGCCGCGTGACGTAGCAGCCCGAAGAGAAATGAAGACTATGCTGCAAAAAAACGTTCCGTTTTAAACCAAAATTATAGGTTCAATACTAGTTAAACTCATTCTACAGCACAACAATTTATTTCGTCTTCGAAAGGCCAAAAGGTTACAGTGAGGTATTTACAATAGAAAATGATTGGGTCCATTTTTGGAGTGTTTAATGGCACAAGTGATACTTGTGATTTTATAAATGATCGTACATTTATGTTTTTGTTTTAGCTGTAAAGTTGTTTAAATTGTTATTTTTGCAGCATTACAGTTTTCACATTTTAGGTTGTCATAACAACAAAGTTTTATATATATATATATATATATATATATATATATATATATATATATATATATAATTCAATTAATGTAAATTAGATCATCATAATCAAGTTTTATCGCAAAAAAATCTCAAAGGCTGCCTACCAATAACCATTTGATATTTTATGCCCATTATTAAAGTAAATATACAGTAATGTATTGGGAAACGCTGCCAGTGTTAAAACACAAAGTGAGCCTGCTGTTGTAGTTAAGCTGTTCGCTTGCACACCACATGAGCAAGCGTTGTGAAACAGGCCGTTTTGTTGAGCCCTGTGGATTATTGCTCCACTTTTTCTGTGCGTATGAGACAAGTCGGAGCTACAATGTCTTGTTGACAGTCAGCTCTGACATCTCTCACTTTCCTCTCATTCTTTCTCTCCCGCTCCAGAGTGATGAAATTACTGGGGCTGAAACTAGTGGGCAGAAACCATTACGACCCCAACGCTGTTGTGGTTCTCGGCAAACACAGGTATTTTGCACCAACCTGATTGTCCTCGATTACATTCCAACTTAAATTGCTGTGCTCCACATTGTTTGGTTTCACACTGAATAATTCTAGACTTAAGCTTCGGTATTTTTCCACCTGCCTTGTGATTACCAGACACATGTGAATCGTATGAGCACCACTTACCATAATGGTTTGCATTCTGATTCTCTGTTCAGGGTCCTGGTGATTGTTTGTACCTAACTGTGTTTGTGAATTTGTGTCTGTCAGGCTTCAGGTGTGGCCTGGATACTCCACCAGTATCAAGCACACTGATGGTGGCCTCTACCTCATTGTGGACGTCTCACATAAGGTGCTGCGAAACGACTCTGTGTTGGATATTATGTGAGTTTGATCAGCGTAATCACTCATTCAGACATGTCCACATCTGTAAAGCCATTACCATTTTGTTAGTTCCATACTTTGTTCCACCAAAATACTAATACTAATATTCAATGTTTTATGTTTAAAACATCAAAACATTATTTTTGCATTTGTAACTGCAGTTTAAATGCATTCATGTCCCCACTGAGCTGCATTAGAATACATCTAAATGCCACTTCAGATGCAGTTTCTGTGTTTCCTCTGCGTTGCAAAGATGAGTTTTGTTGATACTGATTTAATTTGATTGGTAGCAGACCTATTGTGTCTTATTATTCTAATTGAATTTGACACAAAAGATGATGCATACATTTAATTAGGTTGCCAAAATGTTTTTTAAAAGGTAAAAATTCCCATAAAAGGTTCAAATCAATTTAAACTTATTAAAAAAGATAATTTCTGTCACTAATGCGAACTGACCACCACACAATTTATGAAGAATATCAAAAACTTCAGGAGTCAGCTGTCCACGGCAGTCCTAAACCTGCCAAGATACCAACACAATAAATACACTTAGCAAAATATAAATATCTGATCTAAATATCGTTATCGATAAAATCCTAGAAAATATCGAGACATAATATTTTTTTTGTCAATATCGCACACCCATACTTGTATAGTTTTTCTATTTATTTATTTATTGTGTGTTGTACTTTTAACTACTCTGTTTATGCCAGTGGATAGCATTTGATGCTGACATGGAATAAAACAATTAAAAAATAAAATTTTATTAAAAATAATAATACAATTTCATTAAAAATAATAAATTGGCCTGTGTATGAACTTCCATATCAGTTTGGATGCTTTTGTAACTTTCATTTTCAATGAGAGTTGGACATTTTAGGCAATATGAATGTCAGAGACAATTGGTCAAATTTATTCAGAGTTCCTAACAGCGATTTAATCACTGTTAGTGAGAATGAGGCCTTAGAAAGCAGCCGACTGTGTAGACAGAAAGGCAGCTCACTAGGTTTTGGATCTCATCTCATCTGTAAAAAAAAATTCTAATGCATGCTAAACTTTAGGCTCATAATCACTCTAATCAGTGCAATGATGTCAATTGCTTAACCGTGCTGTCTCCAAATACCTGTTTGTCTGCCGTAGGAACCTGATTTACCAAGGAAGTCGTGAGAGTTTTCAGGACGAATGCACAAAGGAGTTTGTCGGTTCAATCGTCATCACTCGCTATAACAACCGCACTTACCGTATCGATGACATTGAGTGGGCAAAGTCCCCCAAAGACACCTTCACCTTGGCTGACGGATCTGTGACCACATTTGTCGATTATTACAGGTTCATGTGCAATGTGGGGAACCCACTTTTCTGATTTAAGTCCAGAATGCATGTAAAAGACACGACAGCTGGACAATAAATTGTATAACTGGATTATATGACACAAATGACATTGTGAATGTCCTTGCATTCGTAAATTGTAGCCCATTATGACAGATATATGTTGGTTTAAAGCGATAAATTACAGTTTTATGGTTTGTTGTGTCGATTTTCTAATCAGCTTTTTATATGCACAGTAAGAACTATGGCATTACCATAAAGGAACTGGACCAACCACTGCTCATCCATCGTCCAAAAGAGAGGTCCAAACCAGGAGGAAAGGTGATCTGATGCATTATCAGGATTGTTGGACTAGAAGTAGATGCTGTTTTGTTTGCTTATAATGTTTTGAGGTTTTTTTTATATTTTAGAAATGACTGACAGCTGCATGTTAGTCAGTGGTTGTTTGAATAACGTGTTTCACAGGCCTGACTGAATTCACACTCCATGCTGTCATCTAGTGGTGTCATTGGGTGCTGTACATTTAATAGTAATTTATTTGGCCTGGTAACTAGTTGGCAGGGTCTGCATTTTTATAGCTATTTACTATGCTTGTCGATGAAAGGTGAAATGAGAAAATGTACCAGTCATATACACTACTGTTCAAATGTTTGGGGTCATTAAGATTTTATTTTAAGAAATAAATACTTTTATTCAGCAATGATGCATTAAATTGATCAAACGAGACGGTAAAAACATTTATAATGTTACAAAAGATTTCAAATAAATGTAATAATAAGAAATGTTTCTTGAGCAACAAACCAGCATTTTAGAATGATTTCTGAAGGATCATGTGACTGAAGTAATCAGCTTTGCCATCACCGGAATAAATTATATTTTAAATTATATTAAAATAGAAAAGTTATTTTAAAATGTTATACATTTTTTTATTATACCAATATCACTATTTTAACTGTATTTTTCATCAAATAAATGCACCATTGGTGAGCATAAGATGCTTCCTTTCTACTAAAAGCATTAAAAAAAATTATCAACTCTAAACTTATGAATGGTAGTGTAGTTTTTCCATCACATACTAACCAGTCTCATGGTAAAATGGCTCCTAAAAACATTGAGGCAGATTTTGTTCCTCAATTGTTTGTTTTGGTGACCAGTGTGGAAGGATTTTTATGACCGTTGGGATTGGGATTGTTATTAATGTGAATTTTTATCCACTCCATAATAGGTAATAACGGGTGAAATCCTTCTGCTGCCTGAACTCTCCTTCATGACTGGCATCCCTGAGAAAATGAGGAAAGATTTTAGAGCCATGAAGGTACGACTCCATCACCAGTCAAACAATCTTGGCACATTAACAGGTGTCAAATTGAGTCAGTTGGGTGAACTCTTTATTTTGGAAACTGTTCAGATGGATTCACACCGAACTATCTCTCTTGGTCCCTGTGTTTTAGGATCTGACCATGCACATCAATGTGGGAGCCGAGCAACACACCCAGAGTCTCAAAAAACTGCTGCACAACATCAACAGCAATAATGAAGCTCTCTCAGAGCTGGGCCGCTGGGGCCTCAGCATCAGCCAGGAGATTCTAGTGGTGAGAAAGGAAACAGACACCTCCGTACTGTACTTTACAGTGGTAGTTTAGTGTAGGGCCCTCTTTTGTTTTAGATGCATAGTAAAAGAGAACTTTGTTTTCAAATAGACAAAATGAAGCTTTCATTTTATCCAATGCAAGTAATTTTCAGAATCACTTATATTGAGACATACTGGTCATATATGTGTACATCTGTGTTGTTCACCCTTTTAATTAACTGCATTAACTGTATTGATTGGCTTACTGTCTTTTTCGTTCATCATGATCCATTGGTGTTCTTTTAGCTAACTTGAATTACTTAAACGTTTTGTTCCTGCACAGACTCAAGGAAGAACTCTGCCCAGCGAGACCATCTGCTTACATGCAGCCTCTTTTGTCACATCTCCGTCAGTAGACTGGTCCAGAGAGGTGGTTCGAGACCCCTCCATCAGCACTGTGAGTCAGAACAATCAGAGCTCGGACACAGCGCAGGGTGTTTGAACAAAAAATCACTGTAGTCATTGGTTTGCTGGGGAGTGGTCAGAAAATGCACAATTGATGCTGACGGTATCACACCATAAAAAGAAAGCAGCTTCGTTTGGCTTGAGTTAACCCTCTGGGGTCTAAGGTGTTTTTGGGGCCCTTGGGATGTTTTGACATGCCCTGACATTTGTGCTTTTTTCAGTTATTTATAAACATGATAATGGCAAAGGTGTAAATTCACTCTATATAGCACAAACAGGCCTACCATAATATGTGAACAAAATGTATGTAGATGTTTGTATTTTTAAGAGAATAATGTTTATGCGTGGTTATTGAAAAAAATAAAAATGAAAGTTGCTGAAATAAGACCACAAAACTCATACTAAATATGTGTCCACAAGACTTTTGACTAATGGATGTTGTCGCTTCGAGTTCTGGCTTCAAAATTATGTGAAAATAGTCTTGCTTTATCGTTCACAAAAAACAATACATTTATTTAAACTGTAAGACAGGTTTTGCTTGGAAAGCCAATATGCGAGGGGGGCGTGAACGAGGAGTGGTTTACACCTGAGAATACAATGTCCCACCCACTCTGCATAATGAGCCATTCATTCAGGTGTGAAACTGACTGAGCCACAATGCAAGGACAAAAGATATATTTAGAAGAAGACTTATATTGACCATTTAAGATTTTGCTTACATCTATCTTGTAAATATGTTTTGCTATTTTATTAAAAAGGTTACAATTACAACAATAATTACAATTTCAACAATATTTCAAGTGTACTCTTTCTTTGTAAAAAAATGATTATAGGCCTACATTTTATCATAATGTATTCATTAGTTTGAATATAGCCAACATTGGAACATCTAACATCTTAGTTTATGACTTTATTTTTGACAAAAATATTATTTTATATATATATATATATATATATATGTGTATAGAGAGAGAGAGAGAGAGAGAGAGAGAGAACATATGAGCAGAAATTGCTAAACAAAAGCTTATTTGATGTGGCAGTATATTCTACAGTAAAAACTGTACCCAAATCTAGTCAACAAAATGTTGTCTTTCATATTTCGCCTGACTGTAACGTTGTTTTTATGAAATATTAGGGCATATAAATGTTAATTTGCAGTTTAATACGTTGCTTATACAAAGACATTTTATTTCAACATATTTCAGTCGATTTTTACTCATCTCAGTATAGCAAAGCATTTTAGTTGATTAAAGCGGTTTATTCTTTCACACACAGACACGCGATTCATATTTAGGCTAAACAGTCTTTACAAATATGTACCCTTCATTCATCTCACAGAAACGCGATTCATATTATAGAAACGCGATTCATCTTTTTGCGGTTTACATAGGCCTACACTAACGTTATTCCATAACGTTATTCCACATTAACACTTGAGAAAAGATAACTTAGCCTACCTCACTCCTCAGCGGGATCTATTGCTCCTCATATCAGCACTGTTCTGAGGAAACTTTTCTCCAGGATTATTAGGTAGGCTATATTATGCCTCACTCTCGCGGCGCGCTGTGTTTACAGCTGATGGGTGTTTCACAGGACTGAAATGGTTCTCAGAATTTGCGTTTGAATAGCGCGCGCTCTCCGGGGCGGGGTCACATTACATTTAAATGAGCTCTAATGAGCTCGACTGGAATCGCTCTCTTTTAATACAGATTTCACAAGATGAGAATATTTGTTTTTTATATAAATTACTTCATTTAAAAGAAGAGAATTCAAGCTTCATGCCTGTGCGTCTGTATGTCTGTTTGACTGAGTATTCGCTGAGTTACAGTTCATTTTCGGACGCGTTTCAGAATGGACTTCACTGACAGAGAAAAGGCAGAACTCGCATCACGTTTATTTTTCTTTATTTGGCAAAAAGCACAACACTTTGTTTTTATTGTGAGTATACACAAAAATAATAAACATTTAACAGAATCGATTGATGTATGAAACTTGTTTGTAATATCAAAGTCAACAGAGCAAAATTAATTTCTTTTGAACTGATAAGAAAAAAAGCGAGCTGGTATCGCCGGCGATACCGCCGACCCCAGGGGGTTAATCCTCTGGGGTCTGAGGTATTTTTGGGGTCCTTGAGATGTTCTGACATGCCCTGACATTTGTGCTTTTTTCAGTTGCTTATAAACATATTAATGGCAAAGGTGTAATTACACTCTATTTAGCACAAACAGGGCTACCATAATATGTGAGCAACATGTATGTACATGTTTTCATTTTTGAGAGAATAATGTTTATGCATGGTTATTGAAAAAACTAAAAATGAAAGTTTCTGAAATAAGGCCACAAAACACATACTAAATATGTGTCAATAAGACTTTTGACTAATGGATGGGCTAATGGATCGTCGCCTAGAGTTTTTTCTTCAAAATGATGTGAAAATCATCCTGCCTAATCATTCACATAAAACGATACATTGATTTAAATTTTGTCAAACACTTTTAGTTTGGGAAGGCAATATGCGGATGGGGGCGTAAACGATCCAAAACCATCATGAATATTTAGTGGTTCACACCTGAGAAGTTCACACCCATAATGAGCCTTTCATTCAGGTGTCACTGAGCCACAGGAAAGAATGCAAGGACTATATATATACACACACACACGCACACACACACACACGCACACACGCATGCATGCATGCATGCATGCATACATACATACATACATACACATATATATATATATATATGTATATACACACACACACACACACACATATATATACAATTGGTTCACAATTGTTTTAAGTTTTTGTTTACATCTATCCTTGTATATATTTTAGCTATTTTATTAAAAAGGTTATACAATTACAACAATTAAAATTTTAACAATATTTCCAGTGTAATCTTTCTTTGTAAAAATACATTTTATCATACGTATTTCAAAGTTAAGGATTCATTAGTTTGAATATTGCCTACATTAGAACAAACACAACATCTTAGTTGATTATTTTTGACAAAACATATATATATATATATATATATATATATATATATATATATATATATATATATATATATATATATATTTAACACATGAGCAGAAATTGGCAACATTATAAGCTTATTTGATGTGGCAGTATTTTACAGTAAAAACTTTATAATCTATCCGATTTTTGTTGTCGATTTTTACTCATCTTAGTATAGCAATAGAGTTTGGTAAAAGCTGTTCATTCATTCACACACAGAAACGCGATTCATTTTGAAACAGTATTTGTGCCAGCTGTTGTAGCTACACAACAGCGCGCATCTGTGCATTCATTCATTCACGCACAGAAACGCGATTCATATTTAAACAGTCTTTTTGCGTGTATAGACACTTTTAGACACGATTAGAACAAAGCATAGAACTGACCTATTCCTCAGCGGGATCTCCTCGAAATGAAACTTCCAGAACTTCTGAGGTAAATTTTCCAGGATTATTATCAAGATAGTATTATTCCTCACAGCGTCGTACTACATGAGTCTGAAAGTGAACTCGCAGTGTGTGTTATCCAGCTGATGTGGGCGTTTCACAGGATTGCAGGATCCTGCAATCTCAAAGGCATACTCAATGTTTGCAAAATACTCATATGCACATATGCCAATATCCCCTTGCACAAGAATGTAACAAGTTTACAAAACTTATTTATCTCCATGCTGCTACTTGCACTTTGCCATATTGCACTTTATATTGCACTACAGTAAAATACCTTAACCTGACTATATTCTGAAACTCTGTGATAGTCTGGAAACTGTAAGCTCACTGTAGGCCATATGCTATGTTGATCTGTCTATCTGTTGAATATCTATTTGCACTTGTTTAGTGGTGTCCTATGTTTAGCCGTATGTTTAGTTTATGCTTAGTATGTGTCAAATCTTGTTTTAATATTGCACATTGGAGCATGGGAGAAACGCAATTTCAGTCTGCTGCGTAATGTACTGTTGCATGGTTTGATTGACAATAAAGTTGACTTGAGGATCGCCTCACATTTGCGTTTGAATAGCGTGCGCTCTCCGTGGGCGGAGTCAAATTAAAACATAATGAGCTGAGATGAGAACGACTGACATCTCTCTTTTCATTCATATTACATAAACTGAGAATATTTGTTTTTTATAAAAAATTACTTCATTTAAAAAGAGAATTTAAGCTTCATGCCTGTTTGACTGAGTATTCGCTGAGTTATGGTTCATTTACGGACGTGTTTCAGAATGGACTTAACTGACAGAGAGAAGGCAGAACTCGCTTCGTGTTTATTTTTCTTTATTTGGCAAAAAGCACAACACTTTGTTTTTATTGTGAGTATACACAAAAAAAATACACACTTAACAGGATCGATTGATGTATGAAACTCCTATGGAAAATCAAAGTCAACAGAGTATTTTTGAGTCTCTTTTACACTGATAAAAAAAAAGCGAGCTGGTATCGCCGGCGATACCGCCGACCCCAGGGGGTTAAATTATGGGTCTTTAAAACCACTGAATCGACTTCCTGAACAAAATGACTCTTATTTAAGTTCATTTTAGTGAATCAGAAACGTACAGCTGAACCAGTATGGTCTGACTAAAACAAACCAGAGTCACTTTGTTTAAAAATCAATCAAAAACATACTGCTGGACCAGGGTAGTCTGACTTCAGAACAAAATGACTCTTATAAATTGGTTTGTTTTAGTGAAAGCAAAAACATACAGCTGGACCAGTGTAGACTGATTGAATTAATGACTATTATTATCCATTTTTTTGTGAATCTACTTAAAGGGATAGTTCACTTTGAAATTAAATTTTGGTATGTTTTAGCTTACCTCAAGGGCATCCAAGATGTAGGTGTCTTTTTTTCCGCAGTAGTTTCAATTTTGATATTTTTAGGTCAAACCGTTCTTGTCTGTCAGTCATATAATGCAGGTCTATGGTCACTATCTCAAAGAGCATGCACAGAGAAGTCCAAATTAAACAATTCCCCATCGCAAGTACACATTGATGGCCTAAGACACGAGCGGTTTGTGTGAGAAAACGAATAGTATTTATATCGTTTTTACCTCTTGTACACATCCGAGATCACGTTCGGCGCTTTCCGGCGCTTGCGCAGACTAAGCCAGAACGCGCGCACACGTCACACACCAGAAAGCTTGCGCCCTCAGATCACTTGGACGTGGTTGTGTAGAGGTAAAAACGATATAAATACTGTTCGTTTTCTCACACAAACCACTCGTTTCATGTCTTAGGCCATCAATGTGTACTTACGATGGGGAATTGTTTAATTTGGACTTCACTGTGCATGCTCTTTGAGATAGTGACCATAGACCTGCATTATATGACTGACAGACAAGAACGGTTTGACCTAAAAATATCAAAATTGAAACTACTGCAGAACTACTGCAAAAGACACCTACATCTTGGATGCCATTGAGGTAAGCTAAAACATAACAAAATTTAATTTCAAAGTGAACTATCCCTTTAATCTCCGACTAAACTGTAAAAAAGAAGATGATTATGCTGTATAAATTATTTTTTTGTTGTTTTGAATGTGACAAAATTGAATTTGAAAGCCCTAATCTTTCATATTGCACCCAAGTCTAAGTTCATCGTCTCTCTGTCTGCTGTCCCATGATTCCTTTCTGTCAGGTCCCTCTGAACTGCTGGGCTGTTTTCTTTCCCCGGCGGGCAACCGATCAGGCAGAGGAGCTGGTGAACACTTTTACAAGGGTAGCCGGACCAATGGGCATCAGAGTTGAGCGGCCCATCCGCGTAGAGTTACGGGATGACCGAACTGAGACATTCGTCAAGAGCATTCACTCTCAACTCACCAGTGAGGTGAGGAAGAAAACTACACAGATAGACTTGCGAAACTGCAATGAAAAAAAGTTTACTATTCTCTCAAAGAACATCTCCAAGGACCATGGTTCTTGAATCTTTTGGCTTTGTAGTATTATCTAAATATCATAGTAAATGAATATGGTTCTTAATTTGGCTCAAAACATTTCCTCTTCTGGTTTTCAGCCCCGTGTGCAGCTGGTCGTGTGCATCATGACCGGAAACAGAGATGACCTGTACAGCGCCATCAAAAAGCTCTGCTGCATCCAGAGTCCAGTACCATCACAGGTTTGAGTGAAACACAATGTCTTTGCATTTTATAGTTCAGTTTCTGAATTTAAGCCAAACATGTTTTGAGTTTGAGGTCGGTAAGAGTTCATCCATGTTTTTAATAAGATTCATATGCTAAGCAAGCCTGCAATTATTTGATCAAAACAGTGCTATTATGAAATACAGTGAAATTAAAGTTTAAAATAACTCTTTTCTATTATTTTTAAAAGTATTTTTTTTCTTTCTGTGATGGCAAAGCTGAATTTTCAACAGCCATTACTCCACTCTTCAGTGTCACATGATCCTTCAGAATTCAGTGTTAAAAACCGTTGTCCTGCTTAATAATTTTGTGAAAATCATGATGAATTTTTTTCCAGGATTGTTTGTTTAAAAGAATAGCTTTTGTTTGATTTTTTTATTTTTTTTTTCAATTTATTTTTTCAAACAATGTAAAAGTGTTTTGATCAATGTAATGCATCCTTGCTGAATAAAAGTATTAATTTCTTCGGAAAAAAAATCTTATTAGCACCTATTGAATAGTAGTGTAGATTCAACAGTAATTAAAATGTTTTTGACTGAAAGACAACACCTTTAATTTTGGAAATGTGGTATATTTTCATGTGAAGCAGAATATACAACATGAAGAAATCTATACAATACAATCATCAGTGCTGTTAGACATTCCATATCATGTCTGAATCTCAGTGACTCTTATTTTATAGGCCATTAACGTGCGGACAATCTCCCAGCCACAGAAACTCCGCAGCATCGCTCAAAAGATCCTTCTGCAGATTAACTGCAAACTGGGAGGAGAGCTGTGGACAGTGAATGTCCCTCTGGTGAGTGTGTGTTAATCAGACCTTTTGCCCACGGGTGGCCCTGGAGTTACCGTACCGTGTGTCATTCAGTATTTAAAAAAAAAAAAAAAATGCTTAAGTAAATATTGAGCTTTGGGAATGAACTTGAAAATGGTCACTGCACAGTGAGAAGCAGTATACGATAGCTAGGTGTGATCCATTGTCTAGTGTTTTTGTTAACGCATTATTTTCATGGGTTCACATCTTGATTTTCCTCATGAGTATAAAACTGTTCCTCCAGATTTTAAGAGACATTACCTCAAAAACAGCAGCCACAAACTCATTAATAGTCTTGAGTTGGCAAGAAAAACATTAAAATGGCATTAGTATTAATACGTCTTTTTAAAACATTTCTTTGTAAATAACTTTTCCCACTTTATTTATCTTTGTTCACAATTGTTAATAACCTATAATAGATTAAATATGAAGTCATGCATGATAAAGAAAAAAGGCATGAACTTAAGAGCCCAAAGTGTCACGCATTATTCCTTCTGAATGGTATTGATGTTGGATTGTTGCAGAAAATAAATATCAGCAAATGGGATTAACTAAAAGGAGAACTTCTAACCACTAATTTTTTATTGGAACAGAAATGCCTGATGGTGATTGGGGTGGATGTTCACCATGATGCAAGCAAGAAGAGCAGATCTGTCATGGGCTTTGTGGCAAGTCTCAACAGGTAACTTTATGAAATATAGTGCAGTTGGACTCATTTAACATCCGAAATCACAAAGTACATAAACACTACCATTTAAAAGTTTGGGATTGTTTTTGAAAGAAGTCTCTTAAGCTTATTTATTTGATCAGAAATACAGCAAAAACAGTAATATTGTGAAATATTACAATTTAAAATAACTTTCGCATGACCCTTCAGAAATCATTCTCAAATTCAGATTTAATATATATATATATATATATAGCCCCCTAAGATGCACATAAATTCTAAAAATGTGCATTAAAAAGTGCATTCAATTTGTCCGATAAGAAGACATGCGATGGCAACACATTTACTGAATAAACTGCCTAAGTAATGAAAGTGATGCTGTTTCCCAAGCGGCTTTCTGTGCGCGTGAAATATATAAAAATTGAGCCACAGTGGCTTCCCCGATAGCAGCAACATTTATTTTTATCTCAGATATTTTGCTCCAATTTCTCAGATAGACAATTTTGGAAACGCTGCTTTATTCGCAAATGTTTTATGCGATATTCCAATTGCAAATTTATTTCCCAACTGTTTGTGTTCACTTAAGACGGTGTTTAGATAAGATGAATACTCACCAAGCTGGCCATTTTGACATTTCTGTGTGTTTTTAAGCACGAACCGGAAGCTCAAAGTTGACTTTACTTGTCCGTGTTCCACTCCTTCTCGGAAGCACGCGTACAGAAAGCCGCTTGGGAAACAGTATCACTTTCATTACTTAAGGCAGTTTTAATAACTCTTTTTTTATTATTATTATTATCGAGCACATCCTGCAGTTTAGCAACAGTAGACTGTATTTTATTACAATCGCTGATCTAGCTGATCTATCGTGAAGTTTGGGCTTTTAGGGAAGAATGAAAGCACACGCACTAAAATCGCACAGCTTCTTGCTGTCATTGCTGTAGGGTTGCTGTCGTTACAGTGTCTCCGCTCTCCGCAAAGACATTGCACATTTATTGTCCTTTTCAGACACCTGGTAGAACTGAATGTAGTGAAGCAATTTTAGCTGCGCATAGAAATATTTTCCGTCAACTGATCCGCTCTTCTGATCGGCCTTTATAGAGACCACCGATCAAACTTTACAAAGCTATTATCGGCAGATAACAATCGGCTCCCAATCAATCGGAGCACCCTTAGCAGAAATTAAAATGCGCTGCTTACAAGCTGTGAATCAGACCTAACCCTGTGTTTGTCCCGGTTTAGCATGCTGACCAAATGGTACTCGAGGGTCACCTTCCAAATGCCTCACGAGGAGATAATCAACGGCTTCAGAGTGTGTCTGTTGGCTGCCCTGCAGAAATACTACGAGGTAAAAAAACGAGCATAATATTAGTCAGATAAAATATAGGCTCTACAACAAATGTCAAATGACAGCTCTAGCCTTGTCGAAAGGGAGTCAGTCCAAGGCAAAACATTCTTTTTCTCTATTTCAATACTCTACAGCTTTGGTATTTTTACACTTAACCATCCTACCATTTTATATTTAAACAGGTGAACCACGCCTTCCCCGAGAAGATCGTCATCTATCGCGACGGCGTGTCAGACGGACAGCTTAAGACCGTGGAGCTTTACGAGATCCCTCAGATTCTGAAATGCTTCGAGACCATCCCGAACTACGAACCGAAGCTGGCTTTCATCGTGGTGCAGAAAAGAATCAGCACCACCCTGTACTCCTATGGATCAGACCACTTCGGCACCCCCTCGCCAGGAACCGTGCTGGACCACACCGTCACTAACAGAGAATGGTTGGTTTACAAGAGCTGAAGCTTGTGCTCCGCGTGCAGACTAGGATTCTACAAACGGTGCCCTAGAATCTGCAACTACATGTGCAAAGCATTGCAGAACTGACATCTAGTCTAGTGCATTACCAGCAGGAAATAAAATGTGGTATATGTATTGACATTTTTCTCTTCTCTTCAGGGTGGACTTCTACCTAATGGCACATTCGATTCGACAGGGTTGCGGCCTGCCCACTCATTACATAGCAGTGTACAACACTGCAAACCTCACCCCTGACCACTTGCAGAGGTAGGAAAGTAGTTCTAGTTAACTGGTGTTTTTTAACTGAAGCTGTTCAGATGTGTGAATATTAAAACAAAAACAAAATCTAATTAAAAATAATGTATTTATTTACAACTTTTTCACAGGTTGACCTTCAAGATGTGTCACCTGTACTGGAACTGGCCCGGAACGATACGCGTTCCTGCACCTTGCAAGTACGCCCACAAACTGGCCTTCCTGTCTGGCCAGTACCTCCATTCAGAGCCTGCTATCCAGCTCTCAGAGAAACTGTTCTTTCTGTGAATGAGACCCGGGTCAATGTCTCAGGTGGACCCCCAGAGGGGTGGTTTCATCTTCAAATCTTTGTCTTTTGTTCTTGTTTTTTTTTATTAATGTTCTTAAGACGTGCTGTTCAAAATGTTCTTTAAGTAAATGTTCTTTAAAAACACCTATAAGTGTTTTTTTTTCTCTTTGTAACTAAGTTGATCACTTTTGTGGCGCATTACTGATTAAAGTGCATATGACTCTGTTTTTTTCCCTCAGTGTCTTTCTCATCAGTGATTGTATGAAATAATGCTCAGTTGTGACCCTGGACCACAAAACCGGTCAATTTTCTGAAATTGAGATTTATACATCACATGAAAGCTGAATAAATAAGCTTTCTATTGATGTATTATTTGGCTGAGATACAACTATTTGAAAATCTGGAATCTGAGGGTGCAAAAAAATCGAAACATTGAGAAAATCGTCTTTAAAGTTGTCCATTTATGTCGCGATTGTGCTGCATTCACTCACAAAAATAAATGTTTTATATATTTATGCTAGGAAATTTACAAAATATCTTTATGGAACATGATCTTTACTTAATATCCTCATGAATTTTGGCATAAAAGAAAAATCAATAATTTTGACCCATACAATGTATTGTTGGCTATTGCCACAAATATACCCGTGCGACATGTGACTGGTTTTGTGATCCAGGGTCACAATTGTGTATTTTCTGTATTACTAGATCATTTTTTCTTGAGTAAATGGAAAGAATAATTCGGTAAAACAATAACTTTACAATAAGGTCCCATTTGTTAGCTACATTACGTGTACATGAACTAACAGTAAGCAATTCTTTTTTCCTTTTTTTTTACATTTATCTTAGGTGATGTTTAAACATTTAATTCTGAAAAACAAATTCTGCACACTAAAGTTTGCATCATCATCACAAAAAGTTATCTTAACATTAGTTAACATTAATATAAACAATGAACAATTGCATTATAACATTAACAAATAATAAATGCATAAAAAGCCTTATTGTAAAGTACCCATAATTGCTTTCCATTCTAAAAGGCCAGAGAAACAGAAAAAAATACTTTAAATGCTCTATTTACTGTCAAATTTGTATCTGGGCAGGTGACTAAAAATAATTACAAAACAATGCTCTAAAATGCCACATCAACATCTTGAGACTTTCATTACTCCATTTGAGCAATTTACAAGTCACAAACTTAATGTGCTGAGGGGTAATGTATTGGAGACTGAAGTTGAAAATAAGAAATGTCTACAAAAAGAACCAAGAATATGTCGCTGTAAATCTAAATTAAATTTGTGAAGTCTAGAAATTCAGGGACTTTGTATTAGGGCTCAATGGACAATTGAAGAGGGAGGTATATTTGCTTCCACTAGATGTCAGTGTTTTCATGATCACTAAACAAGAATTTTTTTAAACTAGCTTAAAAAAAGACAATTATCAGTCATCAATGAAATAAAAACATTGTAATGCAAACATTGAGGCAGACAGAATGTAACCTAATAACATAGCTATATGTAGACCTCTCGCTTCTCTTAAGACTTCCATTGGTTGTAATGCACTACAAGCCTCCAGAACCTTCCGCTCAGAAGTTTCACCCAGATCCCCAGTGTCATAGGTTGTCAATCACACTCACTGTGACTGTAGCATGATGCCCAACGTGTGTGAAGTGTCAGGTGCCCCATGTATCCCAAATGTATTTCCAGAATCTCCCTGGGTTGCTCAAAGCCATTTCCTGTCACTTGCAGGCAATCTAGCACCATCTGAACAAGACTCCTAAAACACAGCTGGAGCTCTACCCAGCCGTACACATAGGCTATCTACAGACATTACAGATAAAAAGCAACAACCATTTTATGTGCAAGATTATAGTTGGATGCCACTCACGATGTTAGTGAATTAAACATGCAATGTGATGGGGTTATGAGAGAACGATGTGGTTTGACCATTTTAACGTGAATTAATAGCCGTGTCTGAATTCCTGTGCTTCCTGTACTTAATTCAATAAAGACCTTACATCTCAGCTTTTGTTAAAGTACAACCTTAAAGTAGGCATAAAACAGAAGTTGCGATAGATTTTTCTTCCCTATCTGCATTCTTTCTCAACATAGCCATAGAGTTGGTAACAAATATTTGACCAAAATTATGAAAACATGATCAATTCTAAAACACAAAGTTTGACCTCTTCAAATCGAGTTGGGATACTCTCCTGTAGTAGTCTACAAGATTTAAAATATAAAATATATAAGCTGCTCCCGACGAGCTGGATGGCGCCTTGCATGGCTGACACCGCCGTCGGTGTATGAATGAGTGAGTGAATGGGTGAATGAGAGGCAATGTAAAGCGCTTTGGTGGCCATAGGTCTGTGAAAGCGCTATATAAATGCAGTCCATTTGTTCAGTTGTGACGTAAGGAATACTGGTTCTTGGTCCATGCCTCTACTTGTTTCACTTGTGAACACTATCTCAACAGCTGTTTATGAGCACTTTTTATTCATATTACACATTTAACTTAAGATATTCAAACTAACGGTGAACACTACATTCTCTGTGTGTGCTCACTGCATCCCAGAAATCAATATTTTAACAATTCATAAAAGATTAACCAACCATCTGATTTTTCAGTAAGGAGATAGGAGTATGATCATGATTTTTCAGTAGTAATTCATCTAAAAAGATTCAGTGTCCATCCACTTTTGCTATTGACCTTTGACCTGTTTGTTCTTTGAGCTATGATGTACTAACAACAACTGAAGAAACTTGGGTTATATAAGTACAATTTAACCACGAGGAGAAACTTTCTTGGTACACTTACACTTGAAAAGAGCCACTCCTGGCTTTAAGGGATAGAAAAGTGTCCAGTGGTTGCACACTTGAGAATCTTGAGCATTAATTAACCATATTATATAATAATATAATATTCAGACATCCTACTTATTTTATGCATTAATTTGGCATACCATGTCTTTATAATAGGGCAGTATGCATAATCAGATTTCACATACTTTTTTTTATACTAGGCACAATACAGATTTTAGAATGTGAACATTCTTTCTCAACATAGCCATAGAGTTGGTAACAAATATTTGATCAAAATTATGAAAACATGATCAATTCTAAAACACAAAGTTTGACCTCTTCAAATCGAGTTGGGATACTCTCCTGTAGTAGCCTACAAGATTTAAAATATAAAATCTTATACATAATATTACGTCGTTTCAAATAGATTTGGGACACTAGCTCTCTTCGTGTTGTACAAGATTTAAAACATAAAATACATAATATTAAATATAGAACACTGTCGTGTGTTGTACACGATTTAAGATATAAAACTCACAGCGACTCTGTTCAAATAATAATCCGTTGCATTTTTGCATTTAGGGATTTGAGCACAATGAAAATAAAAGACAATTTACCTCGATTGGTAAATTATCAAAAACGTTTGACATCATGAAAAGAAACCGCGAGATTCGCCACGTGCACCATTTGTGACCAGTTTTTTCTTCTAACTTATATGCGTTAAAATCGTCTTCTAACTAACTTTTAACTACATCTAACTAACTAAATGAAACTGCTCACGTACGACCTCGATTCAACGTATTAAAATATAACACAAAATCTCTTGACCTTTGTTTAGATGGCACTGGTGTAAAGCGGATTCTCTCTACTACAAAAGAAGGAAATAGGCAAATATTTAATCATGAATATTAAATTGGGTTGTTACGAGGTACTCCAATGGGAGATGCTTATCTAATTAATATTAATTTATTTACGCTCTCGCCTGCCTGTCTGGTTTGGGCTGCTGAATATTCATAGACAGTATGAATATTAAGTAGAATTCGCGGGGCGGCGCTCACTAATGACGCAATCTCGCCCCGCCCCGTGTGTTAGTTCCACGCTGCTGTCTTGTGAATGGGTCAAGACGGGGGGAAAAACCATCCGGCCTCTAGTTTTTAAACGAGTGGGTACACCTATGTCCCCTCTTTAACCGTCAGATAACGGACCTGTCACCCGCCGACAGACCAAGAAATCTAAAATTTGGTGAGCGACATCTTTTTTTAATATACTCGGCTATCTGGCTAACCATTAACCACGTCAAGGAGGTTTGCTGCTTTTACATCAGATGCGCGCGAGGATAAATCGTGTTATAGGCTGTGCGTTAGTGGCGTGATTACTGGTATTATTGGATGTGAGCGTGTCTGACGCTGTAAATAGACAGGTTTGTTGATGGCCTGTTGTTAGCATAGATGATTTGATGTTTATCATAATACGCAGAAGTATGAGTATACAGACCTTCGTCAGTACTGTTTACTTATAATTGTAGGTCTTACGTTGCAGTTTACTGGCCATGACCAACCACAAATCCGAGAGCCAATGTCTTTATTCACTTGTGTTATTACTAGTCCTGGTGATTATATTATCATTATTATCATCAATATAAGAGCAGGCAGTGTTATTGTAACGTTAGTAAGCTTGATCTATTTGTTGTCTTAAATGGTAGATCCTGTCTGTTTACTGTTAAGTTTGATCTAATGGGATAGTTTTGAAAGTTAGCCATCTTTAGCTAGTCTGTTGAGATTGTATTTGTGTTCTTCTGACATGCTGTATTTATATTAATGTTTTGTCTGACTGTTTTCTGGATTTTGAAGATTTAAAGCTTGACTTGTCCATGATGTGATGATGATAATAATGTAATTGTAACTTTCATTCTGTCCATTAACTGTTGAATTAAGCATTATTGTAATAATATAGTGTATGCGTGGTTCAATTGATTGTGCTAAAACAGATGTATTGAGAACAGAGATTTATAACAGGGTGGAAAGTGGCAATGTAATGCAGGTTTAAACAAACAATTTAATGATGGCAAATGAGACAGATAAAATTGTTAATGAACATATATTTAACATCATGTTTTCTTTAAAAGTCACAAAAATATAAAAACAGAAATCGTGCTTTTATCAATTGTTAAAGTGTTTAAGTGTTTAAAGATTTGCAACTTTTCACACATGAAATTCCACTTCTGTTGACTGATTTATTCACCTGACTATGACTAATATAGGCTAGTATATATAATAATAATAATAATAATAATAATATTTATAATAATTATATCTCAAAATAACTTTAAATTACTTTTCAAGTATTAGCCTACTAATGGATCTTCGTGAAGTATATTATTATTATTATTATTATTATTAATAATAATAATACAGGTTTCCTGTTGTCACAGAACACAATATTGTAATTCTAATAATTCAGTTGGTAATTTTTGTAGTGAAGATAATGTTGTTATTTTTATTTATTTTTGACAGTGAATGAACTTTTTTCTCCTAAACTATTTTGTCACTGAGAAATTGCTATTTTTGAGAGTCTATAAATGATTCTAAAATTATAATTATTATTATTAGGGCTGGGAAAAGATTAATCGCGAAAAATCGCATCCAAAATAAAAGTTTGTGTCTACATGATATATGTGTGTGTACTGTGTATAATTATTTTGTATATATAAATACACACACATATGCATGTATATATTTAAGAAATATTTGCATGTATATACTGTATATATTTATATATAATTTATATTATATATAAATTTGAATATTTTATATATAAATAACAAATATTTCTTAAATATATACATGCAAGTGTGTATTTATATATATATACAAAATAATTATACACAGTACACACACATATATCACGTAGACACAAACTTTTATTTTGGATGCGATTAATCGCGATTAATCTTTTCCCAGCCCTAATTATTATTATTATTATTATTATTTTATTGAAAAATACAGAAATTCATTGGTCAAAAAAGGTTTGGGATCCATGATAATAAAAATATATTAAATAATTAATAATTAATCTAAATTAATAAAGACACTTGATTTATTGAAATGAAAGTGTGCTTTTGGCCCTGTTCTCTGATGTAAAAATGAAGATAAGAGTGATTACAGTAATCACCAGGGTTGATTACTCCACTAACTACCTCCAGTGACCAAAAAATCAATGGAATCACTCACCTAGCCTAATCCTTGGTGGGGGTGGAAGGGTTGTCAGATTTGACGTATTGTGGAAAGCAGTAGAACTACTTGTTATCCATTTTTCCAGCTTAGTGGTTAGGCAAGGGTTTCATTAATGCTGGATGCTGATGCCTGTTTGTTGGTGGTAATTATTTTTGAGGATGCCCCCCCCACTAGCTGAAGGGAAGTGCTCTCTGGCATTATGTCGTTTTCTTTAATGATGGGTCTTATGATTTAACTACAGTGCCTCTGTTAACCTCATTGTCTCCTGTATAAAGGGGCTTTGATCACCCAAGCCCTGGGCATTTGAAAAGTCCTGGACTGTATGTGTCAATTGAACTAGCTGTTTAGGACTAAAGAAGAACTTCGGTATAAAGTAGATGAGCAACAGGTAAAGTAGTTTTTTAGCATTGCTTGTGCATGGTTTGTATAAATATGTGAGTTAGTGACTGTTCCAGCGATTTTTAATATTTGCTCCTGCTGTCTTTGAATGAAGCTGTCACAGAAGGATTCGAAGTCTTGCCAACAACAACAGCGTTCAAGTTGTCAGCAGTCAGCAAATCTACTTTAACAAAGTCATAGCTCTCAAATTTCTTATAACCTTGAAGAGGGTTTGTTCTGCATAGAATATGTCTTGCTGCCACTTGCATTTCTGCATCAGAACAAATTTTGATTGCATTTTGTGGCTATTACAATTTGGCTTCTTGTTACCAGAGTTTGAGAACAAAGCACAATGTGTGGGACAAGGTATGCACTAAAGTGAGCTCCTAATTCTTGGTGTTTTCTAACCTTAAAGAGATATTTTACCCAAAAATTCTGTCATAATTTGCTCACCCTTGTCATTCCAAACCTGTATGACTTTCTGTGGAACCCAAAAGAAGATATTTTGAAAATAAAACAAAATCAATGGCTACCAATGTTGTTTGGATCCCAGCGTTCTTCAAAATTTGTGACAGAATTTTCATTTTTGGTTGAACTATCACTTTAACATTGATGATATATAAGCAATAGTAATGTTTGGCTGTGCAAGCATTACTAAGTTGTGTAAAAGTGGTAGTGATAAACAGCCAGCAGGCTTGTGTTTAAGTGTAGCTGTAATGCTAATCCAACCTAGCACATTGTTGCTTAAACTGCTTTTCTCATATTTGGCTGGATAATGTTGTTTTTGGAGCAATAAGTATTATTGTACAGCTTGCTGAAACACAGCATGTCCTCTGTGAACTTTGAAAAGCTTTTCCAGTGCTTTCCTTAGAGAGCGTTCCCCCTCTGTCACCTTTCCGTCCATTGTTTTCCCTGTTGTCTTTTCCCCGAAGTTGTGCGTGTTCTTAGAGTGTCTGCTTGACAACAGGTGTCTAGTCGTTAATAACAACCTCTCTTGTTTTTTTTCCCCTGAGTCATGCTATAAAACCTGACACGTCAGCAGCGTGAAGATGTCTATAAAGTGGAAAGGTTTGCTCTCTTTTCCACTAGTGTGCAGGTTAGTCTGCATTCCTAAAAAGGGACATTCAGATTGAATGTGAGTTTAAGAAGTCTCTGGCTTATTTAGGTCATTTTGTTGTTGTTTTACCATTTCTCTTTGAATTTACCAAATAATTTCAAGAATTTAGGAATGACGAATTAACAAAATAGTATTATCATAAATGAACATTAAAGATGCAGTAAGCAATTTCTGAGAAACGCTGTTGAAAATGGATCAGACTGAGCACTGCAATACATTTGTACTCAATCAGCAGTAGGGGGCGTGTCCACTCATGATGGGGGAGGAGAGAGAGTGAGCAAGAGGGGAGATCTGAAGATAGACTGTAGAGAGAGAGATGGCTGAGAGACATTACAAAAGAGAAAAGCTCAGAGGAATATCACTGAAAAAAAGAAGGGTTATGATCAGGCTAGAGCTTTAGGACTCATGTTAATAATATTAGAAACCCTTTTTATTTTCATAATATTTCCAGCGCTCGAGAGAGACCTAAGCGGGAAGGCCTGAAAACAGAACCCATTTGTGGGTAACATTGGTTTTGCTATGTTTCACAGAAGCAAGATATGCTGCTGTTGTAATGTTAGCTATAGCAACAGGACCGTTTTGAGTGTCACTGCTTGTCTTGAGCTGCTGTGCTGCTTTAGATAAACAACCAACTCTTGCTTTTATAAAGTCTTGTATTTTTTTCTTCCTTGTCGATCGTTCGCCATCGCACTTTATTTTTTGAAAAGCATTAGTTTGCTTCACTTCAGCTATGATAAAAGGACATTTACTCTTGCATTGCATGTTCATGCATTTTGGGGGCGGTGCAATGAAGGGAGGGATGTGTTTGCTTGTTTCAACAGTGTTTCTCAGAAATCACTTACTGCACCTTTAACTTGGATTAATAAATGTTGTTCTTAGTTAATTATATCTAGTGCATTAACTAATGTATAACAAGTTGAATTTTATTGTAAAACGTTTTTTTTTCAAGATAGAAGAAAACATAAACAAATACAATGCTAGCATTTATCTTATTAGCAATTTTGAACAGGACTCTTGTTTAAGATCCTATCAGAAATGGCATTAAAGGGTATAACACCACTGACAATTTAAAACGTCCTAATTAAAACGTTTAGCCTAATTAAAATAAATTAAAAAGATTTTCACAAAACATGTAGCATGTATGTAGAAACATGACTTTCAGCCTAAGAAGTGAACTAGACTTTGGCCTAATGTTGTTTAAAGTTATTTTGGTGTTTTTATACTTAAATTAATGACAGTTGTTTTTATCTAAAGTATTAATATTCATTTTACATTTTTATTAATCTTAAATACACTGTCTCTTACCTACACATGCTAGTTCTAAAGATAAACTTGCATTATTTTGATTTATTATGATGGTCATTTAATTAAACTGATTTGTCTAAAGACTGTTTTAGGCTGAGGATGGTTCTCCAAGCTTTGCTTTGTATGGTGTTGATCAATCCATAAATTCAAATCCACTACTGATTATTCGTGATACGGATGCAATAGCTAGACAATCTCACTTCAGACTGAATACCAGAAATTCTTCTCAATGACTTATCTTGTCTCCTGAAATAACAGCAGTCCACAAAGATCTCTTCAGACAGGGTCATTATGACCCCCTGCCGTTATCTGAGATAGAGTGCTGCTGCTGGAAATCATATCAGTGCATTGTTGTGTCTGTGTTCCAAAATAAATGCTGGGTTTAGACGGGCTGAGAGTTTACTTTTGTATCAGCCAAAATAAAGATATGTAAATAAATGATTCTGTAGACAATGTGGCCAAATCAAAACTCACTGCTACTGTGCAAGTAGGGTTGTCAAAAGTACTGGTACTTCGGTACCAAGTTGGTACTGAAATTTTAAGAATGTGATGATACCAGCGTGTCGGTAGTACTGGGTATATTTGGTACCCACTGATAGGTGGCTGCTTTCAAATGCTCTTGTGTGCTCTGTGAAGAGTGTCAAAGGTTTCTGTTTACAATGTGCTTTTGAATTGTTGATTGTTATAGCTAATCGTAGACATATCTTTTGAGCGTGTGAACGCAATGGCCAATCAGAGGTGTCTGAGTTAGTCAGAATCCGTTCAACACCGCTCAAAACACTGGGGTTTTCGTTCACCGCGCGCGCATGGTTCTGCAAGCTCGCAAATCCTTTCATTATTACCAACAAAGTGTAAATGCAATGTAAATAAGAGATTCATTGTGTAGACAGCATTTTTTTTTTAGCTAAACGTAGCCTTAGTGATCGACAGCTTCAGTGATTATAAAGGAAACGCTCTTTGCTCACTTTCTGCTTATAACCCATATACAATTTGAATAAAAGTTTTGTTTTTCATGTTGCTCAGTACAAAGTTCTGGATTTACAACTGTATCTAAATGAGTGATTGAATCCGAAACTGCAATGATTGACAGTGATATAGCAACAGACGGGACAAAACAATCTGATACTGTATGTCTAACAAAGTCTTAGTGTAAATGCCAACTAATAGACCCGCCACTTGTTCTATAATGTGTACATTTCTTTGACCTTTATTTTATGACAAATTTTTCACTTGATCTTTTTATAAACAATATTTACTTTTGAATGCCACATGCTTTTTAAATGTATTATTTAGGCTACTTGTAATTATTATCATCATAAATAATATACTCATTTAATTTAATTTTTTTCTTCAGAAAGATAGATAGATATTTTTGCCGTTTTGTGCAGGCACAGAAATTAGTATATTACGCAATTTTCATTTATTTACTCTTTTCTGGAGAAAGATGTGTGAATATGTGTGAAAAAAGTATTTTTAATTGTAACGTTACTTTATATATATATATATATATATATATATATATATATATATATATATATATAAAATAAAATAATATATAATATATAATATATATATATATATATATAATATATAAAAAATATATATACATTTTTCACCGATGTCTAGGGGCTGTTCACACCAGGTCACTTCATGCGTTTTCTCAGATCGGATTGCAATCTGATTTATCAAAACGATTCCATTTATACCTGGTTACATATACAAATGTGTGGGGTTTTTTGGGGTTTTTTTTGGCGGATATAAATCCGATCTTCAATTCCCGCTATATGCAGATTTAATGGAGTGCACGTCACCGAAAGCAACAGTTATGAGATACATTATTTTATTGATCATCAGCTAAAATTTCTGAATCAAAGCCCGCAATAAGAGAAAGCGGAAACAGCCCTGGTAAGATCATTTCGTTTCTTTACATTTAATGAAGATGATTGTGTGTTAAGCGTCTGCGACTTACTTTCACTTTGATTTGCGATAGCACGTTGATGCTCAGCTTCATCTGCGGCGATACGTGTTGCAGTAGCGTCGTCATATCTGACAATAACATGACATATAGCCTATAACACGCTCTCACATGTTTATTTTTTAATAAACCATATTCAACAACATATAAAAATGAAATAATCTTTAGAGTAAAGCCGCAGCCATCATTACCAAGCGCGAACCATTGACAGTGAATGAAACAAAGCGAACTTAGCCTGCAGGCCGTAGTGTGACATGCATAAACCAATGGTGTAAACATAATCATAGATGACGCGCCACGGGTTTTTATTTAAAAGAAAGAACGTAGCTTATGTTTGTATGTAGGTCTAGGTAATTTATATTCACAATACTTAATAACTAATATTATTTTATTGCATTTGTATTAGTTTGAAGAATTGACAGGGTCTGTCGGGTTACGGCAAACAAGAATATTTTTAAGGATGGCCTTAGGTGAGTGTATGTATGTATGTGTATATATATATATATATATATATAATACACACACAAACACACACACACATATATATACATATATATATATATATATATATATATATATATATATATATATATAAAATAATTTAGCAGTTTAAAAGAACTTCTTGTTGTGATGTAGGCCTAGTTATAGATTTCACACAATGTGCCTATTTTACATTTTTTTGAGTTGTCAGATGTTCAAAGGTGTGTGCTGTACTACAGAAACACAACTTGCTTTTTGGAGGCCCTCATAAATTATCAATAAGCCATCGAGGATCACATTTCCTCTGTCTCTCCAGCTCATGAGCATAAGCATAGTCAGCATACCATAACCAACATCAGCACGGCGTGGTTAACCTCTTCTCTCACACCCTGCTGTTTTTGATAAACATTCTCATGCACGTTTACACTCACACAGTAATTTACACCCTGTTTGTGAGTCAGGATTGCCAACGCATCATGCTGAAGAAACAATATTGAACCAGATAGATTTCATAAAATCAAATTTAAAAGCCATTAGTTATTTCCTCATATTGACTTGATGACAATCAGTATTGACCTTAGTCAACCGGTTTTACTTCTTTCACAAGTACACTTTTGTCTGATTTTTGAAGACGCTCGCTCCGAGTCTTTGCTCTCTGTGTTTCTTTGCTCCACAGTCAGCCAAGGATCTGGCAAGTTACGGTTTAGCAAGCTTAGCCTTGGCTGATTTTTAAGTGCCATTTCTCAAAGGTCCTTTGTGAAGGTTTAATGGCACTTCAGTAGTATTCAGTCTTTTTGACCCAGATTAACCCTAGTGCAGGTGAGTCATGGGTCACGTACAAGTCAAGTCAAGTATATTTGTATACTGCTTTTCACAATACAGATTATATCAAAGCAGCTTCACAGTATTAAATTAAAATAATACAACAAGGTTTGTTTCTAGTGGAATTTATTGATTGATAAAATTAAATTAAATATCCCCAAAATATCCCCAACTGAGCAAGCCAAAGGCAACAGTGGCAAGGAACCGAAAAACTCCATCAAGTGACCTAATGGTGACCTGAAACTCCATCAGGTGACCTAATGGAGAAAAAAAAAAACCTTGGGAGAACCCAGGCTCAGTCGGGGGCCAGTTCTCCTCTGGCGTAAAGATTCACACTGTAAAGATTCAGGAGAGAATCCCCTAAATAATCATTGTGTCTGTAATTATACCAAATACAGTGAACACAAATTTAGATTTTGGCAATTTTACCAAACCTGCATCGACAGAGGCATCCTGTTTTGTTTTATGCTTATCTCTTGCATTGTTGCCGTGTCTGCTTGTTATAAGTGCTTTGGCCTTTAGTTCATAAACCTTTCATGCAAGTCTACTCTAAACTAGATTTTCAGCTGCAGAAATAGTACTTATATGTAAAATATCACTCCGTAGTCTTTCACTGTATACATTTAGATGAACCCTTATAAAAGTTATTCAGTCAAGAGCAGTGAGTGAATTTTCTTTTTTTGTCTTTTGTTTGATTAACATAAAAACTCTCACTTTAAGAGTTGCACACATTCAATGTACTCTTACACATGCATTTTCTCACGTTTATCTTCACTTAATCAATAACTGACAATGTTATGTGAATAACATAATGTTATGTTATGTCGATGGTACTCGACAAGACGGGCATTTTGACAATGTTGTGTGAATATGTAAGCTCAGTACGTGCACGTGAAAGAGAATATTTCCGTGCTGTGAGACGCAGCATTCTGGGTGTGTGCTTTGGATGCGTGTTGCATACAATTACACACAACTTATCACACAGCGCACGAGTACCAAACTGACGTGGGTACTTTCTTATCTACTTGTGCATGAATATTTAATTTGGCAAGGTTTAAAACGAGAAAATTATCAACTTCTGTGAAGATGCAGCACTGGCCCGAGTGCCCTTAAACACTGACATACAAAGACATCTGAGATTAAATGTCCCATATGGTATTTGGAATCAGAACTTTTGTATCTTTTTGGTTGTTCTTACCTAAATTTGATCAATAACATCATTAAACATTGGGATTTATTTGACACAATTCATCACTGTACAAAGGAATACTATCAAAATAAGAATTGGCGTTTGTTGGAAGTTGTGATTTGCAGTTAATATTCACTTAAAAATTTTAATGATTAATATGAAGCAGATTATACGAGATGACGTGGATGGAAACAAAAAAAAAACTATAACAAGAATTAGCTATAAGATAAGCTTTTTGGCACTTAACTTAAAATGTTTTTATGATGGATCACAATGAATATTCATTGACCAAGGCTGGAAATATTGGATACATGCATAGGGCTGAAATTTATTTTAATTTAGATTTTGTTTAGAAAAACTGACTCCTATCGCTTCCAGGGATTTTGATTAATTTTGACCGCTGCATATTTCCATACTCTTTGGCATGTTTGTTATGCTCTTGTATTCATTCTTTTCATTTCACTTTGAGAACTCATTATAGAGGGTGAATGTGTAACAGTTGTAAATTGTGAACTTGATATATAATGCATCATAATTTGCATTTAGGCTACTTATTCATTTAAATGAAACCTGGATCAATAATTGTCTTGCTTCTTCACATTTTCAGTGGTAAAGATTGATTTGGGTTCTCTCTGGTTTTACTCTGCCCCTCCTTCTGCAACAGTAGCCTTTGGGACCTGTTCAGAAGGGGCCCCCTTGGGGCCAATTATCCAGTGTTTGAGACTCACATGTTAGGAGTTAGGCTAATTTATTTTAGATTTTTTTTGTTCATTTTGTGTTTGAAAAAAATCTGGTATTTGGTTAGCTGGTTTATATTTTGAATTAGCTTTATATATATATATATAATTTTGATTAAATTTTGAATAAAATTATTTTATTAGCAAAAGCACAAATAAATACAATATAACAAAGATACAAATGAAATAAACAGTGCTTTTCATGTTTTACAGGTAGGTCTGACAGTAGTTGTCAGGTACAGAATTTTAATAAAGTAAGCAAATGTAAAATTAATCTTTATTAAAGTTACAAATGTTATTCAGGCAAAAGCAGAGTGTGATTTTTATTTTTTATTTTTGTTGTTGTTTGATTAACATTAAAAACACAAACAGCATCAGGAATATTAGGCTGCTGTCACTTTAAGACTGACTGCACGGATCCAGTACACTGATACTGATACACATGTGTTTGCTTTCTCAATTGTTTACGTTCGCTTAAGACATAGCCGACTATGTTTACTAGGATACTTGACTTTCGAGTCTTCTTGAATCTTGTCAATGCTTAAACATTCGTGACGATGCAGCGCTGGTCAATCAACTGTCTGAGTGTCGTTCACGTTGGTTCATGTTCATGCATCGTTAGAATTCATAAAAATGTTACCGGCCAGGCGAGTGACAACATTTCATATACTCGCCAACACCGCTTCACTCTCATTTGGCGCTTGGCGAGTGTTACTTTTAGGCCATATAGTATATATGCATTTATATATTTAAGTTTAATTTGTTTTTATTTAACAAATTTCATTTGGCTGCCAAGGCAACACTTACATTTTGTGTTTTTAAGTAGGCTATTTTATTTAAATTAACAAACAAACATTTTTAACATTAAAGAATGTTCTAGGCCTGTTCTGGACAGTAGAATTATATTTTCATAATCTTCATATTCTGTGTGATGGTTATTTCACAGAAGTTGCAGAAATACATTTTCAATCTAATTTCCAGGGGCTCTTTTTCTTAATTTATTTGTTTATTTATTTAGATATTTTTATTATTAATATTATTACTATTACTATTTTTGTCAAAACTTAATTAGATTACATTCATAATGGAGTCAATTTAAATACAAGTTTGCCAAAACAATACATAAAAAGTACCTAAACATTTATTTTTAATAATGTGCACCTAAGAACATTTATTTAGAAAGTAAATAATGTCAATTTTGATTTCACACACTTTAAAGATGGCTGTGTAAAGATGATATGGTTTCTGTGAAATGATGGTCATTAGTGATGTAATTCTTATTCATTTACCTTGTTTTTTCATTTCTTTTTCCACCTTTCTATATGTCTATGCAGTGCTCAACGTGTTGCTGGTAGAGTCATGACCCTGAGACAAGCAAATGGCTGCAAACAGCTGACCTTGACCATAAGCCTGACCCTGACTCTGGGACTGCTCCAATGGCCAGTAGGAGATGTTAGTGGTCAGGATGGACTGTCTCCTACTCAAGTCCTTCAGGAGCTGCTGACACGCTATGGTGACAACACCAGCATCTCTGTCCCTCAGCTCCGATCGCTCCTCATACGGTTAAATGGAGGCCAGAGTGGAGACCATGACGCACAAACACAGCCCACCAAAACCAATGGATCTAAGGTGCGTCAAAAAGGTTACAGAAAATTTGACAGGATCTTTATATGTATTTGTTACCCAGAGAGCACTTTCACACGTCTAGCTGGCCTCTGTTTGTTTGGTTGCTTGTTGCACATACAAATACATGGATATTGTGTTCAATGTTCTGTGGTTCTATCTCTTACATAATTTGAATATGAAAATCAATTATTTGGAAAATACTGGGCATTCGCCTGCCATTGCAAGAATATTAATTTCCCACCCTCTTTTTACTGCATTATTTTGTGTTTTTCATTTAATTTTTTATCCTTATAGTGAACATTTATAGATATAAAAAAAATGGACATTAGCCGACTGTTTCCATATTGTAACCCTCTTTATGGCAAGTTAAAAAGATCCTCCGTACTTGCTGATCTGAAAAGTCCTGTTTTCCTGCATTGGTTCACATGCTTTGGTTTGCGAGGGGTGTTTTAAATACTTTTAAAGCTCAGTGTCGGTCCTGATTCACTCCTAACACGAAAGAGTTTGATCTTCTCAGGGTGCTTTATAAGACATGACAGACGTCTAATCCTCTGCCACAACAACTGTCACAACGCCAGTCAGTGAACTGTTAGGTCAGGTGTTATTGCACAGGGTAGCTCTTGCTGCTTTTTAAAAATATATTCTAAATGATCTATATTTATATCAACTGATTTATATTATTGTCAGGTTTCATAAATATAGAGAGAGCCTGATTTGTTAAGAAGGTTTGCTTAATATCCTAAACTGGCACATGCAATATAAAGTAGAATCTTTATCACATTATCACATGATCCATCAGAGATAATTCTAATATGCTGATTTGATGATACTCAAGTAAAATGTATATTAGTATTGATGTTGAAAACAAGTGCTGCTTGATGTTTTTTCATTTAGATCTTTTTAAGAGTGAAAAAACAACAACATTTATTTGTCACTGATCAATTTAATGCTTTCTTTTTTTGAACAAAAGTTTCATAAATAATTGGAAAACATTTTTTTGTAAATGTATGTATATACATATTTATATTTTCATTTAAATCCCTGGTATTACAACATTAACTGACTGAGTGTTAAGTAAGTAGACCCTCTCAAAACCTCAAATATTTGTCTTTGGTTTGACATTTATACTCATGTCATTAAGTTTAAGTTTT
The DNA here is from genome assembly GCF_963993115.1 of Abramis brama. Taxonomy (NCBI): domain Eukaryota; kingdom Metazoa; phylum Chordata; class Actinopteri; order Cypriniformes; family Leuciscidae; genus Abramis; species Abramis brama. Next base: position 9,828,318 of record NC_139967.1, on the reverse strand, counting down.
TTTTAGAGGCTTTATCTCTTGTGCCTCCTCTCAAGGTGTAAGTTAGCCAAGAATAGCACATTGTACTGTATCAGTTTGTCCACACTGATAATAGGCCATATTGAGCTGTCATTATTTTTGTACACCACAGAGAGCATTTTTTTTGTGTTAAAGTGGAACTTTTACAAGGACCACAAGTGGAATATCTGCACGATGTGCGCGCCATTTTGTTCCTTGAAGAATAGATTGTTCACCAACAATATTGAGTTTATTCAATAAATTAATATAACAATAAAATGCTTCCTGGGTTTGTTTTTAATTTATTTTTGTCAGCTAAACAGCTGTGACCTAAATTGACCTAAGATTGTTCTAAATTTTCATTAAATTTAAAGGGGTCCTGTTATGCTTTTTTACATTTTCAACTTACTTTCTTTTTGAGCGTGAAGGTCTGTAAAGTTATAAAGCACAAAGTCACTCCAAAGGGAGTTATTCTCTATATCAGTAAGCACTGTTTCTGAACTCCCTGAAACACCTCAATTGTAGTCTTGAGTTTTCTTCCAGGAACTTACATGTCACAGTATTCCTCATTTAAATAAATCCTGACCAAGACGTGCTCAAAAAAAGGGACGAGGCCTGGTTATTATGTTAGTAGTGTGTTGAAACTCATGGTTATGGTAAGAGCCAGCATGACATTTCCAAAACGCAATCAAAGCAGTTGACCAATCACAACACACTGGTCCAGCCGTCCAATTAGAGCACATTTTGCTTTTAAGAAGGGTCGCTTCATAGAGACAAGAGCTAAACAGCGTTTCTGACAGACTGGGAAGAGAAGTGCTGCAATAATGTTAAATATGTGAAAAATAATGTGTTTTCTGAACATTGAAGCTCTTAAAGACTTTGACAATGAGCATAATAGGTCCCATTTAGTGGTAAATATTTTGTCTAAAATATATATATATATATATATATATATATATATATATATATATATATATATATATATATATATATATAATTTTAATTTAATTCTCTTGACAGAATATGTATTTTTATTTTTCATTATTTCATATTTTAATCTCATGTTTCTATGTTCATAATTGTATATTTAAAACAATTTCTGCTTCAGATGAAGGTTTTTGTAAACACGGGCCACGGCTCATGAAATATGTTTTTCTTTTTTTCTTAGATATGTCTTTAACATTTTTGAACCCGAATCTAATCCTGATATTTATCACCATATGACCTAGAAATGTTACGTTGTTTGACCTCATGGTCAAGTCTTTGGTTTCGATCCTTTGCTGCGACAGCTCCAGCTCAAACTCTGCACTCTCAATGCTGTAATTGAAGCTTCTCCTTTGAGATCAGTAATTGAAACCTCTGTCCTGTCCTCTGCTCTCAGTGCTTGGCTGCAGACACTCTGGCAGCGTATGGGATGAGCGAACAGTCTCGTATAGATGAACGAGGCCTGCAGGAGATCTGCCCTACCATGATACAGCAGCTGGACTCACAAGCATGTAAGACCCAACAGGAGCAAGAGTCCGAGACCAGCCCCAGACCCACTTACGCTGAGGGTAAGACTGACTATCCATTGAGAGAATATAGATAATATTATTGATCATGCCAAATTTTTATTATCAGTCACAACATTGCCAAAAGTTTTAGCTATACCTATCATCAGTAACAAATCACACTGGTGTGCAATCTCCTTAAACAAACATTTAAAGATGACTTATGCATAATAAAGTCCATTTATAGGCCATAACTTTAACACCCAGACCTGAACTTCATTGAACATGCACGCCATGGTTTTAAAATTAATTGTTCAAGAATCACATATTTTTGTGCTGTGCAGGTGTCAACATATTTTGGTCATGAATCAAGGGTAATATGTAATACGTGAGATTTGTGCACACTGTGAATGCCATGACACTTATTAACAGTTCTTGTTGTTTTCTTTAAACCTTCACGTAATGCACGTCCCCAGGTAATGTTAGGTGTTAAAATGCATCAATAAAGATAAAGAACAACACCTTGGCATATTTATTGCAGACTAGTCTAGTTTATATCTGCTGATCACTGTAGACAATCTTTGACTTGGCCATCAAAGGAAAGGCTTCTAGTAAATACAGTGGATCAGCTGATTTAGTTTGAACTTGAGAGGATCGGAAAAGTGCAGGTGTTCTCTTGTGTTGAGCCTTGATCTCCAGTTAAAGTGTGATAAGAATATTCAACTCTTTGAAAACTGACAAACATAGAAACGTGACTTTAAGAAAATAAAAAACAAATGCAAGTTGCTTTGACATTTTGGTTATCTAAGAAAGACGTAAGCACATAAAACATTAGCTATATAATACAGTTCAAATGTTTCAGTCTGTAATATTACAATTAAATATCACAATTTGAAATTACCGTTTTTATTATTATTATTATTATTATTATGTAAATGTAATTTATTCCTGTGATGTCAAAGCTGAATTTTCAGCATCATAACTCCAGCCTTCAGTGTCACACTATCCTTCAGAAATAATTATCATTATTATTAACATTAACATTATAAAACAGTTGTGCTGCTGAATATTTTTGTTGAAATCGTAAGTAATAATTTCTTTCCAAAAAACAATTCTTACTGACCCCAGATTTTTTAACAGTTGTGTACTTTTAAAAAAATTAATACAAAACAATTTTGAAACCCCTTCAGATGGTTTAACTTTATTAGATCATGCTCATATAGTTAATGTGTTGAAATGGGGCCATTCCTTGTCAACTCAACCCGAGGTCCCCAGTTAAAAATGTATTTTGATTAAAAAAAATATATACTCTCGTGAAACAAATACATAAATGAAGAAGGAAGCCAAATTATGAAATGCTCTGGATGCAAGTGTTATATAAATGCTATGAATGTTTACTGAGTAATTTACTATTCTGTAGAGGGTGGTCAAAATGACCATTTTCATCTGAGATTTGGAGCCAAATTACAGGGGGAACAAATTAATTTAGAAATATAGCAGTGTTATTATTTAATTTTTACATAGAGATTAGTAGGTCCTTGTTGCATTATATGCCAATCGTGACAGTTCAAAAATGGGAAAAGCACTTTTCTGAAGGTTTCATTGCCTGTAACTTAAGAAGTATTAAAGATATCTTAATATGTACATACACCCATATTTGACCGTTTTAGCTATACCTATTAGTAACAATCAATCACACAGGTGTGCAATCTCCTTAAACAAACTTTTCAAGAGGATCTATGCAAATCTTTACGCTGCGAGATGCCATGACATTTATTAACAGATCTTGTAATGTGTCTTTTAAACCGTCACATGTTGCACGTCCCCAGGTAATGTCAGGTGTTAAAATGTATCAATAAAGATAAAAAACAACACCTTGGCATATTTATAGCAGACTAGTCTAGTTTATATCTGCTGGTGACTGTAGACAATCTTTGACTTGGCCATCAAATCAGGCTTCTAGGAAAAATACAGTGGATCAGCGGATTTAGTTTGAACTCTGACTGAGAGGGTCGGAAAAGTGCAGGTGTTCTCTTATGTTGAGCCTTGATCTCCAGTTAAAGTGTGATAAGAATATTCAACTCTTTGAACACTGAAAAACGTTAATGAATTAGAAAACAAAATGTCTAAGCAACTTGCATTTATTTATTTATTTAAGAAAGATGGCACAAGCACATAAAACATTAGCTATATAATTCAGTTTAAATGTTTCAGTCAGTAATATTACAATTAAATATCACAGTTTGAAATGATTTTTTTTTTTTTTTTGAATATATTTTAAAATATAATTTATTCCTGTGATGGTAGAGCTTAATTTTCAGCATCATTACTCCAGTCTTCAGTGTCACATGATCCTTTAGAAATCATTCTAATATGCTGATTTAGTGTTCAAGATGCATTTCTTGTTATTATCATTATAAAACAGTTGTGCTGCTTAATATTTTTGTTGAAATCATGATTCATGAGTATTCTTTTCTTTCCCCCCAATTTTGTTTTGAATGGTAATGTACTTTAAAAAATAATTACAAAAAATATTGAAACCTCTTCAGATAATCATTCTCGTATAGTTAATGTGATGAGGCCATTCCTTGTCAACTCAACCCGAGGTCCCCAGCTAAAAGTTTTGATTAAAAAAAAAACATAAATGAAGAAGGAAGCCAAGATATTAAATGCTCAGGATGCAAGTGCCATGTAAATGCTGTGAATATTTGTAGAGAAAATAGCCATTTTCATCTGATATTCAGAGCCAAATTAAATGTGTAATACTCAAAATTAGTATGCCTTTGTTACCTTTAAAACTCAAGGGCCCGGTTTCACAGACAGGGCTTAGACTAAGCCAGGATTAGACCATAGATCAATTAGGACATTTAAGTAATTTTTATAAACATGCTTAGAAAAAAACATTACCGATGTGCATCTTAAAACTAAAAAGGCACTGATATATTTTTAAGATCAGTCAGTGCAAGTTTATTTCAGTGGAAACAGCTCAGACTTACATTTTAGTCTAGGACTAGTCTTAAGCCCTGTCTGTGAAACCAGGGGAAGAAGTATTAAAGATATTCTGGTTCTTAACAGACTACTCTTTTGGCATCTTTAATTTTTAAGGCCCTGCAGAGTCACGTGCAGTGGCTTAAGTGCCCAAATACTTTTGGGGTCACGGGCAAAATAAGACATCTTCACTTTTAAAATGGCTAGCTTGTATATTTCAGATGCCAGCAACATCTGGATTCAATCACAGTACTCTGGTCAGACAGGAGAATTGAAGGGAGGCTGTGAGCTTAGAGAGTCTTTCAAAAGCTGAACTGAAATATCCCTTGTGTAGGCGACAGATATAAAAAGGCAAGACGGAGAGTTCGGAGAATTTCATGGGCGTGTGTGAAGCCTGCGGGGACATTTCAGGAGAGAATGTCATGAAGACAATTTCACATGCACTCTATAATCTGTGATTTGTTAACTTTACAAACACTTCGAATCTGTGCAGGTTTTTGTATTCACCTTAACCTAAAATTAACCATGTCTATGATGGACTATTTATTTAATTTATTAAAATTCTTGTTTTTAATCAGCCTGTGACTCCTTGTCACTAAACATGTTTAACATCTGTGCACAGTAATATTTCCTCATGCTGTTCTTTATCTGCTAAACAAGTCACTTCTGGGTTTTGACATTTCTTGTGCATCCTGGCAGCGGGATACGAAATGGAAGCAGGATGTCGCAGTGCCACTTCCCGCCGGAATTCAAGAGATAAGGGGAGGGAGAAATGTGTGCTTTTGGAGTCTTATATAGCATCCTATTCTTAATGCAGTCTATCCCATTCAGTTCTTAACAAAAAGTTCTGTACTGGCACCATGCTACAGTGATGGTAATACATTTTGTTCTGAGTATTTGCTTTGTTCATGTACCAACGAAAACCAGGGAATTTCTGGTGGTTTGGGACATGAAATTATCAGAAAAGAGAAGGGAACAAGATTAAAGCAGGATGCATGCCAGGCCCAAACCAGATCATTTGCATAAGTGCCACATCTCAGTGTGCATAAAATGTAACGTAGCATGTGCCACAATTCATTTTTTAGTTTTGGTTCTGTCTCAACCTTCCCACTGCAAAATGTGGGAACCTTTCAGGTGTTCATTTGGAGTCCCAAAACGATACTTTCTATTACAATACTAGTACATTAAATAAACAAATATACACGTATATAAAAACAAGTTTAAACATTTCAAAATTAGTTTTGTTCCCTATAAAAGCCGATTGCTGAATGTTTTAACAATAAACAACTTGAAAGGACAGTTCATCCCAAAAATGAAAATTCTGTCATAATTTACTCTCCCTCATGTCGTTTCAAATCTGTATGACTTTGTCTTCTCTGAAATAGATAAGAAGATATTTGAGAAACATTGGTGTCTAAACAACATTGGACCCCATTAACTTTCATCGAATGGGCAAATACTGCATACAGTGGACAGTATACATAAGGCAGTGGACCTTGGTTGAAATTAAATTTATTTTATTTTATTTTTGCTCAGAATAAAAAGTCTATGCATTGACTTGTACTTTATGTACTTTTATCATTTATAGTGAACTCAACCTCTTTCTAGTTGCAATAGTGTCTCAGTCCACATCACATTCACATTGTTTTTTTTAGGAAGCCAAACTATTTTGAAAGAAAAAATATTTCACAAGTGTATACTTTTGTTTTTACTTTATAGTAGTAAAATTACAATAGCGTCTTACTTTCTTGACTTGCAAGTTTCTGTGACAACAGGTTTACAAACGTTTTATTATAAATCTAGTGAAATCATCTGTCCACAGAAATGTTGGAAATTATGTAATGTGAATACAAAGCAAACCAGCCACACATCACAGACCTTTGTGATTTGAAGAAGTCGGATCGCGATATTGATTTTAGTTTGATTGACATATGCTTTGCCAAAGCAGTGTAAAAAAAAATTAATGTTATTATGAGAAGTGTAAATATATTTTCGGGTTATTATGAAACTGGTGTGACCAGTTAGATGGGCCACCACAGTCTAGATAATTAATGGGAAATGATGACAGAATTTTCATTTTTGGGTGAACAATTCCTTTAAATAACTTTGAAAACCGCCTCACTGGATATTTGCACACACAAACTGATTATGATTAATACGCTGGCGATATTAAAGGTAATTTAAATGCTTACACGGTGTATTTTATCGGGTCATAGTATAGGGCAAAAACCCAGTTTTCTGACCCGTTCACGATTTGACATCATAACCAAAGTACATCCAGACGATATCAGGTCTAATGTAAACATGGTTTTCTTGCGTTTTTGGATTTTCATAGTGAGCTTATGTCTGATGTATCTGTGTATATGTATATTGCTTTACAATACACATTGTCCCAAAGGATCTTTACAGAAATAAAACAAATAGTGTGTTGTAACAGTGTCCAGAAATACATCAGTGTGTTGTTATGAATGATTTACTTCTTCTCATGGTAAAGTGCTGACAGCTGTTAACAAATTCAGCTCTGTGGTTTTGGAGAAAGCCAGCCGATATATGATCTGTACACACACGCACCTGCCACGATCCACTCCCACATAATGACATTCTCTCTAATACTGTACATGTGTCTATTCAGGAGTGTATTGTGACTGATATCTTGTATTTCTAGGGATTCCAGTTCGACTGGGTTTAATAACAGAACAGTGCAGCCAGACAGATTATATGCCATAATCCACACGCACACAAAAGCTGTGGGATGTGTCTGCTGGTGTGTAATGTCATGTCATGTCATTAAAAGGTGTGTATGTGTGTGTGTGTCCTGCAGTGTGGGGTTACTCAATTTTGAGTGTGACTCTGGTTAGTGCATTCGCTTTGACCAGTGTTTTTGTGGTGCCCCTGATGAGGACGCGGTTCATGCGCAGAGTTCTCATCTATTTCATCGCGCTGTCCATCGGAACGTTGTTGTCCACTGCCATCCTACAGCTCCTGCCTGAGGTTCAGTATCCATCCACCCATTTCCACCCAAACACACCAAATCAACCGCGGATCAAGATTAATCTCAGAGGGGTGTCTGGAATTGTCGCCTTTTTCCTTCTGTCCTCCTTCACACAATGTTTTCTCCCTTTCATACATAACAAAACACCCCTAACCACAGTAAAGACACCTCTTAATCTGGTTGTTTCCTCTTCCTCTCCAGTTGCCTTTATTTCTTCCATGATTGTTTTGTTGGTACATTTTTTTAGGAACATAAAAGCTGTTAAAAACTTCTGTTCAAGGTCAGTCTTGCTCATATAGTCTAACAATAGCTGATTATTTTGTATTTATAAATAATGACTGACAAACTCCGATGACTGGCAAAATCAGATGGCTAAAAAAGACCCATTAATAGATTGAATCAGACGGCGTTTTTTTAATGCTGTTTTTAGGGGAACATATTTTTACTAATCACATTTTTACAGCGTTTTCTGTGCTGTTCTTTGTGAGGATACTTTGTTTATTTTATTGTATTTTTCATTTTTTTTATCATTAATTTATTGAGTGGATAATTTTGTGTTTAAGACCACTTGAAAATTATGACTAAATCTTAAGACGTTTGCAACTTTAAAAAAACAACAACAAAAAACAAGGACCCATGAATAGGCCTGGATGGAATCAGATTTGATTTTATTTAAACAATATATATTATTATTATTATTATATATTTTTTTTCAACTTTGCATGTTGTGTTGCTTGAAAGTTTTGAAAAAACGTTTTGAAATATGATGGTTAAATTGGCAACAGCCAAGACAGTCGAGTTTGGTGAATCTTGAAAGCTGTAGGAGGGGTTTGGATTTTTGGTTTTGGATTGTCCAAGTCAACCTAATGTTTGATGTTTGTTTGTTCCACAACTTTTGGGAGATGATCAATACCCCCTGCCCTAATCTGCCTCTGCCTCAAATTGTTCCTCTACCCATGAATTTTAAAGTAGACCACTAACACTTAATTTATTCACTATTCATCAGCTATGGAAATCCCATCCAAAGAGCTAATGAAGTGCTGCATGTTTTTTTGTCGGGTTGTTGTTGGTGATAGCATTGCTCAAACTGACCTACAGGTACACCTTGTGTGCTGGGTGTTGACGGTTCATTGACTGGTCAACATAATTACAGGTGTTTTCAGTTCCTCTGTTGCCTCTGGGAATTGTATAGACTGAGAGGAGGAGGGGAATGTTTAGTTATCTCGTGTTTGAGTGACCTTGTGTCTTAAGGCATCATTTGTTCTGTGATGGTCAACAGGAAGCCGCCTCCCCCTACTTCCTCTGTGAATGAAACAATGGATTCTAAAATGTGAACAACATACACTACTGTTCAAAAGTTTGGAGTCATTCTTTTTTATTTTATTTTTAATCAGCAAGGGTGCATTAAATTGATCAAAAGTTAAAGTAAAGCCATTTATAATCAAAACATTTGTTTCAATGCTGATCTTTTGAACTTTCTATTCATCAAAGAGTCCTGAAAAAAATAAAAAGCAGAAAATTCAGCTTTGCAATAACAGGAAACATTTATTAGGAATTATATAAATTTTTCTCAATATTACAGTTATATTTTGATGTAACAGATGCTTAGCATCAGATTATTATTTTTTTTCTTCAAAAAATCTCATCGACCCCAAACTTTTGAATGGTAGTGTAATAGCACGACTCTGGAATGTTTATGATTTATTGCTGTTAATTAAATATATCAATGAACATCACATCTACTGTAAATGCAGTTTATGAATGAGATTTGATTAAAAAAGATATACTGCATATTTCCTTCAAATGTCCAAACCCTCATTGTGGTTGCATGAATTGATTTAATAGTTCAGTGGCCCACAGAACCCTCTCAGGGAGTAAATCTCACAATTGAGATTATGAATATCAACCTTTCACCTAGTATTAATTAATCTGCTGATTAATTCAAATATTCTTTCTTCTTTTCTCCCTTTCTTTTTCACCTCCCCTGTTCTCTCTCTCTCTCTCTCTCTCTCTCTCTCTCTCTCTCTCTCTCTCTCTCTCTCTCTCTTTCTTTCTCTCTCTCTCTCTCTCTCTTTCTCTCTCTCTCTCTTTTTGGTTGTTTGGCCAGTGTGGGGGTATGGTTTCCTGTGTGTGACAGTGATATCTCTGTGTTCACTGGTCGGGGCGAGTGTGGTTCCCTTCATGAGGAAAACCTTTTACAAGCGGTTGCTGCTGTACTTCATAGCCCTGGCCATTGGTACTCTGTACTCCAACGCCCTCTTTCAACTAATCCCAGAGGTAGAGTGGACACGTGTGGGAAACGGGGTTATAGACGTGTGCCACACAACCAGACTCACTAGATAAAGATGTCCTGGTTGAGTCTTTATGTTGAGTCTGGCATTTAAAGGAATAGTTTGCTCAAAATGAAAACGCTTCATTTACTTGTCCTCATGTTGTTCCAGACATTTGCAACACAAATGAAAATATTTTATGCAACATCAAAAAACTTCTAGAGTCACCTAAAAATCGTAGATAGGTTTTATCTTTCTGTATAGAAATGATTTATTCTATTTCTCTGTCCTTTGTTCTTTTAAATATGTTTGTTAATCGTTTTTAATGTTTATAATTTAAAACAAAAGATGTTATTTTGCGCTGTTTTTGCCATTTCATTAGCCATTAGCCAAGCATAACAGCTTGAGCGAACGCAATCCTTCTTTTGGTGTTAATAAAACTACTGTAAGGATTTAATAAAGACATACAGTGAGAAATTAGCGATGCAAAGGTGTGAAGACAGATATTTTTGCGGCTGACGTTATTGCATTTGTGTTTCAGAGAGTGCGTGGTAGAGGGGAGAGATTTTTTTCTGTTTGTGACAATTTAATTTCAAAATTTATTTGGATAAATTATTGACATTTTTAATGTCTCTACGCTAGTTTGCCCTGTTTAGTAAATCTGGCCCTTAGATACTGACATGGCATAAGACAAAAAAAAATAATATTTTATGTTTATGTTTACTTTAAAATAAAAATGCATGGTGATTCACACCGCCAAACTCCAAAAAGGATAAAAAGTATTAAAATTCAGTAGACTTGTATATGTGATATTCAGAGTTTTCTGAAGTCATTCAATAGAAGCTGGTTGGTGCGACTGAAACATCATCCATTCTTATTGTATACAAAATAACAGAGTTGACATTCTGCCAAAACAAAACAAAAAATCTAATTTTGAGTTCTAGTATCTTTTGGAACAACATGAGGGTGAGTAACTGATTACAGGATTTTCATTTTCAGGTCAATATTCCCTTTAAACACAAATATAAGTTTTCCCAGGCTCAGTGGTTCTCCCCAGCTGGAAGGCTAAACAACAGAGTAAAAAAAACAACAATAAAGGAAATTTGTATTGATTCATAACCAGATCACATTGGCTACTTCTTTTAAATGGGTCATGACATGAATTTAATTATTTTAATATGTTCTTTGAGGTTTACTTATAATGTTAATAAATACAAAAACAAATATATTTGTGGAAAAACGATTATTTTCAACCCTCACTCTGACCGTCTGTGCGAAATGATCAGTTATTAAAGGGATAGTTCACTTTGAAATTAAATTTTGGTATGTTTTAGCTTACCTCAAGGGCATCCAAGATGTAGGTGTCTTTGTTTCCGCGGTAGTTTCAATTTTGATATTTTTAGGTCAAACCGTTCTTGTCTGTCAGTCATCAATCTGAGGGTGCGTGCGCTTGCGCAGACTAAACCAGAACGCGCCCGCGCCCTCAGATCACTTGGACGTGGTTGTGTACAAGAGGTAAAAACGATATAAATACTGTTCGTTTTCTCACACAAACTGCTCGTTCCGTGTCTTAGGCCATCAATGTGTACTTACGATGGGGAATTGTTTAATTTGGACTTCTCTGTGCATGCTCTTTGAGGTGGTGACCATAGACCTGCATTATATGACTGACAGACAGGAACGGTTTGACCTAAAAATATCAAAATTGAAACTACTGCGGAAACAAAGACACCTACATCTTGGATGCCCTTGAGGTAAGCTAAAACATACCAAAATTTAATTTCAAAGTGAACTATCCCTTTAAGGAGCGGCTCCTTTAAGGCTTGTCAGTAAACGGCCACTATTATGATTAGCTAGCGTCATTGCATAGGAAACACGGTATCAACACCCACTAGCAATTGCATGTAACATTATCCATATAAAACCGTCATTTACAGACAAAGCGTTATGAAATCATTTACTTATGCTGTTAGATCCAATACTGCTGACTGCTTCTTCTGTCAACAAAAGTTTCTTTGCAAACTCTCCATTACGTTCTTCCTCGTTTACAAACTATCTGCAGTCAAATTCTCAGAACAAACATAAAACACTCTGACGCAATCCAGGATGCCATCAAAAATGAAACATCCACTTGTTCCTGACGGTTATGTTCTATTTCTACAGAAATGAGCAAATGAGCTGTTTAAACGGGATTTGTCAAAGCAAACGTTCCTTTGCATTTCCATTTACTCTTCCATTTGTCTTCTTGCCGGCAGACTTAAAGGAATTGTTCACTTAAAAACTAAAATTCTGTCATCATTTACTCACCCTCAAGTTGTTTCAAACCTGTATGCATTTCTTCCTTCTGCTGAACACAAAAGAAGATATTTTGAAGAATATCCGTAACCAAACAGTTGATGGACCCCATTGACTTCCATTGTAGGAAAAGAAAAATACTATGGAAGTCAATATGGGGTCCATCAACTGTTTGGTTACGGATATTCTTCAAAATATCTTCTTTTGAGTAAATGATGACAGAATTTTCATTTTTAAGTGAACCATTCCTTTAAGTGCGTAGATTAACCTATGTCAGAAAGTGAATGGACATCTGTAAACTGTATCCAGTTTAGACCACATCAGTGATTATAATAGGTTATTTTTGCTTTTGACGCGACGCTCAAATCCAGTGTAGGCAAATTTCAGCCGTTAAGTAACTGAACTCCAGTGGGCGGGGCCTATGGTGCGATGATGTATAACTTTTTGTCAATGTCTTGCTCTGGGGGCAGCCATATACAAATGTATTTGCCTGTGTGATGTCACAGATCCCACAATATCAAATCGAGCCGTTTTTGGAGCTTAAGTAAATGCTTTGTTTATAATGAGGAAGTTGGAAACTCGCAGGATGTTTGAATGGTGCAAAGACCTTTTATATGTCAAAAGATCAAGGCAAATTTGATTTCTCATGTCATGACCCCTTTAAAATCATATAGTAATGCCCTTTCACGCTACAATTTTGAGGCAAGTTGGCATGAAACTGGAGCACACATCATTTTGTGAACCATTTAAATGAATAACTATAAATGAATGACCCAGTCTGGTGAAAAGCCAAGCAAAAAGGGGGGAAGCCCTGAGGCATTAGTGTACTGGTATCAAGACCCAATCTAAAATAAATCCCATGCTCACTCTTCTTGACTGCTTGTAACAAGTGTGAAATAAATGTGAAGAATACTTTCTTCTCAGTTGGTAAATTCATTTCTTGATTTGTAAAAAGAACCATGTTTTCACATGTTTTCACCTTTTCTGGTGTCTAGGAGAGTGATTAGGGGCTTGTTTTTTGGATTGTATCCATACTAAATGCATATATTCTACACCGTACTGCTCACATTCTGTTTTAACATATTATATGCAGCCTACACCACTTGATGTCTCTCACACACACACACACACACTACATTTCAAAGGTTTGAGGTCTATTTTTAAGAATTATCTTATATTTGATCAAAAATACCGTAGAAAACTGTAATGTGAAATATTTCAATTTAAAATATCTTTTCTATTTTAATATATTTTAAAATGTAATTTTTTTTCCTGTGATGGTAAAGCTGAAGCAGCCATGTCACATGATCCTTCAGAAATCATTCTAATATGATGATTGAAATTATTATGCTCAAGAAACATTTCTTGTCAATATTGAGAAAGTTGTGCTGCTTAATATTCTTTTGGAAACCATTATACTTTTTATTTTATTTATTTATTTTTTTAGATTCTTTGATGAATAGAAAGTTAAAAAACCATGGCAGTGGAACAATGTAAAAGTCTGAAAAAGTATCAATTTCTTGAAAAAATAAAATAAAAATCTTACTGACCCCAAACTTTTGAACGGTAGTGTAGTTCAACATTTAACATATAATTGTATGATAGTGTTATGAAACAATATTAAAGGTTAAAAACAAATACTATATTATTATGATTTTAAGTAGTTTGAGTAAAATTGTATTTGACTTTTTAAACCATGCTTTTTTCTTTATGTAGGCCTTCGGATTCGACCCTATGGAGGATTATTATGTGTCCAAGTCCGCTGTTGTGTTTGGAGGATTCTACCTGTTCTTCTTTACAGAGAAAGTCCTGAAGATGATCTTAAAGCCAAAGGACGGGGTGAGGTTTGGACTAATAGTCTTCTGTACAAGTAAACCATGAAGTGGTTGTGTTTTTTTAGCAAACAGCTTTATCTGACATTGTCATTGTGACATGGGTTCCCAGTGACATCTAAAACAAAAATGGAGTTGTTTTTCATCACTTCAGAACTTTTAAAAGTTCAAACTCATGACGTTGTGCATTGGAATGTGTGAACAGTATGTGCAGAATTTTGTGATTGGTTTTAGTTCCTCAGAGGCTGCACTTTTTATTTGTATTATCCTTTGAAGGACATTGTTCTCCTGTTGGATGTAAAAAAAAAGGAACTTAATACTCATAAAAATACATTAAGGGTTTTATTGCAGTCTGTAATGGCTTGGGCAGAGCATTTTATTTAATGATTTATCATTAAACTTGCTTTTGAGATTGTGAGGTTTGTAATGCAGCACCCTCTAGTGGAGGATTTTCTTTGCAAGCTTATTCGCTCTCTCTTTCTTTTGTGCGTTTCTTCTGGTCCTTTTTGTTATCAAAATCTCTTTTGTTAGGGAGGGCATGGCCACGGCCACAGTCACTTCCCTGCAGAGCGCTATGCCAGCTCTAATGGTGACTTGGAGGATGGTGTGATGGAGAAACTGCAGAACGGAGAGGCTGGAGGAGCATCTTTACCCAGAGCGGAAGGAGATGTCAGAGGGGTTGGAGAAGACGACAAAATGCTGAGTACTGGGCAGACAGTACAGGTGAGAGATAAAACAAACCTTAGTCTTCTTCAATTGCTTAAATTACATTTTCCAGTGGTATTACAAATCGCACACACAAAAAATAAATAAAATCTGATAACAAATTTAGCACTTGTGGAATTAGCTTAAATGACTATTAACGTCACCCATTATGTCTCAAAGACAACTTGAAATTAAAATGAACACTATTCAAATGGTATATTAAAGAGGACCTTTTATGCTTTTTTACATTTTCAGCTGTCTTTAGTGTGTAATGTTGCTGTTTGAGCATGAAAATGTTCTGCAAAGTTACAAAGCACAAAGTCACTCCAAAGGGAGTTATTCTCTATATCAGTAAGCACTGTTTCTGAACTCCCTGTGAAACGCCTCGATTGTAGTCTTGAGTTTTCTTCCAGGAACGTACGTCACAGTATTCCTCATTTATTGGGGATATTTTGGGGATATTTAATTTTATTCTATCAATCAATAAATTCCACTAGAAACAAACCTTGTTGTATTATTTTATTTTAATTTAATACTGTGAAGCTGCTTTGATACAATCTGTATTGTGAAAAGCGCTATACAAATATACTTGATTTGATTTGATTTAAATAATTTCCACCAAACGCATATGAAAATGCGCAAGTTGTGTTAATAGTGTGTAGAAACTTGCGGCTATGGGTGTGACATTTCCAAAACACGCTCGTCGAGGTGCTGCAACAAAGTAAAATATGTGCATAAGTGAATGTGTTTTTTGAACATTCGATTCAAGCATGAAAACCTATTCTTGTAAACCCCAAAAACAAAATTAAGACTCTGAAAAAGAGCATAATATGGCCTCTTCAAGATTAATGTCATGCCAGAATTACTGCAATTATGAATTTCCAACTTCTAAAAACTGTCCAGGACTTTGTCTAATTCTTAATTACAACTCTGAATTCAATGAACTATGGCTAATGACGTCATGTAAACTGAGCCAAAATGGTTTCAACAGCCAAGGTACTTGAGTACCGCTGCACATTTTGATGTCATTTTAGTATGCTCTTCTTGAGTTTTCTAAATTAATATAATGTGTTTCAAGAGCATATAGAAGTTAATTATTATAGTGCTTTTGCTTTCATTAACATCAAAGCCAGTCATGTTGCAAGGGTTGCCATAAAAACCCATTTTTCTGTTTCTGAGGATGTGACCAGCATCTTAGTGTTGTCAGCTCGTAATTACCATCATTTCAGCACAGCACTTTAAGGAAAAAAGGCATAATTTTCATTAAATGACATCATCTATCTCTAAAACAATGTTTCTTATGTAAGCTAAAAGAACCCTGCAGGAGCTAAAAGAATATGTTTCACGATTCAGTCAAATGCTTCTGGCTATTAATTACACTACCGTGCAAAGATTTGTGGTAGTAAATAATGCTTTTATTCAGCAAGTACAAATTAAATAAAGACTAATTATTTTATTAAAAAATATTTCTATTTCAGATAAATGCTGTACTTCTAAACTTCATAATCATCAAATAATCATCAAATAATCCTGAAAAAAAGCATTGTTTCTACAAAAATATTAAGCAGCACAAATGTTTTCAACATTGATAATAATATTAATTGAGCACCAAATCAGCATATTAGAATGATTTCTGAAGGATCATGTGACAAATTCAGGAATACATTACATTTCAAAATACTTTAAAATTGAAAACAGTTATTTCAAATTGCAGTAATTTCATATTATTACAGTTTATAAAAAAAAATTGATCAAATAAATGCAGCATTGATGAGTATAAGAAATTTCTTTCAAAAGCATAAAAATATCTCACCGAAACATTTGAACAGAAGCGTATATTGACTTCTCTTGTTTGTGTCCCTGACGCAGGACTCTCAGAGTTCGGGTGGTGCTGGAACGGGTGGATGTTATTGGCTGAAGGGCAGGGCATACTCTGACATCGCCACTCTGGCGTGGATGATCACTTTGAGCGACGGTCTCCATAATTTCATAGATGGTTTGGCTATCGGAGCCTCCTTCACTGCTTCTGTGTTCCAGGGCATCAGTACGTCAGTGGCAATTCTGTGTGAGGAGTTTCCACATGAGTTGGGTGGGTAGAACTGCTTCTTTAACCCTTCTGTTAATGTGACCAATCAAAAATGGCCATAAACGTGCTGAATGTGTTGTTGTCGTCATGCAGGTGATTTTGTAATCTTGTTAAATGCTGGCATGAGCATCCAGCAGGCGCTGTTCTTTAACTTCCTGTCAGCGTGCTGCTGTTATCTGGGCATGGGCTTCGGCATTCTGGCTGGGAACAACTTCTCACCTAACTGGATCTTTGCTCTAGCCGGGGGCATGTTCCTCTACATTGCACTGGCTGATATGGTAAGAGACTTCATGTTGATCATTTGCTGGCTTTTAATGAACTGGTTTTCGGGAATGGGGTAATGATTTGATGAATTTTATTAATTCCTAAAGGTGAGTTTTTGTGATTAGTGAAGTGTAAGAGAAGTTAAAGGGATAGTTCACCCCAAAATGAAAATTCTGTCATCATTTACTCACCCTGATTTTTTTTCAAACCCGTATGAGTTTCTTTGTTCTGTTGAACACAAAATAAGATATTTTAAAGAATATTGGTAATCAAACAGTTGTTGGTAGCCATTGACTTCCATGGTATTTTTTTCTACCATGGAAGTCAATGGCTACCGTCAACTGTGTAGTTACCAAGATTCTTTCAAATATTTTCTTTTGTGTTCAACAGAACAAAGAAACTCATACGGGTTTGAAACAACATAAGTGTGAGTACATTTTTAAATTTTTGGGTGAACTATCCCTTTGCTACCAGTGTTATAACTAAAATTAAAAGCAGTACTAATTTAAATAGATTTTTGAAAATTTAATGTACATTTAAAACTAAACTTAAAAACTATATTATAAAAGGAAAAAATGGTAGTTTCCATGGGTGAAATTGTTTGGCTTGCATGTTTGTGTGGGAAAATACATTCTACCTCTAGATGGCGATAAAGTGACTATGACTGCGACTGTACTTAACTGTATATTTGACTGTGATTCAATGTGCTGAAAATGCTGATGACAACGGAGCACATAAAGAAAATTACTAATTAATTACAAAAACTAATATGTATATATTTTAGCTTCAGTTTTATTCAATTGAAATGTTAAAAACTAACTAGTAAAACTTGCTGAAATTGAACAGTAAATTAAAAAGTAAAAACTAATTTGGTTACAAAACTATAATATATGCACTATTGTTAAAAAGTTTGGAGTCATTATTTTTAAAGAAATTAATACTTTTATTCATAAAGATGCATTAAATGTTCATTCAAGACATGTCGTAATTACCGGAAAAAGCGCTCACTTGTAATTACAACTTGTAAACTGTGTGTTTTCTGAGAGCTCCGACTAGAGTAGTACGTCACTTGTTGTCATCTCGTTATTACGGTAGTTACGACATGGAGTGAACGCAACATAAATTTATAGATGGTGACAGTAATCACAGTAAAGACATTTGATTGACAAGATTTCGATTTCAAATAAATGGTCTTTATCAAAGAATCCTGAAAAAATATTAAGCAAGTTTTTAAGATTGATATAATAAGAAATGTTTCTTAAGCACCAATCAGCATATTAGAATGATTCATGTGACACGGATAAATTATATTTGACATTGTTATGTCCTTGGAGTGCATTAGAGACTTCTTTCAAAAACATAAAATATTGTTCCTGACCTCAAACTTTTGAACTGTAGCGTATAAGCATTTCCACAGTCCACAACTTGATAACCATGAAATCAGAGAATGCCATTACCCATATGGTTATCCCAAAATTTATTCTGTTGATTTGTATAATGTTTCTTACAATCCATGTGTCTCCATATTCCTTTGTCCATCTCTGCAGTTTCCGGAAATGAACGAGGTGAGTCGTGAGGAAGAGGAGGCCGGAGGAAGTGGCTGTCTGCTCACTTTCGCCATCCAGAACGCAGGACTGCTCACAGGGTTTGCCATCATGCTTATACTCACCATCTACTCTGGACAGATACAGCTTGCATAGCAGAGGACCTAAATACAAACTCAGACCCTGAGGGACTAACTCAGCACCTGGACTAAAACCTGAGACCTACTGGGACCTCCAGACTTAAATATGAGCCAGCTGTGCTGGCTTGTTTTAAAACGTTTGCCCAGCTGGACTAGGTAATGGCATAAATTGAAATGATATGGGCTTAAACCCTAGACTGTTTGAATGAAGCTAGAATTGACTGACCTGTGAATTTTGCTTTAAATCCATCCAAATCCCAGACCTGTGGATGGATGGATGCTTTACCATTCATCTAGTTTAGGTCTTCTCTCGTTCTTTTGCCTCAAAGCTTTAGGACACAGTGATGTCCCTGTACTGTGGGGTTTCCAGTACCCTCACATATGCATCTGGGTATATTTGTATTGATTTCTAATGTTATTTTTGTTCTTTCTCTCAGAGACAGACCACCTTTGTATTCCTGACCATGAGGATTAGAGTATTGTCCACTGACTGACATGTTACAGATGGGATAAAACTTGACTCATTTTATTGACATTTAGTCAAATGCAGGTTGTTTCCGATGCTTCAAACCAAATGCTTTTGTTTATTCAATAGAAAAATTCTAAACAAAAAAGACCAGTTTTTCCAATCTTAGGGACTAGATATATAGATATTCTGTAGGCTTATTAGTTGACACTCATTCTATTAAGCTGAACTAAGTAGGTCACTTTAATCAAAGGTTACTCTGAACTGTTTAATAAGTAGTTTTTAGTGTAGATACAGAGCAGTGTCTGTTCACAAATGTATCCGTACCTAATTTCTCCCCTCAATGTCATTCCATTATAGCAAGCAAAATGCTTGAAAAGGATTCATTTGTTATTGATGTTTTTTTAACCTCTTTAACAAAAAAGCAGAGACCAAGTTTCTTCTAGAAAAATCTCCTCCAACTTTTATCTGTCAATTTATGACCAGAATAATTGCTGCACATTTTATTGTATCCTCCTCTCATTTGTTATTTGCATAACCTTGAATGTTAATTGACAGACATAAAAAAAGATCATCCCACTTCCGTTTATATTTGCTTACCATTTATGATGATGATTATTATTCATTTAATAATAACTACTCCCAAACCTCAACTTAACACATTGTATTTTAAGAATATTTTCCACATCCTTTCATTTAATTTGAATGCAGTACTTTTCATATTTTAAGAAATAATTGGGAAATGCAAGCAAAATATGTGCATAAAGGTACAATAATACGATCATTCCTTATAACTTTTCCTGGTAATACTTTAGAATAAAGTTCCATTGGTTAACTTTAGTTAACTACATTAGTAAACTAACCATGAAAAATACTTCTAGAGCATATAATAAGTTCATGTGCATTTCAATGTTTACTAATACTGTATATTATTAAAATCGAAAAGATCTGCTAATATCATTTAATGGACCTGAGTTAACATGAACTAACAATGGACAGTTGAATTTGTATTAACTAACGTTAACAAAGATTAATAAATACTGTAATAAATGTTCTGTGCTGGGAAGATTACTTACAAATTTGTAGCAGGTTACCGATTTCCAAATTACATGAACATTTTTTTTCAGTTAGCAACGTAATCCATTACGCTACACATTTAAGGTAATGTAATCTAACTACTTTTTAATTACTTTGAGATTACTTTTGACCTAACTCGGTTATCACACTGAATTGGATAGGATAATATTGTACCATATTGATATAAAAATATAAATAGAAAGAAAATATATTTCACTCTATATCAACAACATGAAATGCATTAAATATTACATTACGTCAGGGTTTCCCATTGAATATAATCTAATTACAAGTACTTAAATCTTGGAATCTGATTACGTAATCCAGATTACATATAATTAGTTACTTCCCAGCACTGTAAATGTATTAGTCATTTGTTAGTTAATGCATTAAAGTTAACAAATGGAACCTTATCGTAAAGTGTAACCATTTTCCTTTATATATAGCACTATAGTACACTAGAGCTCTTTGCTAATTTAGCATCTAGACTGACAGGACTCACTTGGATATTTTTTGAATACCATTTAAAGCTGAAGTGTAATTTCTGTGGCACTAGTTTATTCACAAGTTTTTGCAAAATTCTGACTGTTTGTTTGGATAGGCTTCCTGAACACTACTATTGGTCACCACCCCAAATTCACCAGTCTTGTTGTGATCAACCAACAAATGACAACTTTGTTTCTGCATATTAAGATGGAAATTAATATTGGGGAAAAAATGACACTTCAGCTTTAAAATGACTTACAAGTTCATTAGGAGTATTAATCTTATACATATGGTCTACAGATATGTTCAATTTATATGCACAAAAATACCATTTAAATAGTTACAAACTATGAGATTATTCAGAAATTGATCTTGCGCTTTAGATCAACCTTTATGACGACGCTTCCAGAAAAATATATATATTCTTCCATTGCTTAATATTCATACTAGTTATATTCTTATCTGCTATTTTACTGCATAAGAATTGAACCGGACACCCCAGGATTACCCCTGTTTAGCAAATAGCTACAAGATCATTCTGTTCATTGTTTGAAATGTAATTTTAGAACTGAACGTGAAGCATATGGTCAACAGATCTGAGTGTAACAGTTTCAGGGTCGAATTTGCATTTTCTGTACATTTAGACTATCAGCGTTACTTTTTCTATAAAGCCCCTTTGTCTGATAAGTGTATGTAGAAGTTGCATTCAGCTTTGTGTGTGTGGTACAGGTTATAGAAACCATTATTTCAGCTGGCGTCTTATTGCTATGCATTGAAATGTCCTCTTAAGTGAATTTATGCCTTAACGAGAGGAGGTAGTCACCATTCAGTGGTAAAAGTTGTAAGTTTTTGTACATCATTTTAATTTCAGTAATATTTAAAGATTTTTTTGTAGTGTAGAATGTGTGTGAATGTCTGTTTGTGATTTTGCAATAATTTTTTTGTCATCGGTAATTGTATTTAAATAAGAGGGAAGCTGTTTTTAAATTGTGTTGTACGAGAGTATGTGAGCACATCAGCATCTCATTGTTTTTTGTAGTGGATGGAGGCCAGTGTACCTGGTTATGATGAAGGCATTATGTTACTGTAAACATCTCAAGTGTTTTGTGACTCATACCTGTGCAACATGCGAAATCTGATTGCTGGTGTCTTTTTTTTTGTTTGTTTGTTTTGAAATATTAAGCCATGGGTTTTAAGTTCATCTTTTGTGCAATGAAAAAAAAGAAAACATGATCCAAAACTGAAAGCTGTTGTTTCTCATTCATTTGTATGGTCTATTATTTAATGATATTTTGACTACAAATCATTTATAGTTATGTTGATAACATTCATTTTTATAAGCAACTTGTATTATTGATCGCAGACAATAATTCAGCTACGTAAGTCTAAGAATATTCTTATTACTTTGAGTTAGGGTTAGTGAAGTACTCCTCTTCATCAGGTTTGTGATTTAATGTCCTTTGAAACATCCTTAGATTCTTGATTTATCTATAAATAAATATTGCTGCTAAATAAAGAACTGATCGAATCTAACCGGTGTTTGCTCAAGTTGGAAGGTGTTTTTTTCCCCTAGCTGCGTTCATGAAATACTTTCTCACTCTATGGCTTACTTTGAAGACACTTTTTTTTTTTTTTTTTTGGTCCTTGGGTTGCATTTAAACTTTTAAAACCATCTATTATGTCTTGGTTTTCTTTCATATGAGTGCGGTAGCCTATATTTGTCCTCAAAGGTTTTTAATCTCACATCTATGGAAGGCCGTTAACGCCACGTTGAGTAAAAAAAAAAAAAAAAAAGATTCTTTAAGGCCTTGTCCACACAGACACGGGTATTTTTATAACCGTGACGTTTTTTACGCGGTTCGTCCACACGGAAACGCAGTATCAGGTCACTGAAACCGAACATTTTTGAAAACTCCTGCCAGGGTGAGGATTTTCAGAAACGCCGGTTGCAGTGTTGTCGTGTAGACAGTAAAACCGGGTTTTTTGCCTTGCGACGTCAGAGTGTGCGCCGTGTTTTGGTGCGTTCAAGTCCTCCTGGGAAGTTCGTACGTACGAGGTGGGAAGTCGTGTTTACGACGTGAGGTGCGTTCAAGCAGAACCCGTCTATTAGACATTCTCTGGTTCAAGTCAGTTTCGTCGGAGCAAGATGGCGGTACCTTCTTTTAATGGATTACATGAAAATACAGCAAGGTTTGTTAACTCTGCTTATAGAAAATGAAGAACAAAGAATGCGCATCAGGTGTGTTTTTCTTTTTATGTTTTTAATTAACTTATGAAGCCAATGATATCATATTTTGTGCAGAAAGCTTACTTTGTTATAAATAAAAAAGCCTTACAATGTCTCTGCTAAATACCTGTAAGTATTGTGATATATATTTTACTATCACTTTTCTCTCAATTAAAATTTACCGTCAACTACAGACGTTGCATTGATAATTTCCGACATGTTTCTCACTGACACGCCCCCAACTCCTACAGATCGGGGCCAGAGAATGTGTCGGGGCTTAAAGAAAATCCCGAGTTCCCCACTGGTATACGACATTGTGGTGGTGTTCAAGTGCGTTCAACTCGTAATTACGAGATGACTTGAACGCACCATTTGACAGGCTTCTGATTGGCCAACGTGGCTTTACGATTAGGGTTATATCGCCTCCTGCTGGTGTGGCATGCTCTTGACAGCGCTTGATAGCGTGTTTTTGCGTTTTCATGTAGACGGAGTTTTGTTTCATTAAAACAGTGTATACTTTTTTTCTTGATTTACCCTGAAAGAATGGAAGTGAAACGTGACAACATGCCCCATAGGTGGCGGGGTTCATTGTAACATGACCATATGACGGATTAAAATGTTATCTGATCTAATCCAAAAAAATATACACAAGACAAACTCAAATATTTTGTCAATAAAATATAATTATTAACTTTTTCATATAAAATAATGCAATTTTTTAAGAATTAAAAATAAAGTAAGTTTTGAGTTTGACAACGAACACACCACAAAACACAGCTATACAGCATAGTTCAAAACATAATAATAATTTCTAAACATTAACTCTCAGTCTTTATTCACCTTTTTGTCATGGTTTCTCAAAATAATTGATTTGAATATTTAAACAATCTGAGTAATTTTGTTTTTCAATTACAAGTTGCCTCTATTTAAGGCATGACTATATCACACTATTTGAAGCCATTGGTATAAGACGATCAATATTGATATTTTGTCCATATCACCAGGCAATACCGCTACACTGCATACAGGCAGGTTGACCGCTGGGCCTATGGCATTCTGGGCAGGCACATCAGGAAGCCCCTCCCTGCATGTGTTGCGTCAGCCATTAGAAGGCAGTTTCCAGAGGAAGAGGACTTTATAAAGGTTTTGAATGCCCAATTTTGTTGACAATCAATAGAAAATAACCACAAATTGTCTGTATAAAACTTTTATGATCATATATACACACTCATGTGTTATTAACGTGTTAAATCGTGAATGCTGTGCTAGATACACGCCAATAGCCTCATCCTTGTTGATCCTCTGGAGGGATCTGGAAAGGGAAGCAGGTGTAGTGGAAGACAAAACTGTACTGCGTTCTCGTAGAGCAGGGTTCACCAATCTCGGTCTTGGAGGGCCGCTGACCTGCAGAGTTTAGCTCCAACCCCAATTAAACACACCTGAACCAGCTAATCAAGGTCTCATAGGCATACTAGAAACTTTCAAACAGGTGTGTTGGAGCTGGTTGGAGCTAAACTCTGCAGGACAGCGGCCCTCCAGGACCGAAATTGGTGAACCCTGTCGTAGAGCCTGTGGTGACCTGGAGTATTCCTCTCTCAGAGACTCCATGAGGGCTGATGCACATGCTGGGAGAAGGAAGCAAACATTTAGATCACATTCATTGTTGACTCATGGTCTGACTTGCTTAATATTTAGGAATTGACTGAAACTGCTAACCGTCTGATGGCTTTTCCTTAACAGGACGGACTACCCAGCCACCTTTGCGGAACCTTGGGTAGCGAACCGCATAACACACCTCACCATCACTGGTTCGATTGCATTTTAAACTGTAAACTATGCCACATGGGCACATGATGACTCCTCAGCCTCCTAGTATAACACAAAAAAAGACTTTCTTAAAAAAAAAATCTTAATTTTTTTTAAACATTAATGTATTGCCAATATATTGACTGTAATATCAAAGGTTATATTTGTAACACCAGACAAAACAGTATTAGAAATTAAGCTCACCAGAAGCACCCCAGATTTTTTTCGAAGATTTTGTCATATGTTTGCCTCGATTTCATTTCATTAGACAATCTGAGGAGGTCACTCCGAGATCCAGTGGAGTCCAGACCACA
Organism: Abramis brama; assembly: GCF_963993115.1. NCBI lineage: Eukaryota > Metazoa > Chordata > Actinopteri > Cypriniformes > Leuciscidae > Abramis > Abramis brama. The sequence continues at coordinate 9,803,339 of NC_139967.1, read as the reverse complement.
TTCTTTGCATAGTTTCCGAATAACATTAACCTAAAAAAAAATATTATTGAATATAGTGTAGTATATTGGAAAAAAATAGTACTTTTACAAACAAACCTTTTGCTTTTGAAGTTCTTCCTTCAGCCTCTCCTCTGTCACCATAATTTCTGCAGTCTCTGAGGCAGACTTTGAAGAATTAAGTTTTTCATACTCTGTGTTTAGCACACTATCTGAATGACGCGTGTTTTTGCCAATCCAAGGAGCCCAGAAGTGATACGTTGGTTTAACAACAAATGGATTTTGTGCACCACCTACAAAAGCAGAATTGAAAACATAATAAGCTGTGTGATTCTTTTAATTTCTTTGCAATATAGTGAAAAAAAAACTATGTTTGCACATACTTGCAACAAATCCACGCCATATCATCTCTTTGGACAATGCCTCCCAGAATGTTTCCAGATTGACTTCCCCTTGAAAGTTTTCTAGAGGTTCCTCTATGTCACTTATTGGAAGAAAACAAAAGTGTACAAAAAATGTTCACTATATGGCAATAACATGAAGAAAAAATAAATAGAAAATAAATAAATAAAGCAAACTTGGAAGTGAACATGATTACAATAAACATACCAGAAAACTGGAAAACACCCTTTTTGTGTAGATCCATTATCACAACAGGGGGATAATCACCACAGGTAACGCATGAATACTTGTACTCATGTTTTATAAGGGCCTCAAAGTGTAAATAGGCATGCAGCACCGTGTCTGCTGACGGAAACTTTAAACCGGTCAAATCTTGCAAAAAATCAATGGCTCTGCTCACAGAAGTATGCACCTGGAATAAACAAAATCTGTTTTAAGTAAAGCCCAATTTATACTTCTGCGTCGAACTCACGCCGTAGCTACGTCGTAGGCTGTGTGTAGCGCGCGTACCCTTCGGCGTACCCTGACGTGCACCTCTCCAAAAATTTAACAACGCGTCAGCTCTACGCGGACGCAAGCGCTGTGATTGGTCTGCTAGGACCGCTCCCTCGGGTTTCACATGCTCCCTCTGCAAGTGTAATTGCGCGTCAACGCGGACAACGACGCAGAAGTATAAATGAAAACCAACGTGTTGCCTACAGCGTAGAGGCTCCGGCGTAGGTGCAACGCAGAAGTATAAATCAGCCTTAACATACATATATACCTACACCATTATAATGTTAAATTAAAAGTTACCTGTAGAAGGCTTCTCAAGGTTAGGCATAAGGGTATGGCAAGGATGATGTGGTCATTGAAGTTATTTAGGTGGTCTTTCCACTCCTGGTAACGGTAGAACATTCCACAAAGTGGGCACTGCTTACAGGTGGCAATGTCTAAAATGTAAACAAGTAATACATCAGAGGACAATTTAGCTGAATATCACACACGAAATTACATAACACCAAATCATACCTTCAATAATGGACCAGTTTGTGAGTATTTTAGCCTTCTTTGTAATTAGGATGGGATCACTGAGGGGGACGACACCTGGACAACTCTGACAGATGCTTTCATCTGGACAAAGGTTTCTTGGTAGCCTTTGTCTGGTGATGGTACATGCACATCGTCTGGTAGATCAACGGGTATCTTCTTGTGCTGAAGAATGTAACATACCATATTGTTTAGCCCCAGATCTTTTGGAGGATAAACAGGACTGTCTTCTTTGAAATCCTTCTCCTCAGACTGTGCATGTGGCTCTTTGTGTGGTGATTGTTCTCTGCTGAAGACTGTTCGAAACAACTCACAACTCTGAAAAAGGTGCCATTTTGCAATACATTTGTGCACACATGAGCGCCGCAATTTGGCACAGGGACAATGCCATGTGTTTAATTTTGAGTCATACACAACCATTACACATCCCAACCGGCTGTAATAGGAGACACTGGATTCAAATACTGAAAATCAACTTCTTTGTTTCAGGGGTGCCAATCGAAGTTAGAACAGAGAGTGGAATGCAATTGCTGTTGGCAAGCTGCTGCCGAGTAAGGCATATCTTCTTTTCATTACTAAACCACTTTGCTTTTACCATCTCGGTTAAAATCTCCTCTTTCAGGGAGACTAGTTCTGCAGAAGATGTGCAGTAAGTTACAGAGCGGATGTGTTTGCACTGATATGATGACAGGCCACTCCTCTGTGCAACTTCCATGTTGACCTGACATTCATGTGATTCACAGATGACCTTATGGTGTTCTCCCCATGTCTTGAGCCGAATATGAAGAGGAACACTGTGACCCTTGGTAACTTTAAGGACTGTAAATATGCCATTTGTCCTGTCAATGCACTGGCTTGCAAGATGGAATGTGGCATTAATGTTCTGTATTGGCTGTTCTGTGTGTTTGCGGTCAATGTGTTTTTTCTATTAATGAGGATATTGCAAACTGGGCTTTTTTTTATCACAGGCTGCACATGAACCCTTCCTGAGGAGAATGCTGCAGTGGAGATGGTGTACACTACAGTGGCTGGAGATGGAGTGCTCAGCGCTGCAGTGGCTGGAGATGGAGTGCTTAGCGCTGCAGTGGCTGGAGATGGTGTGCTCAGCGCTGCAGTGGCTGGAGATGTAGTGCTCAGCGCTGCAGTGGCTGGAGATGGTGTGCTCAGCGCTGCAGTGGCTGGAGATGGTGTGCTCAGATGTTTGTCCCAATGCTTGTGTTGCTCCTCAACATATGAAGCCATCAGGGTCTTGAGTGTCCTTTTGATCCTCTCTGTTAAATTCGTCTGTGGATGATATGCAGTGGAGATTGGGCCATTAAGCCAAAGCTTGAATTCTCTTGTGAGTCTTAAATCGTCCAAAGTGCCCAGCCATAGGATCTTCATGATCAAGATCATGACAAGCTTGAAGGAATGCCTATCGAAGATTCTTTGGTACGTACACTTGATAGAGAGTTTTATGAGAAGTTTGCATGACTCTGAAAACTTTATCCTCCAGTATAGTAAATTTTGTTGTGGGATTAACGATAATTTCCCCGGTTTCTACTATCCTTTGATAGTAAGACTTGATCTCCAAATCCTCTTTCTGAAATTTCCAAATTAGATGATCAGTGAATGGCAACTCCTCTTTTTTGTCAGGTATTTCAGATACCAGAGTGGAACAAGTGAAAACAGGAGTATGGGGATCATCCAATGGAGCTCTGGACAGTGCATCAGGAACGGTGTTGTACTTTCCCTTTCTGTACTCCACAGTAAAGGTAAATTCTTGAAGCTGCAAAGCCCATCGAATTAATCGGGTATTAGGTTTTTTGGTCTTAAAAACCCAAACCAAGGAAGAGTGGTCAGTCACCACTGTAAAGAATCTTCCCTCCAAATAATACCTCCATTTTTCCAAGGCCCATACCACTGCTAAGCATTCTTGCTCTGTAGTAGAGTAGTTTCTCTCTGCTTGATTTAGGGTACGGCTAGCGAAAGCAAGAACTTCTTCCATCCCCAATCCTGTTTGTTGCACCAGGACAGCTCCCAGACCCACCTCACTCGCAACGGTATCAAAAGGCAGATTAAAATCTGGGTGGCCAAGTACAGGTGTTGCTGTTAGAAGTTTCTTCAACTCGTCAAAGGAAGACTGACACTGTAGATTCCATTTGAATTTCGCACCTTTCCTCTTCAAAGAATTTAAAGGCTCAGCCAACTGGGAAAAGTGTGGCTGAGTTAAAGCCATGGACCGCTGGGCCTATTATGGGATATAAGTAGAATGAGATGGTGAAGGGGAAGGTGGAGTATACTTTTTGTTCTTATGTGTTCCGCTACCTTCTTGAGGACAACAGGAAGGTGAATGGGAACCCTTACAACGCCAACAAAAGTAAGATGGAACTTTTTGGGATACCTGCGCAGAAACAGGATTTTTAGAAGGAATGGAAACACTCATTGATTCCCCTCTGAAATTTCGGCATTGTTGGTTCCTTTGCTCATACAGATGTTGATTTTCTCTGTCCTTTTCCAACTGTTGTCCCAGACGTACTAAGCCATCTACATTCTACTTTACATCCTACTCCAAAAGGGCCTACTGTTAGTACTATTACTCAGCATAATGAGTCTATGGGTGGTTCTGCTAAGCCATTTCCAACCACCCTTCTTCAACAACTTTCAGTGTTTCCGAAGTATGCTCGCTGGAAGCCCTAAAGGACTTCATTCTTCAAAAAGACAGAGGCGAACTCACAGTCCAGAAAGAAGGAGTTTTGAGACAAAACATCCTGAAACCAGTGAGTTTATCAGTGTCGCAGGATGGCTTTCTGCACTTTGGTGACACAATCATGCTGGTGAACTCTGGAGGTGGAGAACATGACCAGCGTGGCACTTGTGTTCTTAGCATCATTGTCGACACCAGTGATATCGCATCATGTTCACAGACAAATTCAGTCCCCCACCTTCTCGGGCCCCTCCAAGTGGGGGGATCCCACAACATGACCCCTTGTATTAGAAACGCCTTTATCATTACAAGTGTTGATGGGACCTCTGATGGAGAGCTGCTCAGATACGGTCAAAGCTTTGCCCTGAGAACCACTGCAGACTTTGCCGGAGAGCTGTTCCTTTCCAGTGATCACAGAACATTCCTGAAATGTGCTAAGAAGTCTCGACTACAGGAGCTGAGTTTAGTTGAGGAGTTTGATTTCCAGTGCTGGTGGAAGGTAATTTACTTTGACCCCCAAGAAAGGCTTGAAAATGAGGGATACCCTGTTCAGGTGAACTGCAAGGTTTTGATTTCCCACTGTAAGACAAATCAATTTCTGGCTGCGCTCGGCAATCACATCCTATTGACTCTGTTTGGTAAAGAATATGAGCTCACTGCTCACACCTTCTTGGACTCCCATAAAGCTGAGCGGGACAATAAGCATTGGCTGTTTTTTATGGCTCATCTTGCCAATCAAAATGAAACCCTGATGCAACTGCAGCAAGACACGGTCATAACGGATGAGCAAAGAGAAAACCAAGAGGACACTACTGGAGTTTCCGTTGCATTGGTAGGAGAGATATTAGCTTGAACTGGAATACTGGCCATAGCTGTACTCTGTAAAGGCTGAACATTATCAATGTCCTTTTCCAGCTGGTCTAAACGTTGAGTGCACTGATGGAGCTCGTTGTGTAATGGACTTTTTGAACCGGTCTCCGCAATTAAAGTCGCAACCTGCTGGGAACACTGATTGACACTGGTTTGAATAAGATCCATTGAAGCAGCCATAGGAGTCAACACTATTAAAATCCCTCAGAACCTCAGTATGGTGATGTTGCAATCGCCAGTTCAAAAGTTGATTTAAATTCTTTGCGAATATAATCACACTGTTTCTCTGTGAACCGTTTAACTTCTGTCCCTTGTTGAGCAGAAACATGATTCACATGTTCAGTCAATGATTGAACAACCCGTTTCAATTCTTCCATCTGATTCTTAATCAACTCCACCAGACTATTCTGCTGTGCTCCGAGCTTAGCCATTGACTGATGCAAAGTGACATTTTCCATAGTTCCAGAGACATTTCCCAATAACATTGTTGAAGAAGGTGGCAGTGGAGGTATCAAATTCACCTCTTCAGTTAACTCCATATCTAATAAAAAATAATGTGTGGTGGCTGTGGAACCCCTTGCCACTGCCTTAGCGACCGGAGGAACTCCATCCTCATTAAAGGTCATAATAGGTTCAATTTGAGAGGCTTCCATATCATTTGTTAATTCGCCTTATTCACCTGGCGGCCATTTTGAAAACTCGAACGCCGTTGAGGGGTACACAAACCCGGAAGTTTGACTCCGACGCATACGATCTTCCAGTGTGGACCACCAATCTTTCCTGTCTGCCCGAATTAACGATACAAAATGGTTTGTTCCTAATGTAATTTCTTATGTTCTGACCTGTTCCGGTTCCTTTTCCATACTTCTATGTACATGGTTACCTTTACAAACCTAGACCAGTGTGCCTATCAATGTTTTTTTTTTAATGTTTTATGATATTCTGGTATATTAAATTATAAAGTTATGAAGGACATCATCCATGTGTAATACAATTGTACTTTATTCTTTAGATAGGTACACATCCAGTAGCTTATACTGTACATACACACACATACATGTAAAACAATCAAATCACTCACATGTAAAAGTAAAGAGCATGAGAAGTGATTATAAGGTCTGACAGGGACTGATCCTGTGATACACTGACCATGATAAGGTGCTATCAGGGGCGTAGAATTTAGTAGGGACGCTAGGGACGTGTCCCTACCAATATCCAGTGACACTGATATATCCTTAGCAATAATTTCGATCAAAACTTAAAATATATTTATATTGATGTCCCCGTCCCCACCAATTTCAAAATCAAACCTACGCCACTGGGTGCTATGGTAACAATACAAGTTCACATATTTGTATAGATTCATAAAGAAGAACAATAATGATGGTTAAGGCTTTGTACAGATTCGTAAAGATGAACACTTTCTATTCAAGGTTTGAATATGTGGATATTAAGATTTCAGTTGTAGAGATTTACATAACAATGCTAGATATTTGAATAAAAATTACAATTTTAAAAGAGAGGACCTTAGATAAAGAGCTCCCGCACACTATCGTTACTTGCAATTAAAATAAATATGTATTATCAACATTTCGTTCACACACTTTATCAGGAAATTTAACGATAGTGTGCGGGAGCTCTTTATCTACTGATACAACCTACTTAATTGAAGTGCATCGGGGAACACAGCAGTGAGGCGCCATTGCACTGAGAACTCGCGTTGTAAGAACTCCCGGAAGTGGTAAGTGTACCCCTCAGGCTCGATGGAACGTTCGAGGTGAATAAGGTGAATTGTTCCTCCAAAGTGACTAATTTGTTACCATTTGGTCGATCAGACCGATTAAGCCAATCATTAACTGAGTCTGACATTTCAGAGTTCACTATTTAGTCTTGTTGGAAGGTGGTTTTTTTGGGGGTTTTTTTTAAGAACATGTTTTACTCTTATATGGGTCCCATCTGGGGTGCCATTTTTACTTTCCCTCTTACATTTATGCTGGGGTGCCAGACAGATATATGTATTCTGTCAAAATTTCCTTATTCTTGTTTAGGGTCGTTAGTCATGTCAAGAAGGAGAGTGAACACAGGACACATGTACTCAATTCATTAACATGAATCCTTAATTTTGTAAGAGTAAACCCAAAGAAAACCAACTACTACGCCTCAATATGCACATATTTTAGTTATTCACTATGACATTGTACCAATTTCATCACACCACACATCACCATTTGAATAATAATAAACATACACAAACCCAATAGAAACAACACAGCAAACAAGGCATGTTTCATTCATATCAAAACCCTCTTCACATAGTTCAAATAGTCTTGATTTCGAATGATTGTTCAAAGGAGGGATTAAGAGAAACAGTCAAAGTCATTTAGTCCATCAAGGTTTCCACAATGTATAAAAGGGGCAGTAAAGAAACCATCAAGTCAGTCAGTCCCGCGATAACCGCTCTTGATTAAAATATCTTATTACTCACGCTCCACTGCTTTACACGAGTTAATGATCAGCTCCGTCTTCACTCAGATACTTCAAATACCTTTGGAAGAGAGCGCTTTATTCCCGTAGTCTCTCTTGATGATAACTGGAACTCCATCAACACCACAATCGCTCCTCTCCATTACCACAACAAACAACAAGGTGTTCCGTATGCCCGTCGCTTACTAGTGGATTCATAAGGCAGATTAAATCATAGATATCATATATAAACGCTAGATGTCTTATGGCGCAGTCACTTACGGCATCACCGTTCGGCCATCTTCTCACAGTGAAGCTGTGAATTAAGGTGAGTGATCACCATGCACACAAATCCTCTTACCTCGCTGAAATCTTGACGGATTTACAAACGTTATTAACGTGGCTATAATTCCGAATGCTTTAACATGTATGTTATAATTATTCATATGTATGCAGTGTCATAACTACATCTCTGGCGTTTATAACAAACCAAACCGTTTGAAAATCGGTAGAAAATTGAGCAAGTTATGGTTATTTAAAAGTGCATGCACCATTAAACGAGTGAGCGAGCACACTGTGGCAAGATGGCCGCCACGTGCGGACGTCGACCTCCATTGGCCAGCAGCGCGCACGAGACATCTAGCCTTTATATACGATATCTATGGATTAAATATCCATTCATCGATGTAATCAACTTCCCGTCGGCTGAGTAAAGATGAGCCTGCACACGTCCTTGCACATTATTTCCTTTTTGATTAATGGCGGACGACCACGAGGAGAGGAGTGTTCAAACAGGTATAATAGTTTATAACCAGTTAATTTTTTTAACCAATTTTCATGTTTAGTTTACATTTATCAACATTCAGAATAATATTAGTACGTTTTTTAACACTGTCTGAGTGCTAACATTATTTCCTTTCAGATAACACGACCACCGATTGGATCTCGAGGCCGTTTTGATAGTTCGCTGGCAAACTGACAGTAAGAGTTGCATAGTTTATATCAGTTAGCTGTTTTAAGCTTAAGTTTTCTTATATTTTAGAGTCAGGGATAGATAACGGGGTTATTTCTGTGATTTGTTTAACTTAACGCAAATGTACGTAGCATCCACATTCCCCTTCTTGGGGCTCACGTTATTTGTGCTGCCAAATAATATAATGCATTTTATCTCCAATATTATAGTATAACTGCATTGTTCCACAAATAATCTCTGACTGACGCGCTAATCTTTATTTATTTTTTTACGTTGACCTTGAACGCGCAGCTTTGAATGTTATAAGTATATACGATACGAAGTATAGTGATTACTCTTGTCTGCACGGTAAAAGGCAACGGTAAATTATCAGATAATCAAGCAAGAAGCATTTTGCGCAACTTTCTGCCAGCATATGACTGTTTGCTCTTCATGTGAGACGTGTTTGACGTGCACGCTTCATCTGCAATCGTATACAACATGGTAGATACGAATTAATTTGCCGCGATTTCACTTTAATGCAACATTTGTGAGGTGACAAATGGTGCTTCTTACAACAGCGGCTAACGTTAGCTTGAACTGCTTTAATATTAACAACGTCATAATCTGCATCTTTCTTGACCAACAGCTTTCATCATGCTGGTTAAAGTTCAGTATCATCAAAGTGTAAAGAAGTTTGTGAAATTGCTCAGTGATTGTACGTTACAAGATTTTCTCAATGAAGGTAAGTTAAGAAGCTTGTGCTACTTCTTAGAAATGTACTTAGTCGTAAAGCAATATGCTTGTGGTACACTTTACAATAAGGTCTCATTTGTTAACATTAATGTGTTAACTAACATGAACTAACTGTAGTATTAGTTAATAAAAGTAGAACTGTTTGTTTGTTCATTTTAATTCATAGTGCATTCATGTTAACAGATACAATTTTTGATTTTTATAATGTATTAGAAAATGTTGAGATTAAAATGAACAAATGCTGTAGAAGTATTGTTCTTAGTACGTTATATTTTTTTCATGCTATTGTTAAAATTACTTTTCAGTTAACCCTTGTGTGGTGTTCATATTTTTGTTACTCAGCCAGTGTTCGTGGGTCTGGTGGACCCGCTGCATTTTTGGGTTTTTAATTCAACACAATCAAAAATGTTATGTTAAAATACTCAACAGATGTTTACTTCATCCCAATTACAAGCAATATAAACAGCATATATGGTTAATATTTTCTCTTTACCTTTGTTAGATCACATTTAAGAATTGCAACCTCGTGTGGGAACGGCAGGAGTAGAAACACAAAACTCACTCTTGCACTCTTTCACACTTACACACAATCTCTCTCTTACACGCACGCACACACACACTCATGCACACACATACACACACCCACAACACACACACAGACACACAAAACACCCACCCACACACACACACACATATACACATGCACACACACACACACACACACTCACTTGGATATGTGGTGTACGGTCACTCTCCATAGGCATAATGGTTTTTCTAATGTACAAACTGTATAATCTATCCCCCTACACTAACTCTACCCCTAAACCTACCAATCACAGAAAACTTTTGCCATTTTTTGAATTTCAAAAAACACCATTTAGTATGTTTTAGTATGAGGACACAGATGTCGTCATAAACCATGTTTACGTTGTCATACCCATGTCATTATACACATTTGTGTCCTCATAAACCATATACAAAAACACACACACACTAACAGCAGGCCCTGACAGGAGGAGGACAGAGTAAAGGTACACAGGACCTACAGTTTCCACACTTTTATTAGCCCCGGGTCCAGTGGACCCGAACATCCTGTGTGTAATATAAATGTGTAGGGGGGGTGTACAGTGTGTTTTCATTGAAAATGTGTTCTGATATATATTCTTCACAGAAAATGAGCCAAGGCCAATGAGTCTCAGTTTGAAAAAATAATTAATTGTATCATTTTTCTTTTGATAAAAAATGAAAACGGGTCCAACAGACCCGAACACCATACAAGGGTTAAGAGCAAATTTGGGTTAGCCAGAACTGCAGCTCTTCAAGTCTTTGATGACACCAATGTGGAAGAGGACATCTTCCATGAATTGATCGAAGGCAGTCCACATTTATGCCTAACTGTAAGATGTCCGGAAGAAAATATTTCTGCTGGTTTGTCTGAGGGTAAGTCTATAATAACACTTGAGACATACTTTCAATGATTCCAGTGTAATAATCCTGGGGACAAAATAATTTCGGTCAGATACACATTTACCTTTAGCAGACGCTAATACAACATGGGATTCATCATGGGGCGGCAATAACATGAGAAGTGATAATTAATGCAAACATTGTCTAAAATAGTCCAGGCTACAACATTAGCAGGATACAATTAAGTGCTCACTTAAGAGGTTTTAGCAGTTTATTGAATATTGTCACAGATTTGTTTGGGTTAATATCCAAAACAGAGAATTGGAGTTTTTGAGATCCAGTGATAAAAAGGTGACAAAAGGATCTGGTGGTTAACAGTGTAAACTGCAGCTAGATATAGCAGAATGAGAACTTTCAAGGGTGTATCCTTCTTTTTACTATTTTATTTTAAAGTGTTAGTTCACCCAAAAATGAAAATGTGAGTAATTACTCACCCTCATGTCGTTCCAAACCTGTAAGACCTTCGTTAATCTTCTGAACACAAATTAAGACATTTTTGATGAAATCCAAGAGCTTTCTGAACCATCCATGGGCAGCAACGTAATTACCACCATCAAGGCCCAGAAAGGTAGTAAATGCATCGTTAAAATAGCCGCTATCCACATAGTTAAGGACAGCGCAGCACTAGGCCTTGAAGTTGCAATGATGTTGCTGCCTATGAATGGTTCAGAAAGCTCTGATTTCATCAAGATATCTCAATCTGTGTTTCCGAAGATGAATGAAGGTCTTATGGGTTTGGAAGTAATGAGGGTGATTAATGACATAATTTTTATTTTTGTTAAACTAACCCTTTAATTTGATTTGTGATGGAAAATTCTTGCTTCAGAAGTAAAAAACATTTAGACAAAGCCGTGTTTGATTGAATGCCTTTAGAGAAAACATTAAAATGTTTTGCTTTTCTCTGTCAAGAGTTTTCACCCACAAGATCCTCAACCCCCAGCACATGCACTGACACTTTCACACTCTTCAACTGACCATGAAGAGTCAGAGAGAGCAGTGCAAAATCAAACAGCAATGGTCAGCAACAGTTTTAACATAGACGCTGTAAAGGCAAAACGGGTATGTATGCATGTTTTGCCTTATGGTTAACTTGTCCATATAATAATTATTTAAAGGGATACTCCACTTTTTTTGGAAATAGGCTCATTTTACAACTCCCCCAGAGTTAAGCAGTTGAGTTTTACTGTTTTCGAATCCATTCAGCCGAACTCCAGGTCTGGCGGTACCACTTTTAGCATAGCTTAGCATAGATCATTGAATCGGACAGGACCATTAGCATGCTAAAAGTGGTACCGCCAGACCCGGAGATCGGCTGAATGGATTCGAAAACGGTAAAACTCAACTGTTTAACTCTGGGGGAGTTGTAAAATGAGCCTATTTCCAAAAAAAGTGGAGTATCCCTTTAACCATTTTAGTAGTCTTCATGTGTTCATCTTTATTGTGGTCATGTTTAATCAGACTGTCCAAGATGCACTGGGAAAAAAATCTGGTGGTGAGTAAGTGCTTGACGAATACCAGACAACTAAAACTTTAAAGCATCGCACCAGACGTCAGCTTGTTAATATTGTTGATTGTCACATGACAGAGATTCATGGGTAAGACTTAAATGCACAGATGCAAGAAATACACACAGATGTGTCAATTGATGTAGACAACAAAGTTAAGTTACCATTAACCATATATATTTTTTATATTGCAGGAGGATCCCCACCCGCAAACAACGGGAAACTTGTGCTTTGGGCATTATTTCTATCTTTCCTAGCCTGAGAGACCCGTTTTCAACAAAGGGCTATGTAAGAATCTTTTGTATAGGTGTATTTGAAACACAATCATGTTTGACATGAAGTTATATGCTCCTTTTTTGTGGCATGTAATAACAGTTTCTATTATCTATTTATGTAACGTAATGACTATTCAGATTTTGCAAAAAGTTTTATCGTCTTTTTCACAGGAGCATTTCTATGATCCGGAAAAGGGAACAGGGTTCATCTCCTGGTGCCTTAACTTGTTCGAGGAAGATCCCAAAACGTGTTTGCTTGGAGTTGCTGTCCCATTTCACTCATCTGTCCTGCTGCTGTTGCATCTCCTCCCGCCGCCTCCATGGAGGAAGACGACTAAGATCAGTCCAACAGAGGCTATTGACAGACTTGTGCATTTCCATAAGGTAAAACTCACATTACTGTTGCAAAGTCATTGTGAATATTTAAATTAAGATTTGGGTTATGAACCCTAAAATGCAGTGGTTTTCATTCATGGTCATTGGGACTGAACCCTCTGCACATTTTGTCTCTCTGACCTGACACACTTAAGGATAGTTTACTCAAAAATTTCACCCTCGCTTTGTACTGCTGAACACAAAGGAAGGTATTTTAAAGAAAGTTTGTAAACGGCCGCTTTGCTGCTTTTTTTTTTCTACTATGGAAGTCAATGGCTGCCCAAAGTGGCCTGTTTATACAGGTTTGGTACAACCTGAGTGTGTGTAAATGACAGGATTTTCATTTTTGGGTGAACTAACCCTTTAGTTTAGTTAATAGAGCTCTTGAGGTGAAGATCTAAAACAGGTTTGTTGAATAAGGGATTCCTTTATGACATTATCCTTTCACTGTAATACACAAAGCATGATACCAACTGGTTTTGTCAGGCCACATATAGGTTTGTCATATAGTTTTGTTTTGTTTTAATTCTTTTTTTTAATTTTTTTTTTGAATGTGATCAAGTTAAGAGCAGCAGGTTTAATGCATTTATCATTTCACCTTGTAATTAGTTTTTTGTCTTGTTTAATATTTTTTTTTTTTAGTCCTGCACCAGTATTGAAGGCCATCTCAGTGTGAGGGAGGGCCACCAGCCATTTCTACTTGGATCAGGAAGGATCAAAGGGCAGGATCGACCACTATTACGTCATTGTGGACAAGCGCCTTATCCTTTGCTCTGAAACTTCTTGAGTGCCTTTGAACTTTTGAAAGTTCACTATCTCTTCAACTTGTTATGCGCGGAAGCCCTGGTCAACTTTACCTTCCTGCAGACCACACATTATGGTGCATTATCCAGCCTGTGTTCGCAAAATTGGGCCGCAAGTGCACGTTTCAAGCATGAGGTTCGAGGTTAAGCATAGTTTTTAAGAATACACTAAAGAATTTCAAAAACATCACCAAATCTGTCAAAGTCATCAGTTGTCAATCTTTGGGAAACAACATAGTGAATGAGGCTGAGACCATTATTACACTCACCTGTTAGAAATACCAAATGTAGCATCTTGTGGTATGCGAGGTAGGGCAGACCTGCGAAACAGACCTTCTGGCTTGCGCCGAAAGTCATGGGTGGCACGGTACTCAGGGAACTACACTAACCTTTTCCACTGGTGGCACTTGCGCTACTAACTTTTTCAGTTACTGGCGCAAAATATGATTTGGTCGCACAAATTATTTATAGTAAGCCGCTCTGGATAATAATGAACAATAATGAAACTGTATTGCATACAGATGTGCTTTTTATTTTACTTGCCATCTTTTAAACCACATGCCTTCTTGCAGGGGCGTAGCCATCATTTCAAAAGTGCACATAGCCTAGTATTGTGTATTGTACTATTGTTTACATATTTCAAATTGTTTTTTTTTTTGTGTAGGCTATGTCAAACTTCAAGCTTTTAAAACTACTTCAAACTTTCTGGTTAGGCTTTTTCAAGACAACTTATAGTTTGTCTACAGAATTTTTTAATCTAACAATTGTAAAGTGTTACTGAATTATATGGTAAACATCATGTAGGCTACACGTTACAACGCTGCATGATTCAAGCAGATATAGTGGCTGTTAATACATGAAAATCCAAATTCAGCATTAACAATCACCATCTTTATTCTAATTTGAAGGCCTTTGATTACATATCTGTGAAAATAAAAGACATTACGAATAAAAAAAGACTGAAAATAAGCGCACGTTTGTGCGGGTAGTGAATATTTTCAGTTTCCAACAAAACTTGTTCATTATTCAACTCGAGAAATAGGCAGAGTTATTCATCATTGTGCAACACAATTCGGATACCACATGACAACTTACAGTGCTTGACTTTTTCGGGAAAAAGGAGTGAAGCGTTTTTGCCGTTTTGAACTCGTTGCGATCGACCTCTATGATGAAAATTATGGATTCAGCGCGGGTGCGAGCATGGGCGTGTCGCGATGCACGAGTGACTGATTACCATGGAAACGTGAAACTCGCGTATGTAGATATTTTTTTACAGTCTATGATGTAGATAGACTCAGAGCCGTATTTTTTTTTTTAAAATCAACGTTAGGCTACGCCTACACCATTCCGGGAGGGGGCGGGGGGTTCGCGGGGCTGAAGCAAACTTGATGTGTTGAATGCTCAGAGCATGTTATAAAACGTATTCTTAAAATACACATTTCTGTTTTAATACATGCTCATAGTAAATCATAGCATATTGCCTAAAACATAAGGTAGGTACAAAAATAATCAGTGATACATTTGCGACCCATTAAAAATTAGGGTCGCAATGGCATTTCAAAAGGTCGCATATGCGACCATTTTGGTCGCAGTGTAGTTCCCTGGTACTGCTGCTGCTCTTTAGCAGTAACCAATCCTGACTTGACTGCTTCTCGATTAAGGCCAATAAAATCCCTCTCAGTCACTCTGGTAGACCTAGTGTGAGTCATACGCGGAAGCCCTGGTCAACTTTACCTTCCTGCAGACCACACATTATGGTGCATTATCCAGCCTGTTCGCAAAATTGGGCCGTAAGTGCACGTTTCGAGCATGAGGTTCGAGGTTAATCATAGTTTTTAAGAATACACTAAAGAATTTCAAAAACATCACCAAATCTGTCAAAGTCATCAGTTGTCAATCTTTGGGAAACAACATAGTGAATGAGGCTGAGACCATTATTACACTCACCTGTTAGAAATACCAAATAGGGCAGACCTGCGAAACTCTTTCCTAGTCAATGGCATGTCATGGGTGGCACGGTACTGCTGCAGCTCTTTAGCAGTAACCAATCCTGACTTGATCCCTTCTCGATTAAGGCCAATAAAATCTCTCTGTCATCCTTTTTCTGGTAGACATAGTGTGAGTGTGCCAATTGGAGATAGCTAAAAGAGAGAGAAATCACAGTAGGAAAATACTATGAAATGGGTTAGGGTTAGCATGTTAGACTCCAATGATACATACAGTTCAGCACACACAATTCCTTTGAGGAGGATTGCACTACCAATTTTTATAATTAGTATTTTTGTCTTGTTTTTCCTTAATATCATCCTTAAATTTACACGAGGAGCGAAAATGCAGAAGATGCAAAGACTTGTTTTCAAAGGATATATCTTGAATATTAAGCATAAATCAAATAATATTTTGTTAGATTTATATGTAAAACAAGAAAAACTATTTTCCAACAGGGTTAGGAAAACGGAATTCAAGACATATTCTCTGAAAACAAGTCTTTTATCTTAAACAAATACATTTATCTTGTTTTAACCTGTTAATTGTGTAACCTGTTAACTGTCACCCCCTTTTTGAGCATATAGATCTGAACTTAAATGGTTGCAATTCATGAATGCTTTGGAATACAAAAAACTTTTTAAAGATTATTGCAGATGTGAAAACACTTCACAGATGTTACGCCCTGTGGATGTATTTGTGAATTGTGAGCTCTTGGGAGAGTGATGTCACCTACTGGGCAAGTTATGCATTGCATGTTTTCTTCTCTTGCTCTTTCTGTCTCTCTCTGCTATAGATTGCTAATTGGATTCCAGCTGATGTCCATCATTCATCAGTACTGAGTGAACGCTACAGAGATCCAAGGTGTATAAGACGGCAAAGAAACAATGCTGGGGTGCTGACGGCTACGCGCTCACTCTTTGTCCTGATCCAGACTGGTTTTCTTTTGTATATTTCAGTGTGACCGAGTGTGGTCTTTATTACCTCTTAACTTTGTGAATGAATTTGTCAATTACAAACTATGAGAGAGCGTGTGAACGCTATGGTGGGTGTGTTTATGATTCTTTTGTGTTATTTTCTAATTTATGTAAATACCTTTGTTTGTCTTCCTTTGGAAGCGGTAGGGAGAGGGTGCCATTTTCTTTGAACTTAAGATTTTGTTTATGTCTATGGTAGACAGGGAGATAGGTAAGACTCTGTCATTTCTTTTCTTTTTTTTTAGTTAAGGTTAATTTTGTGTTTGTGCTTTTCTGGATCAGGGGATTGATGTGACCGTCAGACTTTTTAATTTATTTATATTTTGTTATGACTTCATTTAAACGTACAGTATGGGATTTTTTCTCCACTAGGGGTCGCTAACCTATTTACAATAACAAAGGCGTAGTTTGATGACGCAACATTTGCTAAGAATTATGGATCTTGTTGTCAACGTCAAGCTGACCGATCTAATAATGTTTATGGATGACTGAATACATTGATGTTTTTGTCATGACTATGATATGAAGCAGTTCGGGATTGCTAAGAGACAGCTATCAGCTCCAAACGCGACGCGAGTCCCGCGGATATAAAAGGAATATGGACATTTAATTCTACCGAACTACACGCAGAATCACTACTCACAGGTCAGTTTATTAGACAAATTAAACTTGTGAGGTAACGCAGCGCTGTTTCACTTGGTCTAACATCACACTATCACACTAAACTGCATTTGAATGTGTTGAAATGTAACTTATGTGTTAGTTTGTCTGTATGAGACTAACGTTAGCAGTAACGTTAAGCTAGATCAACATTAGAATAACATACAGATCATATTCTGACATTTTATCATTGTTGAACTATATAACATTGATTAGTTTTATGTAAATGTGCTCACCTGTTTAATAAAGTAACGTTACATGTAGAAGTGGTCGAAGTCTCGGACGTGGAGCTCTCGTTTGTATACTGTCTATGGGAGCTCTCGGCATCTCGAAAACACCGCGCTGATATTGATTCTCGTTTTAGTTCTCCTTTTTTATCCAAAGTCTGCTTGCCATGGTCCATAATGTTTGAACGAAACAACAACAGCGTGCAGTTAGACATTGCGAACTACAGTGGTCCACGTCTGTCGTCTTGGTTACTATCAGAGGGCTCTGGTTCATAGCTCTGGTTACCATGGCAGCACGAGCGGAAACCAGGGACAACGCGGATATGACGCCATTGACTGCGACATAACGGAAATAAAGACACGGTCCGTGTCTTCGAATTAAAATATTAATTTCTCTGGATTTAGAAGTTAATTGGAACTGTCGGGATAATGTAAATACACAACTTTAAAAAATATATAACATAGATATAGTGATTTTTTTAAATATATTTTTAAAGCAAAAAAAATACATATTGTGCCTTTAACCCCTAGACTAACAGTGAGGTTCGTAACAACAGATGAAAGTGTAAAAAAAGTTGTACAAGTTTAAATTTACTGTAAAGCAAATGTACTAAACTAAAAAAAAATATTTAAGTTTATATGCGGTTGTGAGGTATCTGAAAAAATAGTTCCACTATAGCAAATAACACGGATTGAAATCATACATTGCGCCGATATATTTGTTTTTAATCATCAACGAACACCACAAACCACTCGGTGAGTTGCACAGTTTTGAAAACTAACATTAAGTGTTGTTTTAAGGACATGTTCGTGCATGCCCGTAGCTAGCCACTCTGAAGCAGTCAAAGGTGATTCTAAACGAGTCAAAAAGTCGAGACAGGACCCATCGTCAAAATTTGTGTCCACCACTCTAGTTCATCCAAAACAAACCAGAAAAGAGACTCAAAGTGCTAAATACCAGAATTATCCTTTAATAAATGCTGGTTAAATTCATTCAGAGAGTTTTCATGATTGAAATATACTTCTACCTTCTTCGGAAAACTTAAATTAGAAATATTAGCATTAATCAAACTATTAGACACTAGATGGATCAGCAAGAGAAAACACAAAACTGTTCAATGGCTTTGGTGACTTGGCAGCGCCTTCCTTTGGCACCAGGTAAATAACAGTAGACATAGGCTCCAGCAGGGCTCTGATTGACATGTTCAAAACCAAGCAGGGATCAGTTTTGGGTGTTTTCTGAAATAATAGTTAGGATTTGTGCTGAGTAAGCTTAGATAAGCATGACAGGGTAACTTCATCATAGTTCATGGGACTGTATAAGGGCTTGACACTTGCAGTCACTGCCTGGCGTCCGTTGGAAGTGCATAATTAAAGTGTGAGACGGGAGCCAGTGCAGAAGCCAGCCACAGTTTAGTATGCTAACACGAGCGCACTGACAGCACAGGCTAAGTGCCTGAGGGGACATTTACTCAAGAAAACGCACTGTGACATCATCCTGTGACAAGAGTTGATGGGGAATGGGTGTGGTATCTCATAAACAAAGGGTTTTGAGTAAGTGTATATGTAGCTTCATAGTGATTGTATCATAATGATGTTTTCAATATACAGCCAATAGTGTTAAAGTTTTAAAGGCAAATATAGAACTACTCCAGTGGCAATTTTACAAAATTGTTTTGCCACTTATCCTCTCGCGCTGAAGGCTGAATTTTGGTAACTGTCCCAAAAACAAAGTCTGGTCCTGGACAGGAAAAACCTCTCAACTTGGCCTTTCCAAGAGGTGGCTATATAGAAAAAACAGGACTGAGATAAATACAACTATTTCATGAATAGTGTCCTAATGTTTTTTTTTTTTTAAAGGCATGTATTTTAATACATAAAATGTATTAAAGGCATCAGGAAAAGTTTCTTCCCCCAGGCCATCTACCTCATGAACAGTTAAAATGCCCCCAAGTTCTCCCCACTGTGCAATAATGATTAAAAAAAAACATGCATTACCCAACACACTATACTTATATTTATTTGACATCCAACCACTTTACTTATTCACATTCCCTCGCATAACTGTATCTATAGATATAGATATTTTTGTCTTTTCACTTGTGTACATGTGTTATTTGTCTAGTTTGTATTTTCACCTATGTTATTTTTTAATCTGTCTTGATATATAGGCTATTACATTTTTTTTCACTGTTCTGGAAGCTTCATCATGGCTAATTCATTTTGTGTGTAAGCATGCTAAAATAAATAGGCAATGAATTCTGATTCTAAATGCAAATTAATTTTTTTAAATACATTAATTACATATATTTTTGTCTCCAAAGTTCATTTTATGTGTATATTTTCTGACAGAGAACAGTAGCTGTTTTTTGTTTTCAGAACAATGTTTTTTTGAACCTATAAACTGTCAATCAGCATCAATTACATCACCACAGTAAAAGTGCTGTTAAACTGAAGCATTTAACGGCACACGACAATGCATGCATCACAATGTCAAAGTTTTATGGACCTCGTCTAGAGTGGCAGCTGATTTTGTGATTGACAGGCAGTTTTTCAACCCATACCTTCAAATTCTAGCACACCAAAAGCATCTGATTGTGTCTATTAATAAAAACATAATTATGCACAAACTTATTACCATAAAACATGCCGCAAAAGAAGCCCAAATGACCACGGTGTCTGGCAGCTCAGTAAAAACAAATTCCCATTGAACGTTGATGCGAGTGATCTTGATGGTTGATTTCTTCAGTCAGGTCTCAGTCTGAATCACTAGCACAATGTGACTGACGGCCGCTGCGCGTAAAGATCTGGGTTTCACGCTGGGTAGGTCTGTTAGGCACTGACAGCCTCCGTTCTTGAACTTGCTCTGGCACACATTCTGTGCTGTCCGATGTGTCGCCCTCTCTGATTGCTGTTTCATCGTCGCTGGCCACCGAGCCCTGACTGCTCTCCTTCATCCCTGGCTCTTGGTGGTTAAACTGGGCGGAGCGCTCAGCCCTACGCAAATCCACACAGTTGCGCCTGTATAATGTGCCATCCACATCCACTACGTAAGACCGCGGATTCACTTTCCCCAGACACTGGCCTCTCCGCCACCGTCCCGTACGATCTCCCGGCAGTGGTTTCATTCTGATGTGTTCGCCGACATTAAGCTCTGGGAGGTCTCTCGCTCTCGCATCGTAATGGAATTTTGCCATCCGCCGTTTCCACCTGAGTTTCTCCGGAACTCCTTCAACCACCTTGGGGTAAAGCAAGCTGTTTGTCATGGGAAGTCCCGTCCTAAGTCTGCGGGACATGAGTCGCTGTGCTGGACTGCTGTCCAATCCCTCCGTGGGCGTGTTTCGCCAGTGTAGCACTGCTAACCATGGATCTGTTCCGTCGAGTTTGGCCCTCTTACAGAGTGATTTAACAATCTTCACTGCAGATTCGGCCTTTCCGTTAGATTTTGGGTGCTGGGGTGAAGATGTAACATGTATGAACCCCCACTGGGCAGCAAATTTTCTGAACTGTTCACAAGCAAATTGCGGCCCGTTGTCGGTAATCACTTTATCTGGCTGGCCGTAACGCGCAAACTGCACTTTGCAGCGTGTAATGACTGTGTCCGCCGTCAGATCTGGCAACTGATCAATTTCCCAGTAATCTGAGTAGTGGTCCACTATGATCAGAAATTCTCTGCCACCGTACGCATACAAGTCCATACTAACCATTTGCCAGGGACGCACAGGGATTTCGTGGGACATCATCATTTCCTTTTGCTGATTGTGCGCATACTCGTTACACGCAGGACAGTTAGCCACGTAATCATTTATCTCTCCTCTCATGTTGGGCCAGAACAGCGTTTCCCTCGCCTGTCTGTAACAGGCTTCTCCTCCAATATGCGTGGCGTGAATGCGATTGAGCATTGCTGCTCTCAATGCCTTTGGTATAATGGCACACTGACCTCTATAAAGCACACCATTCTGAATGTTCAGTTCATCTTTGAATGGCCAATACTCGCGCACCGAGAGTGATACGTTTTCTTTACGCTCAGGCCAGCCCGCTAACACGATCTTTGCCAGCTCCTGCAGTGCGTTGTCAGCTCTGGTCTCAGTTATGATTTGGCGGAGACTGACGTCTGTCACGTTGAGGTGTAGGGCTTGGTCTATGAATGAGAGCACGCCCTCGGCGCTGTCCATGGTACTCACAGTATGTTGTTGTGGTCCGGGGTCGTTGGACGCATGTTTGTCGAGCGCTGCCCTGCTCAGCGTATCACTTATAAACATCTCTGGACCAGGTTTGTACACGACATCGAGGTTGTAGTTTTGAAGCTGTAACAACATACTTTGGAGGCGTTTTGGAGCACTCAAAAGTGGCTTCTTGAAGATTGTCACGAGGGGTTTATGGTCGGTTTCAGCAGTTATTGTCTCTCTGCCGTACAGGTAGTGATGGAACCTCTGACATGCGAACACGATACTCAAGCATTCCTTCTCAATTTGGGCGTAGTTTTGTTCAGTTCTCGTAAGCGCCCGAGAGGCAAAAGCCACGGGTTGTCCTTGCTGCAACAGACAGCAGCCCAAACCGTTCTTGCTGGCGTCACTTTGTATTGTCACCGGCTTGTTTATGTCGTAATATTTCAAAACGGGCGTGTTCGTAACCATACGTTTTATTTCTTGAACCGCCTCGTCGTGTTTAGGGAGCCAATGCCACGCTACCTCTTTGTCCAGAAGCCTGCGAAGCGGCTCGCATACCTCTGAGAGCCGTGGGAGAAACCTGGCCAGATACGTTACGAATCCAATGAAACGCTGAACTGCTTTTACGTCCTGTGGTGTCTTCATTGCCAGGACTGCTTTCGTCTTTTCTGGGTCAATTCGTAATCCTTCCGCTGATAGTATGTGCCCATGAAAATGTACCGCTTTGAGTTTGAATTGCACCTTTTTTTCGCTCAGCCGGAGTTTCACAGCTCTGCATCGCTCCATCAGAGCGCGGAGATTTCTGTCGTGATCTAACTCGGCCTCTGCGTCCGAGTCACCGCAGCCGACAACCAGTATGTCATCCGCTATGGGCTCTATGCCTCGGAGCCCCATCAACAGCTCGTGTTGTTTACGCTGATAGATTTCTGGTGCTATGGAGACGCCGAAGGGCAGTTTACACCATCTCATCCGCCCCCACGGTGTCCAGAAAGTTGTCATTAAGCTGCTTTCATTATCCAGTTTGCAGTGTAAAAATGCATCTCGAACGTCCACCAGCGTGAACAGACGTGCTTTGGGTAGCTTATACAGAACGTCTTCCAGTGTTGGCATATGGTAGTGCGATCTTTGCAGTGCTTGATTAAGGTGTTTTGGGTCAATGCATATTCTTACTTTGTCTGGCTTGGCTATGACTACCATGTTGCTGATCCATGGTGTGGGTTCCGTGACATTTGTGATGTGTCCATCTCTCATGTATTTATCCAGCTGTTCTTTAACTCTGGCTTTCAAGGCCACTGGCACGTTCCGTGGTGCGCATTGCACAGGTGACACGCTGCTGTTGAGCACAAAGCGGACCTCTCCTGGGACTGACTCGACTGGGCCGTTAAACACGTCTTTAAAATTGTTAGTTAACTGTTGCTTTGTGAGAGGCATGTCGGAGTATGCAATCAGTCTATGAAGCTCTTCTGGGATGGTGAATTTCATGAGTCCCAGCCGCTCACATGTGTCACCCGAGAGTAACGGCTCTTGATCGGCTTCAACCACTTCAAAAACTAGCTTGTGTTTGGTGCTCTTTATAGTGCATTCTGTGTGAAATCGCCCCAGGGAAAGCATTGTGGCACCAGAATACAATTTGAGTCTTGTTGTGCTCGGATGCAGGGGGCTTTCTGGATCCAGTTTCTCTTTGGTTATCCGGCTCATAACGTTACAAGTTGCTCCCGTATCTAGCTGACAGGCCTGCTTTCTTTTATTAAATGTCAGGTTAACGAACCATCTTGGACCTGGGGACTTTACTGTGTCAATGCATTCCTCAGCCGCAAACAGTCGACCCTCGCTGTAGGGCCCTTGCTCATCCTGACCATCATCCATCAATACATTCACTCTGTCTGACCTGTCGGCTCTCTGACGGGCTCTACAAACCTTAGCGAAATGATTCAATACACCACATGATCGACAAGTCTTTCCATATGCGGGACACTGATCTCTGCCTTTCTTGTGACCACCCCCACAATACTTGCAGTTCCCGGTTCTGAGCATTTGCTCCTTACTCACTTCACCGTCCCTACGTTTCAGCCTTTGTGCTTGTGCAATATTCACAGTGTCATTGACTGTGTTGTCCATAGCTTTTACGCGTTGTTCCGTCGCTTCTGCCAGCCGGCATATTTCGACAGACTGTGACAAAGTCAGCTGACGTTCACGCAACAAGCGCCGCCTGGTGTTTTCATTGTCAATGCCCAGGACAAGTCTATCACGAATCATTTCGTCTTTGAGCTCCCTGTATTCACAGGTTGATGCTCGTTCCCGCAGCCTCGTGAGAAAACTGTCTATAGGCTCGTCCACCTCCTGCTTGCAACAACCGAACATGTACCTTTCGTAGATCACATTTTTCGCAGGCTTGAAGTAGTCCCCCAACGCATCCAGTATGGCTTTCGGGTCCTTCATTTGTTCCTCGCTCAACACAATGTTATGACTGTAGATATGCCGACATTCATTACCCATTAATCGCCGCAGTGCGGCCGCTCTCACCTCTTTGGGCTTCTCGATAAGCCCAGTAGCTAGTTCATAGTCCTCGAATTCCGCCCTGAAATTGTCCCAATTTTTGGATATGTCCCCTGACATCCGCATGCCCTCAGGGGCAGGAATACTGTTTAAAGCCATGTTCAGGATCGAGTGTGTACTTCTGACACCATGTTTCTGTATCTAATAAGCAGACAGGAGCTGAGTCCATATGCGTCTTTATTTAGCGTACGCCATAACAACAACTGCCCGCAAACCGGGACCAACAACGTCACAACAGGATACAAACCCATATAAGGTATTTCCCTGTAACAAATGTAGTCCAGTCAGTTAATGTAAAGTATGATTTATGTCTCCAGACTCAGAGTAGGGCTGTAGTCAAGACCACCTTTGTCGAGTCCAAGTCAAGACCGAGTCCAAAGAGGTTCGAGTCCGAGTCAAGACCGAGTCCAAAAAGGTTCGAGTCCGAGTCAAGACCGAGTCCAGGACAGGAAAAAAAAAAGTCTGCTAAAAAATATAGGCTAGCCTATAGAAATTAAATCATTATGTAATAATGAAATAATGAATAATTTTAATTTTATTTAAAATAATTGACTAATTCAAAGAACAAAAAAAAACAAAAAAATTATATAGCCTAGGCCTAACACATTCGTTTCGACTGTCTGATCAGCCTTACATTCTGTTCCTGTCAATCATACACGCGATGTCAACCAATTAAACTGCATGAGGGAAGACCGAGACAACTCACACACACACACACACACAAGAGATGCAGATAAACCGCGGATCGGGCGGATAACGTGACGAAAAATAATATTTTAATTAAATTCGGGCGGGTGGCGGCTGAAGCAATCAAATGAAAAAAGTTTGCCACTAAGCAAACCTGCAAGTTATGAGCTGGGTTATTTTGTTTCGATATTAGCTATATTTTAAAACAGCCAGTCATTGCGCCTACCACTCATGGAATAGGCAAAGAAAGAAAGGTAAGAAAAAAAGTCGGAAAACTTTGCCCATTAATTAGATGTGCAAGGCAAGCAGGCTAGTTTTCGGGTTGTTATGGACAATTAAAAATGTGAATATTCACGTTGCACTAGCGGTGGACTTTCAGCGAGTTTATTTAAACATTTATTTTTTAAAGAGCTTGTTAGTCAAAAGAGCCGGCTCTTTCAGTGAGCTGAGTGAAACGAGCCGGCTCACGAAAAAGAGCCGAAATACTTATTAGGTGGCCAGTGTTTCACTTTCCCTCCAATAATATATTGTATTAATATCGCGGCGACGTATGTGTGATTACTGGGAACATAATAAAGAAACCTGGACTCGGTCGAGACCAAAAGCCATATTTGGCAAGACCAGTGGCCGAGACCGAGACAAGTCCGAGTCCGAATACCAGCGAGTCCGAGACAAGTCCGAGACCATAGAAAAGCGGTCTCGAGTCCGGACTCGAGTCCAAGACCGGACTCGAGTACTACAGCCCTACTCCAGAGTCATAACTGTAAGATGATTGACAGCTAAAGAGTTGAAAAAGGCAACACTTATCCTGCCATGTGTGTGTAGGGGGATTTACCCCCTATCATCATCTACTCAAAAAGATTCTCTCGTGGGGCAAAAGAAAAGCCCAGTATTTTTCTCTGAGCTCTGTTAAACAGCTCAAAGCCTGGTTTTAAGAGCAGCTTAGCTTCGAAAAGGTGGAAAATTGAGAATCAAACCACAGCAAAGGTGACAACCGGATGTATCAAAAGTGATCTGTGGAATATGGTGCCTGAGCTTTCCAGAAGCACGTATCTTTGATGGAACATGAGGGAGGTGTGCTCATGTGTCAGTCACAGAGTCACATTAATGTCGGCGGTTCTCCTCATGCTGCCGTATGCGATTTTTGGAAGGAGAAACAAATTAGCATGGTGAGTCTGTCATCATCTCTGGAGATCTCTGTGTGTTTGCTGTGTTCTAAAGACTTAATTCTTGCTTAAAAACCCCAATCCTTCATTCTGAGCTTTGAATAGTCTACATTGAAAAATGGATTTAAAAGATATTTGTCACTGGACCCCCACCAATCATGCTGGGCAAGTAAATCCCTCCAGAAAGCAAATACAACTGCCAAACTCGGCTCTCTTTTTTTATGGCGAATCCCTAAGTACGACCAAATTGAGAGATCCTAAATCGTTTTTGTCCTTTTTAACTCACAGACACCCAACCTCTAGTTAACATATCAGCTGAAACGTATCAAACGTTTCTTAAAAGCGCCAATCTTTTGAGTAAGTGCCACCAGGCTTCTCGGCCAGCCATTTAATCCCCTTCGCAATTTTAATCTGCAGATTGTTTTGAGGAGATCACTTAGAGATGCCTAAAGGAACGTGTTGACCGCTGGCATAAAACGGCTAATCAGACCCCTCAAAACATTATTGGGCCTTTCAGTCACAATAAAAGGGCTGAAAGAGAAGGGGACAACAGAAAAGACAAGTCGGGCGAAGGATTATGTTAAGCAAAAGCTCCTTTTATATTGTCATTTACTGGTGATCTGTCTCTATATTGTGATCTGTCTCTATATTCTATATTTCATTAACCAAGCATGGACCTGCTGAATGAACCAGAGGCCGGCATGAGAATAGGGCGGCTTCAAGAGAGGCTACACGAGGGTCAGCGGGAGCAGATTATTTGCACAGGCTAAAAGAGACAGAGAACAGGGGGACATAATCATCTCTTACTAAGGAGACCCCTTCAGTCCATTCAGGCACCCGTGCTTTAATTTCACCGTCCTTTTGTGTCTCTCTTGCTCATGTGTGCTTTTAGGATTTCGCTTGAGCTGCTGAGATTAGCTTAGCGCTGACCCTGAGAGTCTAACTTTCTTTCTGTTTGTTTATAGCCTGGGCTTCCCCATGCTGCCTTGCGCGCAGCGCGATTTTATTCACGCTGCTAGGCAGCCTGGACACCATGGACCAGATTTTCCCCTCAAAGAGGGAACCAATCACAGAACGGGGAGGGAGCAGCAAGACGATGACGTCGTCTATACGACACACTGAAGCAGTTTGTTTATATCTATGGATCCAACATGGCATCAGACGCGAAGTTACCTTTCGATGCAGCCTTAGATGGTGTTCTAAGTAGTTTAGAACGCAAGTTTATTTCGTCGTCTTCCTCGTCGAATTTCTGTCGCTCTACATGTCATCTGGTATGATTGAAACGATTGGCTATGAGCTACGTACATGCGCATTTGATAGACATTCGTAGCGCCCAATAAACGGCTCTGGGCATTCGTAAACCTCAAATACGAGAAAATGAACATGTGGTTCCCAGACCACGTCTCAATGAGAAAGAGGTCTGACGTTAGCCAGGCTAGTTTGTTTAAGTGCCTTAGCTACTTTCCGCACATTTATCATTTCTTTAATACCTTTAGTCACATATGGTTTATTATTTGGATAAACTTTAATCTCTTTAGTAGGTATGTTCAGCTCCACACAGAAGTTAATATAATCATTTAACACTGTAGTTCTTTCATCAAGTGAGCCTTCATCAAAAATTTCCCAATTTGTCCAATCGAAACAGGCTTTCAGTTGTTCTAACGTTACACTTTCATTCGACCACATTCTGATCATTTTCTTTTCCGGTTTGCTTTTTTTAAGTTTGGTCCTGTACACAGGAGTCATAGAGTTAGTTCACTGTAGTCAAATCCATCAACATCAGTCCTGACCTTAATTAATGGAAAACGATGCAGCATAGACTCTCTCACCACACCAATACGAGGACTTTCCATCTCTGATTCGTTCAATCCCTGGTAAAATAGAAATATTAGGCTATAGACAATTTCACTAAATGATGATTTGTCGGAAAATAATAATAAATGAAAATTACTACAGTACAAATTCATTATATTATCGCAAACAACGTCGCAAAGTTATCAGCTATGACATATTTTGGCAAGCGTTAGGGTTATTATTTGAAAGAAGATCTCCAACCTGTTGGGCAAGATGACACCTTGAGAAACACGGTTCCCGGATGGTTTTGTGGATAAACAAACCTTGCTAAACCTTTTTGTTGTAATTGCAGTTCAAAAGCACTAAAATATATCAGTATGTTACATACAGTTTCAGCGATTTCATAGGCCGTGAGGGAAACCTTCCTTTTAGTTGTTTTGCATTGTCATGTCAGATTGGAGTTGGACGCTTCTGGCAAGCACGAGTCAGAGCCGTTGAAAAACATTTTAAAAGTTCACAAAACAAACATCATATTTAACGGCTCTGGCACGCGTGATTTTTCCCCCCAAACCGGTTAAGCGCAAACCACGCCCCTTAACCGAAAACCACGCCCCGCAGCGATGACTCGCGTCTATGGCTCGATTTCATTGGTCAACTCTATCAAAGCGCTGATTGGCCTCACATCGCTGAAATCCAAAATACAAAAGGGAAGTGTGTAGCCTATCCAAAATTAAAAGTTACACAGAATGTACAACTATATATCATGACATTGTTAAGCTCTTTTTTGGTTTAAAAAAAAAAAATTATATGTATAATAATTTATATATATATATATATATATATATATATATATATATATATATATATATATATATATATATATATATATATATATAATTATTATACATATAATTATTTTTTTTTAAACCAAAAAAGATCTTAACAATGAGAAAAGTGTATGTATATATATATATATATATATATATATATATATATATATATATATATATATATATATATATATATATACATAATCATTTTTTTTATTACACATGTGTTTGCCTTTTATGGGTACATAAAAAGCAACATTACATACAATTCACAATTACAAAAAAAGTAAACTTTAAAAGGATGCAAGAAATGAGTTTTATGTGCCGTTGCTATTGTTAACAAGAATTCATGGCACAGAATTGATAAATACTAAATAATACTTTTAACTTATATACTAATTAACATTTTTAAACACCATTAATTACCCTGTACCTGTAATTACCCCCTCCCTCCCTCCAACACACAAACACACAAAACATACAAACTTGTGGCATTTTAAGCTGATGCGAGAAATTCATTGCAACAGACTCTGACAATTTGTGGCGTACCCTGACAACCCTTTTCCCTCCTTTTCCTGTATGTCTACTATAGTCATGCTCTGTCTCTGAACCAGAAGTACTGTCCAGCTGTCAAATGACGCCTCGAACCATTCTTGGTTGATCTTCGGGCCACTGCTGTTGCTGACAGTCAATAATGGGACATAATTATTATGAGAAAGTTTCTCATTATTTTAAGATGTTAAGTCATTATTACGAGAAAGTTTCTCTTTATTATGCCTTAAAGAATCTTTATTTTTTTACTCAATGTGGCGGAAATGGGCCATAGCCTATCTCAGCTCTGTATGCTGAAGTGTGTTTGTTTACCCTCACAATATATTGACAAGCCGTCGAGCTCTTCAGTGGATAAAACACCCTTCAGAAAAGAGTTAAGTAGTTTACAATATTACAACTTAATTCGAAGATTCCTTCAACATTTCGTCAACTGAAGGATGATAATAGGCTAATAATACCCCCTGACTTCTAATGATGTGAATCATAATTCAGAGGGAGTCGCTTCAGTGGCGCTGTGAATCATGCCAGGAGTCGAGTGATGCGCAGAAAGATGATTTTATTCAAATAAATAAGTACATTTATTTATTTACTTGTTTAAAAGGACTTTGATTTTGAAGCTTTATTTTGGGACATTCCCGTTATCGTCACATCTCACACACTCCCGACTGGTGTGTCCCAAGTCCTAAAGCTGTTGCACGAGAGGTAGCCTACAAGTTCAAAACTTTATAATTCCATTAAATGTGAACGTGCAATGATAATGCATTGCACAGATAGCAGCATTACAAGAAGTAATTGATATATGCATATTTCTTGTGCCAGGACTTTCATTTATTGCCTCTTCTCTGCTGTAGCGAGTCCTTGACTGTTAAACAGTTACAAGGTACGTTTAGAGAGAGAGAGAGAGAGAGAGAGAGAGAGAGAGAGAGAGAGAGAGAGAGACCTTTGTCACAATGTCATGACTGAGAGACCAACACACAGACACACACGTTTATACTGTGTTTGAATACGACGACTTAAATTGATATTAAAAACATCTCGGGTTATTCCAGCAGCCAGAAACAATGTTGTGCAAATATAAGGACACAATCCATCTCTGTATGTTCATACTAGTGCTGTTTCTTCAGCTGTTATCCAGGACTGCAGGTAAGCTCCTCATTCATGTTGTTACTGGAGTAATAATCAAGTGTTGTTACTATTGTTAGGCTTTGAAGAAACATGTTATTCCGTCTTCTTGAGAATGCAATGCAATGCCAAATTTGTGGAGCAATTGCAGCAATGTGTCTCTGCTTGATTCGCAGCTCAGTCATGTGCCAGAAGCTGTGGTCAGAAGTTTAACACATGCTCCTGTCACACAACATGTGAATCTCTGAAGGAGTGCTGTGCAGATTATAAACAGTTTTGCCTTGACATCGAACCACACTCCGGATCTCTGCTGGGAGGCACAGACTTTAAAATGCTCAACATTACATTTGAGCAGAACATTAACCTCACTTGCAGGTAAGAGAGCCACGGATTTGTTAATGTTCTCTGAAGCCACAAACCAACTGTTTATAAACACTGCAGATATTTCTACAATTTTAATCTGTCATAACACAGTTTCATCCAAAAATGAATTACTTTGTTCTGTGAAACACACAGACACACGCAAAGACAACACACTTCTTAGCTTCTAAATATTCCCAATGCATATGATAGCTTTGAGAGAAGGACAAAATACTGAAATTTCAGAATGAATGGATCATAGAAATCAATGTAAGTCATGGGTTTTGAACAAAATGAGAGGTAAATAATTAATTAAAAATTTTGGATGAAATATTCCAGGTTTCCTTAAGAATTCATGGGCTCTATGTTACTCATATAGCAATTCTTTATTATATACAAAAATGATAATGTTATTGGGGTTGCCTTTGCATTTTGTGTTCCTACATTAGAAACAAACCAATTAATGCAGTATTCAAATAATTATTGCATATATATATAAAAGCAATTCTTTATTATATACAAAAATGATAATGTTATTGTGGTTGCCTTTGCATTTTGTGTTCCTACATTAGAAACAAACCAATTAATGCAGTACTCAAATAATTATTGCAATATATATATATATATATATATATATATATATATATATATATATATACATATACATATATATACATAAATATATACATTTCATTACTTGAAATAAAATATAAAAAAATTCAACTTATTTTTTTTCAGCTGCCAAGGCAATATTTCTTACCCTGATGTACTAAAATAACAAAAACTATATAGACATATTATAAAAATGTCTAAAACATACAACAAAATTACTAAAATATTAACTTTAAATGAAACCGGAAAATATAAAAACAAATTCAAACTATTAATAAACTATAATAGTATCTCACTGATACTAAAATAACACTGATTTAATATATAAGTCATATTATATAGTAATATACTTGCTATGAATGAACAGAATGCTAATGCACAGTGTTCAGCAATCATGATGTTCTGACATTAAGGAATTTTTGGCTGAAGGTTGTCCAAAATTCCAAATGTGTTTAGTCTTGATTTTGTTCCTCCCAAATCCTCAAGAGCAAACTAATTAAAAATGGTTATTTGGCTGAATGAGATAAGATGGACGTGTTCTCATGTTACTGCCCCCGTAGGGTGAATTGCTGTTTTGTATTCTTCAGTGGCTCTGATAAAAGCGCATACTAAATTAATATCTGTTAGTCAATCAGATACGATCAGTGCTGTAAATACAGTGCAGTGTTAAACAGAGTATGCTTGACAGGTTCAACTCTGAGATTTTGACGGAGGGCTATGTGGATGAGAGCGGTGTGGGTCACTGTATCTCTCCGCTGCTCTACGAGTCGGGCTGGGTTCCTTTCGAGGTGTCCACAGATGGAGTCAGCTATGACAGGGCAGGGAGGTGGCTCTCAGGTGACAAACCCATTTCATAGTACACTGCACACTAAGGTTTGTGGGAATGTCAATCAAAATGGACCTAATTTGCACATTCTTAATACACATTTAAATGCGTGCTGTGCTGTGCTGTTTCGAAAGTATTGTGACATTATGTGTTAACCTAGTGGACATTCATTTCTAGAACATTCCTTTAGTGTTGTTCTTAGCTGATATCAGTTACCGTATGATCCCATGGTTTATTGCATAATGTACTGATTAGAATAATCAGTAATCCGACCTCCTGAGGCATTTGACATTAAGTCAAGTTCATTGGAATATATTTGTCTTAATGTAGCAGTGCTGCTTTTAATGCTTAGATTGACTGATTAGTCCATCACAGTAAACTGGGTCCTGCTCACAAGATTATTCTGGGCAATGCCACACAGTGGCAGTACTACGGCACAACAGGAGTCAGCGGGGAATTAAAGATGATATGGAACACATCTAGAATAAATGCAGAGAAAGTCAACATCGAGCTGTGGGGTTACAATGAGACCGGTGAGTAGATCATGAGTATCTATCCATCCATCCATCCATCCATCCATCCATCCATCCATCCATCCATCCATCCATCCATCCATCCATCCATCTGTTCTGATGTTCTGTCTATTGTTCTATCGTTCTATTTCTATCGTTCTGTTGTTCTATCACTATTGTTGTCTTTGTCTATCGTTCTGTCTATCTATCTATCTATCTATCTATCTGTCTGTCTGTCTGTCTGTCTGTCTGTCTGTCTCTGTTCTGATGTTCTGTCTCTATCACTATTTTTCTGTCTATTGTTCTATCTATCATTATATCGATCATTCTATCTGTCTGTCTGTCTATCATTCTAATCTATCGTTCTATCATTCTATCACTATTGTTCTGTATGTATGTATGTATATCTATCTATATCTATCTATCTATCTATCACTATTGTTCTGATGTTCTGTCTATTGTTCTATCGTTCTATTTCTATCGTTCCGTTGTTCTATCACTATTTTTGTCTATCTATCTATCTATTTATCTATCTATCTATCTATCACTATGGTTCTGATGTTCTGTCTATTGTTCTATCATTCTATCTCTATCGTTCTATTGTTCTATCACTATTGTTCTATCTATCTATCTATCTATCTATCTATCTATCTATCTATCTATCTATCACTATGGTTCTGATGTTCTGTCTATTGTTATATTGTTATATCTCTATCGTTCTATTGTTCTATCACTATTGTTCTATCTATCTATCTATCTATCTATCTATCTATCTATCTGTTCTGATGTTCTGTCTATTGTTCTATGGTTCTATCACTATTGTTCTGTCTGTCTATCGTTCTATCTATCCTTCTATCACTGTTTTTCTGTCTATCGTTCTATCTTTCTATCGTTCTATCACTATTGTTCTATCTGTCTATCGTTCTATTAATCTTTCTATCATTCTATCATTTTATCTATCTGTCTGTCTGTCGATCTACCTATTGATTGTTCTAACTTTCTATCTGTAATTCTATCACTCTATCATTCTATCTATTGTTCTATCCTTCTATCACTACTGTTTTGTCTGTCTATCATTCTATTGTTCTATTTATCCTATCTATTCATACTATCTATTGTTCTGTCAACTTAGTTCTATCGTTCTATCTATCCTTCCACCCATCTTTCTGTAGCTCTGTCTGTCTGTGAGTCTATCTATCATTTTATCAATTGATCTATCTATAGGAGATAGATGAACGCGTCTGAACGCGTTGTTGTCTTTGGAGCTCCATCGATTGATTTATAATTCTTGATTTCTCTTTAAACTCACTTACAACGAACATTTTCTATTTTTCCTCACCTCATAGTTACAACGCGGACTGTTGAGCAGACGTGTCTCAAGCCTAGTGATCCAACGCTGGATACTCTTATAGGTTACGTCCGTGGATCACGGCTGAACGCGTCTTCTCCGCACTCATTTATAAACAAACATTTTTTTTTCGCCTATCGTGCGTCTACTCCACACCCGTACCACTAAAAAGACGGATTATATCCAAGACTTAAGCCATAAATTAGTATTAATATTGATAGCATCACTGGTAGCGTCGTTGCTAACTTAACTTACTGTCCATCTGTTAAAATGGCGAATATATCAGATGTAAGTAGTCTACCTTTTGGTGCAGGTGAGGATACATTTGAGCTACACGCGTTGCAGTCTGAGCTGGAAGCTGTTGAAAAACAGATCCACGACCTTTTAGTGAGAAAAGCCGAGCTGATAGACCGGCGGTTAGCTCTTGAAACATCACGAGCCGATGAACACAAATCAACACAAACTCCGACCTCGTCTACTCCGTGCGTTACTCAGCATCGGTCACGAGCGTCGAGGCCGCGATCAGCTATGGTCTCGTTTACGCCGGCTCCAACATGCCACCACGAAGCCTGGATATTTCCGCAGCGGAAGACGCGAGTCAGGTCTAGACCAAGAAAACTCTCTCCGACCCTCCCGGTTTTCGAGATATCCACACAAAACCGCTTCTCCCCTCTTCGCGAAACAGAACGCGATGCTGTGATCATCGGTGATTCCATCGTTCGACACGTACAAGCTACGTTAAATAAAAGTAAGGTGCATAGTCACTGCTTTCCTGGTGCTCGTGTTTCTGAAATCGCTGCTCACGTTCCCGAGATTCTGAACGAGCGCGTCGGAACTGTGGTCCTGCACGCGGGAGGGGCCGACATCAGGCTGCGACAGACAGAGGTTCTGAAGAAAGACTTCAGGAATCTGATCGATACGGTACGCAGTACATCGCCTGATATAACGATCATTGTGTCAGGACCGCTTCCCACGTACCGACTAGGTCATGAAAAGTTTAGTAGATTATTCGCGCTAAATGAATGGTTAATATCATGGTGCAATGAGCAGAAACTGCTCTTTGTAAATAATTGGAATCTGTTTTGGGAGCGTCCTAGGCTTTACCGTGCTGATGGCTTACACCCAAGCAGATTCGGATCGGATCTTCTGTCAGATAACATCTCTAAAATGTTAAATAACTTTTGACTAGTAACCAAAAGTTCAAATCATAGTCTCTGCTGCACCAAATTAACTGATATAAATAGTGTAGAATATTGCATAGAAACTGTGTCTATTCCTCGTTTAGTGAGATCAAATAATAAATCTACTGCAGGATCTAGAAAAAATCTAATTGTTATTAAACCAGAAAATGTTGCTATTAGTAACCAAAAACAATTTCTAAAGCTAGGTCTTCTAAACATTAGATCACTCACACCTAAGGCAGTTATTGTAAATGAAATAGTCACGGATAATAGCTTCGATGTACTTTGCCTTACTGAAACTTGGCTTAAACCTAATGATTATTTCGGTCTAAATGAGTCTACTCCATTAGGATACTCCTATAAGCACGAACCCCGTCTGATTGGTCGTGGCGGCGGTGTTGCAGCGGTCTATAGAGATATTCTCAATGTTACTCAGAAAACGGGTTATAAGTTTATTTCGTTTGAAATACTTGTACTAAATGTTACGCTCTTAGATGTTAGAAAAAAATCCATATTATCTCTAGCCTTGGCTACTGTATATAGACCGCCTGGGCCTTACGCTAATTTCCTAAAAGAGTTTGCAGATTTTCTCTCAGATCTATTGGTCAATGTAGATAAAGCATTAATTGTTGGAGATTTTAACATACACGTAGATAATCCAAATGATGCGTTAGGGGCTGCGTTTATAGATTTATTAAATTCCTTTGGGGTCAAGCAAAACGTCACCGGACCAACTCATCGTCTTAATCACAC
The DNA here is from genome assembly GCF_963993115.1 of Abramis brama. Taxonomy (NCBI): domain Eukaryota; kingdom Metazoa; phylum Chordata; class Actinopteri; order Cypriniformes; family Leuciscidae; genus Abramis; species Abramis brama. The sequence goes on along the minus strand of NC_139967.1, from coordinate 9,767,441 downwards.
ACTCGATTTAATTATATCATATGGAACCGATCCAACCGATATAGATATCATTCCACAAAGTGATGATGTCACTGACCATTACTTGGTAACTTGCATATTACGTACTGCTGTAATATGTCATGCGGCGCCGCGTTTTCGACCAGGCAGAACAATCCTTCCATCCACCATAGATAATTTCTCGAGTTGCTTGTCTGATCTGTCTCAGCTGCTGCCTGAACCCAAACAAACAGATGAACTAGAAGAACTAACTAGCACTATGAGCACCATTCTCTCTAGAACATTGGATGTTGTTGCACCCGTTAGATTAAAAAAGGTTACAGAGAAAATTAAAGCACCATGGTACAATAATACTACGCATGTTCTAAAGAGAGAAACCCGTAATTTAGAGCGTAAATGGAAACAAACTAATTTAGAGGTCTTTAGAATCGCGTGGAAAGACAGTATGTCACGTTATAAAAAGGCCCTAAAAGCGGCCAGGGCTGAGCATCTCCGCAAACTAATAGAAAACAACCAAAACAATCCTAGGTTTTTATTTAACACCGTGGCTAGACTAACAAATAAACAGACGTCACCCGAACAAAATATCCCGTTACAGTTTAGTAGTAATGATTTCATGAACTTCTTCACTGAGAAAATAGAAAACATCAGAACCACAATTGTAAATGTTCAATCCTCAATCGCGCCTTATAATTCAGCCTCAATTTCCCCCCCGCAAGAACAATTACAGTGCTTTACAACTATAGAACAAAAAGAGTTAAATAAACTTATCACTTCATCTAAAACAACAACATGTTTATTAGATCCTATACCAACTAAACTACTGAAGGAAGTGTTACCTGTAGTGGAAGGTGGTCTCCTCAATATTATTAACTCGTCTTTATCTTTAGGTCATGTTCCAAGAACATTTAAACTGGCAGTTATAAAACCTCTCATTAAGAAACCACAATTAGATCATAATAATCTAGCAAATTATAGACCCATTTCAAATCTACCTTTTATGTCTAAAATACTAGAAAAAGTTGTGTCCGCTCAACTGGGCTCTTTCTTGCAAGAAAATGATATCTATGAAAAGTTTCAGTCTGGATTCAGGCCGCATCATAGCACTGAAACTGCGCTCGTTAAAATCACAAATGATTTACTCTTAGCTTCTGACCAAGGCTGTATCTCAATACTAGTTTTACTTGATCTAAGTGCTGCGTTCGATACTATAGATCATACAATACTCTTAGATCGACTTCAAAATTATACTGGTGTTCAAGGACAAGCATTAAGCTGGTTTAGATCATACTTATCTGACCGCTACCATTTTGTCTATTTAAATGGAGAAAAATCGATCATAACTCCAGTAAACTATGGAGTGCCGCAGGGATCTGTGTTAGGCCCTCTGTTATTCTCAATATATATGATGCCACTTGGAAATATTATAAGGAAACATGGAATTAGTTTCCATTGTTATGCTGATGACACTCAAATATATATTTCATCACGGCCGGATGAAAACGCTAATTTATCCAAATTGACAGAGTGTGTTAAAGATATAAAAGATTGGATGACGCGTAATTTTCTTTTATTAAATCCAGACAAGACAGAGGTAATACTTATCGGTTCAAAAAACCGCCCACAGAACCTCTCACAATACAACTTTGACATTGTAGGATGTCCTGTTACTTTATCCTCTACAGTAAAAGACCTGGGTGTTATACTCGATTGTAACCTGTCTTTTGAAAATCATATTTCGTATGTTACAAAAACTGCCTTTTTCCACCTTAGAAACATTGCTAAGCTACGTAATATGCTATCAGTTTCTGATGCAGAAAAGTTAGTTCATGCATTCATGACCTCGAGACTAGATTACTGTAATGCTTTATTAGCCGGTTGTCCTGCATCCTCAATAAACAAGCTACAGTTAGTCCAAAATGCAGCCGCTAGAGTTCTTACTAGATCAAGAAAATATGATCATATAACACCGATTTTATCATCACTACATTGGCTACCTATAAAGTTCCGTATTAATTATAAGGTATTGCTACTGACTTATAAAGCCCTAAACGGCTTAGCTCCAGTCTATTTAACGGATCTTCTATCACCCTATAATCCATCGCGCTCTTTAAGATCAATAAATTCGAGGCTTTTGGTCATACCTAGGATATCCAGATCAACCAAAGGAGGGAGAGCATTTTCACATTTGGCTCCAAAACTCTGGAATAGCCTTCCTGATACTGTTCGTTACTCGGACTCACTCTCCCAGTTTAAAACTAGATTAAAGACGCATCTTTTCAGCCAGGCATTCATATAATATTGTTAATCTCACAGTTTCAAACTACAATCCGGCCTCTAGTTCATAAATGCCAGAGGAGAACTGGCCCCCGACTGAGCCTGGGTTCTCCCAAGGTTTTTTTTTCTCCATTAGGTCACCTGATGGAGTTTTAGGACACCATTAGGTCACTTGATGGAGTTTTTCGGTTCCTTGCCACTGTTGCCTTTGGCTTGCTCAGTTGGGGATATTTGGGGATATTTAATTTTATTCTATCAATCAATAAATTCCACTAGAAACAAACTTTGTTGTATTATTTTATTTTAATACTGTGAAGCTGCTTTGATACAATCTGTATTGTAAAAAGCGCTATACAAATATACTTGATTTGATTTGATTTGAGATAGATTTATTAGGATTAACTAACATTATTATTTTTATGATAAACTAACAGGAGAGGCATATTCTGCTAACTGGGAGGCAGAGTGGAAGTATCTGTACACTGTGGGCAGAGATGTTCCCAACAGTGGAGTTTTCAGTTTCACCCCACTGATCGCACAAAAACCATACTCCCTCTGGGACCTAGGGAGCATGCGGGTCAGCCCCAGCTCTAAACAAGACGGAGCCCAGTAAGAACCTTTAGCAGTTCATATAAGTATTTGTATTACAGATTTTTACAATCGCTAAATAATACATTCAGAGAAACTGCTAATTTTGCAATTGTTAAAAACAGTTTTTGATGCTTAACATTTTTTTGGAAACAATGAGACCATTCAAACTTCAAACATTTATAATAAAAATAAGAAATGTTTCCTGAGCAGAAAATCAGCTTATTAGAATGATTTCTGAAGGATCATGTAACACTGAAGACTGGAGTAATGATGCTGAAAATTCAGCTTTGCATCACAGGAATAAATTACATTTTAAAATATATTCAATTAGAAAACAGTTCTTTTAATTTGGAATAATATTTTACAATGTTACTGTTTTTACTGTATTTTTGATTAAATAAATGCAGCCTTGGTGAGCATAAGAGACTTATTTACATTTTTTGATTTAGTTTTTTAGGTAATTGTTTTATGAGTGAAAAAGGGTTGGATGGGTCACAACCTTTGCTTGTTTTTTTTTCTTTCTTTTTGGAAGAATGGCTTGATTTAAGACATGTATGTGTGAGTGTTTTGGTAGTGTTGGTGCATTTTGAATGTAAAATTAACTGCTGTTCCAAGATTAGAAGAACTGTGTGAAGAGTTTTGAAAAAAATTGGAAATGGAGAAATGGGTCCTAGCAATTGTAAAAAACTGTTCACAGCATTTTATATAAGCACTGTGGTGAAAACCAGTTGATTTCCTTATTTGATTAATAATGGGGACAATAATATCATCATTTATTTGTGATGTGTACATACAGAAAATTGAATGGTTCCATTGAATAAAGACATACTTGTTTTGTGCAGAGATGTTAACGCCCTGTGGAGTGGGGCGCATGCAGTCGCCTGGCATCTAGAGGAGGCGTTCAGGAAGGACTCTACAGGCTGGGCCCTGGAAAAGTGCATTAATTGGGATAAAGAAGAGAAAGCAATGCCCAACTTCCTTACAGAGATCACTGACTGCCCCTGCACGCTGGCTCAGGCTCGTGCTGACACCGGCAGATTTCATGTGAGTCCAGAGAAAAAACTTTATCTGATATTAAAGGGATAGTTCACCCAAAAATGAAAATTAGCCCATGATTTACTCACCCTCAAGCCATCCTAGGTGTATATGACATTCTTCTTTCAGACGACTACAATCAGAGTTGTATTAAAAAATGTCCTGGCTCTTCCAAGCTTTATAATGGCAGTGAATGGCCAGTTTCTGTTTTGAAATCCATAAAAGTGCATCCATCCATGATAAAAGTGTTTGAAACGGCTCTGGGGGGTTAATAAAGTCCTTCGGAAGCAAACGATGCATCTATGTAAGAAAAATATCCATATTTAAAACTTTATCGACTAAAATAACTAGCTTCCGGCAGACGGCCGTACGCAAGTCGACCTATGCCAAAAGAGTAACACTTGACGATGTATGACGTAGGAGTAGCGTAAGCTTTGACGCCTCTCACAGTTCAAACAAATAGGGCTGCTCAACAAACTCAAGCTCCTCCGACATTTCTCTTTAAAATTCTCGTTTTAGACTTCTAATTCGTGACTGGTGTTTTGGTTTGCTCTATCCACTCCCACGTTCGTCAATACGTCATGCGTCGCGTCAGGGGGGGGGGGGGGGGGGGGGTGTTAATCTTTCGGCGTAAATCGATGCATACGGCTGCCTGTCGGAAGCTAGTTATTTTATTCAATAAAGTTTTAAATACACAAACGCATCGCTTTGCTTCAGAAGGCCTTTATTAACCCTCCTGAGCCGTGTGGAGCACTTTTATCATGGATGAATGCACTTTTATGGACTTCAAAACAGAAACCGGCCATTCACTGCCATTATAAAGCTTGGAAGAGCCAGGACATTTTTTTATATAACTCCGATTGTATTCGTCTGAAAGAAGAAAGTCATATACACTTAGGATGGCTTCAGGGTGAGTAAATCATGGGCTAATTTTAATTTATCCCTTTAAGGTTACAACACCAGAAGAATTTTGAATACTTCACCAATTACAGTTTCAGGCCTTTGTAATCATAGATAAATGGGGTAAAATGGCTTTATTGAAATTTGCTTAATCTATATTTATTAAAGTGTCTATACTCGAGCTCCTTTTGATGAGTTGTGCATGTTTATTTTTCAGACTGATTATGGCTGTGATATCGAGGCAGGTAGTATCTGCACTTACCATCCAGGTTCAGTTCACTGCGTCAGAGCCATACAGGGCAGGTAATATGACACTAATCAGAATTTTTCAATTAGTTGATTAAATATATGGATTATATATATACACTGAACAAAATTATAAACGCAAAACTTTTGTTTTCATTTTTCATGAGCTGAACTCAAAGATCTAAGACTTTTTCTATGTACACAAAAGGCCTATTTCTCTCAAATATTGTTCACAAATCTGTCTAAATCTGTGTTAGTGAGCACTTCTCCTTTGCCGAGATAATCCATCCACCTCACAGGTGTGGCATATCAAGGTGCTGATTAGACAGCATGATTATTGCACAGGTGTGCCTTAGGCTGGCCACAATAAAAGACCACTCTAAAATGTGCAGTTTTACTGTATTACTGTAAAAAAACAGGTTGTTGATTGTGGCCTGTGGAATGTTGGTCCACTCCTCTTAAATGGCTGTGCGAAGTTGCTGGATATTGGCAGGACCTGGAATGTAGTCAGGTCGAGACCCTGATGAGGACGACGAGCATGCAGATGAACTTCCCTGAGACGGTTTCTGACAGTTTGTGCAGAAATTCTTTGGTTATGCAAACAGCAGCTGTCCGGGTGGCCTGTCTCAGACGATCTTGGATGTGAAGACGCTGGATGTGGAGGTCCTGGGCTGGTGTGGTTACATGTGGTCTGCGGTTGTGAGGCCGGTTGGATGTACTGCCAAATTCTCTGAAACGCCTTTAGAGACGGCTTATGGTAGAGAAATGAACATTCAATTCACGGGCAACAGCTCTGGTGGACATTCCTGCAGTCAGCATGAATGAATGTGTTTGGGATGCTCTGGATCGGCGTATACAACAGCGTGTTCCAGGTCCTGCCAATATCCAGCAACTTCGCACAGCCATTGAAGAGGAGTGGACCAACATTCCACAGGCCACAATCAACAACCTCTTTTTTTCTTTTTTTTTCAGGGGGGTAAAACAAATATTTTAAAACAGAAAATGCACATTATGAGGTTGCAAGTACATTCTGTAAATGTCAATATTGCCCAATATATTAATCTAATTTTAATATTATCTTATACTGATATCAAAGCTGCATGTGGGGAAATTACACAGTAACAGAAACACACTGTAGATAATTTTACGTTCTCATTCATGTAAAAATACATCTTATATTTAGAATACATCTTATACAATGTCTTATATTTAGCCTGTAGATGTATTGATTTCTTGCAGTCCTGCGTATGGTGCCGGTCAGCAGTGTTGCTATGACAGCACTGGAGCGCAGATGCTCACGGGGGATTCTATTGGTGGCAGCACCCCTGATCGAGGGCACGACTGGGGGGAGCCGCCGTACAAGAAGCCTCCTAGAGTTCCAGCATTCTCACACTGGAAGTATGATGTCATTAGTTTTTACTACTGCTGCCTGTGGTCAGACAACTGCGAATACTACTTCACCCACCGCCCGTCCAGTGACTGCAGAGCATATCGTCCTCCTAGAGCAGGTAATGAAAATATTTTGTTTCATTGTTTTATTTAGGCCTGGTTTCACAGACAGGGCTTATATTAAGATGGGATTAGGCCTTAGTTTAATAAGGACATTTAAGTAGCTTTTATAAACATGTCTTAGAAAAAAACATGGTGTGAATCTTGAGACAAAGCAATGACACTGACATCAGTGTCAGTGCAAGTTGCTTTTAGTTAAAACAGCTCAAACATGCATTTTAGTCTGGGACTAGGTTTAAGCCTTGTCTGTGAAATGGGGTTAATGTTTTTTTTTTTTTTTTTTTACTTTATTATTATTAGTAGTAGTAGGAGCAGTAGTAATAGTATTTACATTTTTGCCACTTTTTGACAGTAATAGTAGTAAATTATAGGAAGAAGATTGCGGTTTGATCTAGAAATGTCGTGAACCAGATGCAACCAAATGCAAACTTGTCGAATCTGATAGGCCACTGCTCTAAATCTTTAGATTTGTGTGCAAATGTTGGTCTTTTCCACATTTAGCTGCTGTCCTTGGTGACCCTCACTTCATGACATTCGATGGCGTGACTTTCACCTTCAATGGGAAAGGAGAGTACAATCTGGTTCACTCTTCAGTCTATGAGCTGTCTGTGCAAGGCAGGACTGAACCAATGAAATTAGAGAATGGTGAGTTCTATAATATCCTGTATTAAGGATGGATTGAATCAGACATCTTACATTGAGTCGGCCACGAAAACTGTCCTTTCAGGTTCTGTGGTTAAGGCAACACGACTCTGTTCAGTGGCCATGAGGGAGAAAGACTCTGATGTCATCGAGGTGCGTCTCGGAGATCAAGAAGATGAGCTCCAGGTCTTAATGAACCAACAGGTGCTTTCCTTTTCAGAGCAAATATGGATCGACCTTAAGGGTAAGACCAGCTTATTTATCCTCTCAAAGACAGCTTTAGCTTAGCAGTTTATCAAAAGCACAAAATAGAAGAAACACCCAATCAGCATACAGTATTAGAATGATTTCATGTGGATCATGACACTGAAGACTGGAGTAATGGCTGCTGAAAATTCAGCTTTGCCATCACAATTTGCCAATTACATTATAAAGTATATTAAAGCAGAAAACAGTTATTTGAAATTGTAATGATAATGTGTTTTTGTAAAATGCATAATTATTGTGAAATAAATGAGCATGAAATTGGCAATTTTTAATTAGCCATCAACAATGGAACAAAAATGCTTCCATCTTCCAATTATTTGTAAATATATAATTTATTTATTATATCATTTATTCTACTTGAGCAGAGTGAGTAGTGAGTTTAAGTTGGCATAATGTCTTAATGTAATCATTGACATCCACGCTTTCTGTTAATTCAAATTTTGAAGAAAAAAAAAAACACCTTACAGCAGATGTACAAGATGAAAAATCATAGTCCGTTATGCTTGGCAGATTAATTTTATAGGCCGTCTGTTCTCAGTAAATATTGACATGCTGCCATCGACTGTATTTGTGTTTCTAGTTTGCATATATGATGCATCTGTTTCCTCCTGGTCTATTTTACAGTCTCTGTTGTCTGTTTTTTTCTGTCGTTCCAGGTGTTTTTGTTTTTTCCCCTAAACCCACTAATGTGACGGTGATGTTTCCATCGGGGACAGGAGTAGAGGTCAGAGCAGGTGAAGGGGTCATGACCCTTACTGTTCTACTGCCCCATGACTTACATAACCACACCATGGGTCTCCTCGGTACAATGAACGACGACCCTGAGGATGAATTCACCTCTAGTAATGGCCTGATCATCCCTTCCAATAGCAGTGCACAGGACATATTCTCATATTGTGCTGGCTGTGAGTAGCCATTTCACTTCACTTTCACACTACTTTACTCAATTTACCTGCCAGTATAGTCAATGATGAATTTGCAATGATATTGATTGAAACTGAAATTTCTAATTTATACTACTCGTCATCTGATGAGGCTACATGAGCTGATGAGCGCCCCTCCTCTCTTTCACACCAGTCCTGTCGGGAACCTGGCGAAGGGTGGCGGGGTGGCGCTGACAATAAGGGGAGGATGCCATTCCGTCACACTATTTAAGAAATGCTTCATCTGTTGTAAAGCTAGTTTGCTAATTCAAAGCCATTTCATATTTATTCCATGACTAATCCATGCATTACATGTGGCTTTCAAAATACATATGTGATGTTAAAAGCAATGCAAAAGATTGTTTTGTTCTAACAAATTTAATCAAACGGTCTCATAACTGTATCATATAGTAAAGTATTCCATAATAATAATTTCAATTTATAAAATAGTAATAATAATAATAATAGTTATTATAATCATTATTTTATATAACAACAGTACAATTACAATACTAATATATATGGAGGTTTTTTCTTTGCTTTTACAAGTTAACCGTAGAGCTTTTATTTTGTCGGAAAACTGCAGTGAAACTTCTCTTTAGAAATGCTTCTCTTTTTTGGCAACAGATTTATAAACCATTCTCATTACAAACATGGGAAGATCAGTCATAATGAAACATGAAGTTATTTCCAAAGTTTCAAGCTATAGTTGAAATTTTTTGCCACCTTTTTTCCCCCTAACAAAATACCATGTGTTTTTCTTCACCAGGGGCCATTACGAATGAGACTTCACTGTTTACATACGACTCAACCCAACTCCTGAATGAATATTATTATGCCCCAAAGCACGATCCGTCATTCATCCCTAACTTTTCCGTGACTGAAGACCTCGAGGATCCCCTGCTGGAGCCAACGCTGAACCTATGTGCAGGAGAGGGGGCTTCCTTCTGTAAATATGATGCACTGAGCATGCGCAGTCTGCAACAAGGCAATGCCACTCTACTGTCCTACCGGAGTCATACGTCCACCAAGAAAGCTCTGGAACCAGGTGAGTGGGAACACAAGGAACCGATTCTGAAGAAGCTTCCAATTCAAACTATTTCGATTTTTGCAGGAATGTTAATAACACGGATGAGCCGTGTTTAAAGCTGCTTTAACATAATCGATAAACCCACTCATCAATTATGTATTCATGCATCAGTTATTTCTACATTAAGTTGCTATGTTGCTTGTCAGTTGGCACTATAAAGTTGATAGTTAATGAAATGCCCAATCAAGCATAGATAATAGATCTATTATTAATTTTTATTATCAACAGTATTGCTTATTAATATTATTAATATTGTATTTTATTTATTTGCATAAAGCCTGACAAAACCTCGGTACGATTGCTGTAACTACAGCCTTTTTTTGCTAATTGCTAAATTATACAACATGCAGGGATTTTGCTAAATATTTATTATTATTATTGGTCATAGTAGTATATACTGATTAATATTATTAATATTATATTAATTTTTATTTCTTTGCATTAAGATTAACAAACCATGTTAAAATGAGTGTAACTTCAGCCTTTTGAGGGTAATTACTTAATTTTAAAACACACTGGCATTTTGCTATTTTTTTAGTCAATTTTACGTTTTCTATTGTTTATTGTTATTGTTATTATTTATTAGTAATAATAATAATAATAACAGTAGTAGTAGTACCTATTTTATGTGCATTAAGCCTAACCAAACCAGGGTAAAATTGCTTTAACTAAAGCCTTTTGTAGCTAATTGCTTAATTTTACAATAGGCATTTTGCTGAATTATTATTATAATTTTTTTAATACTTTTGCTGAATGATTTTATTTCATTTTGCTTAATTATTTAATTTTATTAATGATTATCTTCTAAAAGGTGTTTACTGTTGTCAACTGAAATTTGTATTAGTGCTATTTTTTTTAAACATGCTCATAGAAGTCTTGTCATTTGTTATGCATTTATCTTTTGTTACGAGGTTAAAGACCAAGGCCAGCATTATATGGCGATATCACAATTACATTTAGCTGTTCATTGAACTTCAGTTGCGAATTAAAATAAAGCAGCACACTATTAAAAATGTGACACCTGACCATTGCTCAGTTATAAAGCATTAGAGACCTGTACATGATCTGACTATTATCTGTATAATATATTTTTATGATTTTGTAATGGCTGTGACTTTGTGATCTCAGTGCAATCCTGTGGTTGGCTGTCACCACCTAACAATGGTCAGAAGGAAGGAACCTTGTACCTGGAGGGGGCAACGGTCACGTTCTCGTGTAACAATGGATACCATCTCTATGGGTCCCAGGAACGCACCTGTCAAGGGGACGGCGTGTGGTCTGGACAAGATACGCACTGTGTGGCTGGTAGGTCAAAGCGGACAAGGGAAAATAAAAATGACGTTATCATTTACTCACCCACAAGTCGTTCCAAACCACTAGATGGCAGTGTTTCCCTTTACAAAGTTCACATCCTTGCGTGGTAATTCTTTGAAGGCTGTAGCAGATAATTCTAGCTTTTAGTTTTTCCTCCTTACTCCATTACGGGCGATCTTAGACATCTCACTGAAACAATTGCTGTCCAATCTTTGGATATACTACCATTCAAAAGTTTGGGGACTGCAAGAGCCTTTGAAAGAAGTCTCTTATGCTCACCAAGGCTGAAAAATACAGTAAAAAAACGTAATATTGTTTTTATTATTACAATTGAAAAAATAAAGTATTCTATTTTAAATGTAATTTATTCCTGTGATGGCAATGCTGAATTTTCCAGTCTTCAGTGTCACATGATCCTTCAGAAATCATTCTAACATGCTGATTTTGCTCAAATAACATTTCTAACCATTATCAATGTGTAAAGTTCAAAAGAACAGCATTTATTTAAAATAGAAAGCTTTTGTAAGAGTATAAATGTCTTTATGGTTACCTTTGATCAATTGAATGCATCCTTGCTGAATAAAAGTATTCATTTCTTTAAAAATAGTCTTACTGACCCCAAACTTTTGAACGGTAGTGTATACCCAGTGTCTCATCCCTCCACAGTCTTTTTAGGTCTCTAAAGAGACGTCTCTCTTCAGACGGACCGGTCCATTGATCCGTCAGTCATGCAGACAGACAGACAGAGAGCGCAGCAGTCATACTGACCGACCTGGATGTACTTACGCTTGTTAACTTTTGACCCGTCTGTCTCATTAGAGCGGAACGGCATACTTCCTTTCGATAGGCATCTACAGGATGGATCTGTTTAGAATCGGATCTGGACTCTCTCCATCAAACACATGAATGGTTTATCTGCTCCACAGCTGTTGAGAATTCATCCCCCGCTGGCTCTCTGGCCTTTCTGGGGGTTCGTTGGATAACTGAGAAGCCAAAACAAAGCAACAACCCGCTTTAGAAAACACATCAGGCCTGCGATCCAAATAATCTTGCACTCAATTTACTTAATGCACACTATTGAAAACATGTTTGGTAATTCAAATTGGGGGGAAATTCGCATAAACAAAAAAATAAATGTGGTACTAATGGCGTTCAGCAATGCTTTGAAGCTTGTAGTTTGTCAAACTTGATATTGGTCAATGTTTGCCGTTTATTTGCTGGTAGTAAAAGTACATTGCATACAAGTACACTTTCTAAATCAATAACGCAGCCGTTATCTGCTTTATTGATTTATGATCGCCGAGTTTATTATCAGCTTGGTAATCATATTTGTGAACTCTGAAACTTTCAGATAAAGGGTTTTCATCACTTTATGGTTTGTGTGGCGCTCTTTTATTACTGCAGGCCATCCTGCGCCCGTTGACATCTCACACAGCTGAACAGATCATTATTTATCATCAGGAAATGTTCTAGATATATGTGCGCTCACAGACGGCACCGCTCTCACACTGCTGCGGTCAGGCAGGACGGTAATGCATGCAGGGTTTTATCAAACTTTTGGCACTGACACTGAATTTAACAGGTTATTTAGGGCTGTTTTTGTCAGTCCCACATGTCTCACTTTCGCTGTCTGTTTCTCCCTCTCTCTTCCTTGTCCAATCTCCTCATTACATGTTTTTCATTACACTTTACCCGTCTCATTCTCTTTATTCCTTTGTCTTTCTCTTCTCTTCAACTGTCTCTCTTTGTACATCTCTCTCTCTCTCTCTCTCTCTCTCTCTCTCTCTCTTTACCTGTCTGTCTATTCTTTACCTATCTATCCCTTTGTACATGTCTTTTTTTCCTGTTTACCTGTCTCATTCTCTCTATTCCTTCCTGTCTTTCTCTCATCTTTAACGGTCTCTTTTCTATCTCGCTGACTTTCTACTTGTTTCTCTCTCTCCCTACCTGTCTCTCCTTCCTTTGTACCAGTTAATTCTCACTACATCTCTCTCTTTTTACTTGTCTTCCACTCTATTTTCCTACCTGTTT